>NC_091960.1:22730441-23092316 GCF_031021105.1 Erythrolamprus reginae | reverse complement strand
TTGAGTTTGACACCCCTGGCCTAGAGGCTAAATCCTATGAACAAGGGCTAAGAGAATGAGTATGTTTAACTCAATAAATAGAAAACTGAGGCGGAATATAATAGTAGTTTCCCAATCCTTAAAGGGCTGCCACAGAGCAGATGGCATCTATTTATTCTCCATGCCACCTGAAGGTAGTACAAGAAGCAATGGGCGGAACCTCACCAAGAAGAAATGCAATCTGGAAATAAGGAAAAACTTGGGACTGGGTGGCATAGAAATAAAAAATAAATAAATAAATAAATCCCTTCTTTTTTATTAAAAGAAATTAATAGAAACATAGAAACCTAGAAGACTGATGGCAGAAAAAGACCTCATGGTCCATCTAGTCTGCCCTTATACTATTTCCTGTATTTTATCTTAGGATGGATCTATGTTTATCCCAGGCATGTTTAAATTCAGATACTGTGGATTTACCAACCACGTCTGCTGGAAGTTTGTTCCAAGCATCTACTACTCTTTCAGTGAAATAATGTTTTCTCAGGTTGCTTTTGATCTTTCCCCCAACTAACTTCAGATTGTGTCCCCTTGTCCTTGTGTTCACTTTCCTATTAAAAACACTTCTCTCCTGGACCTTATTTAACCCTTTAACATATTTAAATGTTTCGATCATGTCCCCCCTTTTCGATCATGTCCCCCCTTTTCCTTCTGTCCTCCAGACTATACAGATTGAGTTCATGAAGTCTTTCCTGATACGTTTTATGCTTAAGACCTTCCACCATTCTTGTAGCCCGTCTCTGGACCCGTTCAATTTTGTCAATAATAATTTTAAAAAACCAAAATCCATTACTATTAAAACTAAAGCAAAAACAGGTAAGGGCTGGGTTTTTTTCTCTGTTATTATTTAAGTGCTTTTACCATATGCTTTAAATCAAGAATCACTTCTCTCTCTGTTTCTCTCTCTTTTCTGTCATTCTCTGCCTCAATCATTTTCTCATTTCTCTTTTTTTCTCCCCTTTTTTCTATCATTTCTCTCTCCCTTCCTTCCACTCTTCTCTCTCTCTCTCTTTCTTCCTCTCTTTCACTCTCTTCCTTCCTCTCTCATCTCTTTCTTTCTTTCTCTTTCTCTCTCTTGCTTTCTTTCTCTTTCTCTCACTCCCTTCCTCTCTCATCTCTTTCTTTCTTTCTTTCTCTATCTTGCTTTCTTCCTCTCTCTTCCTCTCTTCCTTCCTCTCTCATCTCTTTCTTTCTTTCTTTCTTTCCTTCTCTCTCTCTTTCTCTATCTTGCTTTCTTCCTCTCTCTCACTCTCTTCCTTCCTCTCTCATTTCTCTCTCTCTCTTTCTATCTCTCTCTCTCTTTCTCTATCTTGCTTTCTTCCCCTCTCTCTCTTTCTTTCTTTCTCTCTTTCTCTATCTTGCTTTCTTCCTCTCACTCTCTTCCTTCCTCTCTCATCTCTCTCTCTCTTTCTCTCTCTCTCTCTTGCTTTCTTCCTCTCTCTCTCTTCCTTCCTCTCTCATCTCTTACTTTCTTTCTCTCTCTCTTTCTCTATCTTGCTTTCTTCCTCTCTCTCACTCTTCCTTCCTCTCTGATCTCTCTCTCTTTTCTTTCTCTCTCTTTCTCTATCTCTCCCCCTCTTTCTCTCTCTCTCTTTTTCTCACTTTCCCTCTCTTGTTTTCTTTCTCTCTCTCTCTTGCTTTCTCTCTCACACTCTTTCTCTCTCTCGTTCTCTTTCTCTTGCTATCTCTTTCTCTCCCCCTATTTCTCTCTCTCTCTCTCTCTCACTTTCTCTCTATCTTGTTCTGTCGTCGCTCTCACTCTCTCGTTCTCCGGAGGCTGGCGAAAGTAATTTTCAATTACTTTCAATTGTAATTTTCAATTACAATCAACCTATCTCTCCTTCCTTCCTTTCCCCCTCCCTCTTTTCCTTTCCTTCCTTCCCTTCCCCTTTCTCCTTCTTTCCCTTCTTCCTTCATTCCAACCAACCTATCTCTTCTTCCTGTTTCCTTCTCCTCCCTCTTCCCCTTCCTTCCCCTCCATCTTCCCCTTCCTTCCCTCCCTATTTTTCCTTCCTTCCTTCCTTCCCTTCTGTGTCCTCCTGGCCCTCTCTTCCCCTCCCCTCCCTTTCCCCAACGAGGGCAGCCCGTAGAGTCACACCCATCCCGGGCCGAGTTACAAGAGCCACAGCCGAGCGGGGAGCACCCCACTCGCTTCGTTCCTGCCGCAGGGCTCGGTCGGGAGCCCGCTGGTCAGGGCTCGGTCGCCGCCACCAGGAATCCAGGAAACCGGGGTCAGGGGACGGCGCCTGGAATGTCGGGCGCGTGGGCTGACACGCGCTCTCTCCACCCCCCTGCTGCCAGCCCAACCCGGAAAATTCAAAGTAAGAAAAACCTTTGCTCTTACTTTGAATGCTCCGGGCAGGCTAGCAGGGAGATGGAGAGAGCGCGGTGGCCCCTGCTGTGAGAATGCCTGCAGGGAAGAGAGGCGGAGCGGACGGGCGGGCGAGGGCAGCGGGCGAGGGCAGCGGCGAGGGGGCTAGAGGCACGGGGGGGGCGGGAGCGGCCGTGGCTTCGTGCGCGCCCTTGGAAAAGGGTGTGCAGGGGGGCCTTTTGGGGGACGCTGGCGCATGCGTGCGAAGCCTACAACTTGCGCTTGTGTTAAATTTTGTTTCTTTCCTAAGCAGCCTTTTGTGTAAAAAAATCCATTTGGGAACGACTCGTTCCCAAATGGATTTTTTTACACAGAAGGCTGCTTAGGAAAGAAACAAAATTTAACACAAGCGCAAGTTGCAACCGCCACCCCGAAGGGACTCCTACCTTCGCCGCACGCTTTACTCTGGGATTGGAGGACCGTGCTCCCAAAGGCTCCGTCGGGGCTTCTTCGAGTCCTGCCTCGCGAGGGCCAGAGGGCCCGCCTTTTTCGTTGGTGAGGCAGGCAGCTGGCAAGAGAGGGCCGGTACTGTGCATGTGCAACGGCGGGCAAAACCGGGCCCCCCTCATCTCATGGCCGGGCCCGGTACACCACTACCAGTAGTACCCCCCTATCGGCGGCCCTGTGCGCTATCGCAGGTGCCCGAGTGCCCACACCTATAATTCAATGCTCGGGGAGGGTAAAAACACTTTCCCCTGCCTCCAGAAGTCATCTGAAAGCTGGAAATGGCCTGTTTCCCAACTTTTGGTGGGCCCAGTAGGCTCGTGTTTTGCCCTCCCCAGGCTAAAAGGCTTCCTTGGAGATGTGGGAGGGTAAAAATGCCCTTTACCTTCCTCCCAGAGGCTCTCTGGAAGCCAAAAATGCCCTCCATAGCCTCTGTGCGAACCAAAAATCAGCTGGCCAGAACACACATGCACATTGGAGCTGAGCTAGGGCAACAGCTCACGTGACAGCAGATATGGCTCCGTGTGCCACCTATGGCACCAGTAGGTTTGCCATCACTGCTCTTGAGCCTGGGGAGGGTAAAAAACAGATCTACTGGGCCCATCAGAAGTTGGGAAACAGGCCATTTCTAACCTCCAGAGGGCCTCCAAGGGGAGGGGGTGGCTGTTTTCATCCTCCCCAGGCATTGAATTATGGTATGGGCATTAGTGCATGTGCGATAATGCGCACACATGCACTTTTGGCACCCATGGGGAAAAAGGTTCCGCATCACTGAACTAGAGAATCTGCAGAGTTGGTCAGCATCTCCCTCAGGGTGTCTTCCAACATCGCCATTAATCAAACACAAACTTTCCTTTGACAAAGATAATGAATTAAAAGGTAAAGATGATGAGTTCGAACCAAAAATTTATTTTCCAAAGAAAAGATAATGTAGATGGAGGGGTGGGCAGCATGCAGGACGGGGTGGAACACAGTTCCACCAGCAGAAATGAAGATCCATACGCAGCTCCAGCTGATCGGCAGCTGTCACTTCCTGGATTACTGGTCTTGGCTCGGCTTTCCTTTTTTTCCCTGCTGCTGCTGCTGCATCTGCGCTCCTTTCTTTTTTCCTTTTTCCTCCTTCCTGGCCTTGGACGAGCTTTCCTCTGTCCTGCCCGGTTCCCCTCTAGCCCCACGCAGCCAAGCAGAAGGTGTGGATGGAAGCAGCACTGATAGCATTCATGCTTCTGCCAGCACCTATTCACCTAGCTACATAGCCTGAGGCAGGGGGGCGACCCAGGAAGGAGAGTGCGGGATACGCAAAGCAGATTGTCATCCCAGCAAGCAACACTGGTAAGGTTGTAAGTCGAGGACTTAACAGTTCACTTGAACGATGATGATCGTTCAAGCCACTCCCACCTGTTCACATGGCTGCCAAGCCACTCCTAGCCAGTCACGTGACCATTAAGCCACACCCACAAAATAAGCCACACTCACAGTGTGGCAGTAAAAAATTTGGCTGCCCATTACTGTGTAGATGGCATTCCTTAGGGCAGGGGCCAACAACCTTAAACACTGAAGGAGCCATTTGGACCCGTTTCCCACAGAAAAGGAGCGACAAAACCCTTTGGACATCTCAAATGAAGATAACACTGCATATATCTTATTTTTTACCTTTATGCTATGTATAAAAAAACTATAATGTGTTGCATTTATGAAATCAACAAACCACTACAGAAAAAACATGTTTATATCTGCATGCAACAAAAACATCTTGAACCCTGGAAAAAAAGATGGGTCAAAAAGCTCAATAATTTATTTATTTTATTCTTTTGTCAAGTACATATTGGTGGTATACAAAGATATAACAATGTTTATATACATGATACTAGTAAAATAGGAACATTAGGACGGGGACAAAAGGCACAGTGGTGCATTTATGCACGCCCCTTACTGACCTCTTAGGAATTAGGGGAGGTCAACAGTGGATAAATCACGTGCTGGCGGGTGTCATACACTGGCGGTTGTGACATATATTTGAAGGGACAGGAAGCTGCAGCAGAGAGATGAAAGAGCCACATGTGGCTCCAGAACCCCACCTTGCAGACCACCTGACTTAGGGGGGTGTATTTGCCCCTCTTCCATTGATATTGCTCATCTGCAATGCTTTTCTTATAACTTGCTGCCTGCCCTGAGTTTCTTGTACCTTTTTTTGAATTAAACATTGATTGAATTATAATGGACAAAAGTGGTCTCTCTCTCCCTCTCTCTTTTTTCAGAGGGGGGAAGGCTAATTAAGTGCACAAAATTAAAGATTGAGAGGGAAATGATGTAAAGAAATGAGTTGAGTGGGGAGTTTAGATGAGAGCTTTACAGCATTTTGTCAAGCAAAACTAACTCATTTATTTGAACTGTTAAAAAGGATCTCTCAATCTTAAAACTTAATTTAACACTTTAATGAATCCCATTATCCTTGGCATTGCTGCGAAAACTGTGTTTAAGCAAGTTGAGTTGCATGTGATTTGCTGTCGACAAGGAATGGCTGTGGGTACAAGGTGGGGCAATTCATTTGACTTTATACCATATAGGCTGCATTTTTCTAACCTCAGAACAATCCCAAATTAGTTGCTTAATTTGCTTACCAATTTAACCCACTTTGCAACTCTAGCCAATGCACCAAAGTGTAAACGAAACTGAATGTGGTTTTTACAATATAAATCAAATAAATTTGAACATCATGCAAGTGTAGTGATGGTGATGATTTGGCATTCATCCTCATTTGACTATATAGGTACTGGGTGACTCCTCTTTTTTTCTACTCACCTCCTCTTTTTCAAATCACTCACCTACCTGTTTGGAAATTAATTTTTAAAAAGCAAATATGTTGACATCTTTATGAGGCTTATCACTATAAAATGATATGTAGGCTATATTCCTGGGTGCCAAACTTGACCAAGGTCTTAAATTCAGCATTGCATGCATTAGTAGAAAGAAAGAAAGAAAGAAAGAAAGAAAGAGGGAGGGAGGGAGGGAAAGAAAGAAAGAAAGAAAGAAAGAAAGACTATATTTTTCTCTTCTTCTACTTCCTCTGAGTGCACAAGCAGCTTTTATGAATGGAATGAATGGAATGACCAAGAAGATGTGGTATTGCTTTGGGTCAGAAGTAGAGAAGGAATGGGCAGGGGGTAATGGACGGGTGCAGTAGCGAAAATGGAGCTCCACCCCAGAGCACCCAATTTACACTGAAAGATGTTGAAAGAAAATGCAGGGCATCCTGCATAAGCCATGCCCACAGTGTGGTAGTAAAAAATTTGGTAGTCCTTCAGTGGGTATACGATCAGATGAGGATTTACCATACCAAGCTAAACATCATGCAATTGCAAAAAGAATGGCAGATTTCAATTCTTGGTGTAAGAACAAGTATTATTTAGAACCCTTCATTGAAAAAAAATTGCAAAAATTAATTTTCACCCCATTAAAAGACATGCCCTGCTCGGGTGGGTGGGGGGTCTACCTTCACTCATTACCTGCGTAATGAAGATTCCATTCTGTGTTGACCCAGGAAGGAGAGAGCAGGAAACACAAAGCAAATTGTCACCCCAGCGAGCGACACTGGTAAGGTTGTAAGTCGAGGACTTAACAGTTCACTTGAATGATGATGATCATTCAAGCCACTCCCACCTGGTCACATGGCCAGCAAACCACTCCTACCCAGTCACATGACCATTAATCCACACCCACAGAATAAGTCAAACCCACAGTGTGGCAGTAAAAATTTTAGTTGCCCTTTACTGTCCATCCCTGACTATAACCCATTATGGGTATGAATGAAAGGGTCTGTTTTTGTGCAGCTGATTCTTTTGAAGAGTTTCCTACCTGTACTGAAGTTAGTTGTGATGAGTGGGGGTTTCCAGGAACAATTGAAAAACAGGGCTGTTCCAAAGAGCTTGGGGTGGTTGATGTGTGACACGTAAGAAAGATGATTCTGCTATGGTCTTTGGGTTTTATGATTTTATAATTCTGTTATTTTCCATACTTTTGCTGGAGCTGTTTTCTTTTTTGTGCTTCTTTCCCATAAACATCCAGTAGTCTTGGGATTGGGGAGGAGAATAAATCAAATAAACAAATTAATAAATAAATAAGCCAAATGTTCCTAGTAGGCAGTAAGGAGGGTAATGTTCTTGGGATCTGCAGCAGATTTTTCTTGCTGCTGATTTTATTGTAGTTTTATTGTTGGTTTTTATGTTGCTTGATCTGGTATCTGAGGCTGTTAATTGCTTTTCACAGTCCTCAGAGAACTGCAGTTATTGGCCAGTTTAGAAATATTATGTATGCCAACAAATATTCAAACTTCTTCAGGCAGGACAACCTGATGTCTTCTTCGTTGAATTCTTCTTAGTTGCTAGGCCCAAGGGAGAGCTGGAAGGTCTGAGCAGGTCATGAAGGCAAACTTTAAGAGGGATGCATACTTTTTTTAAGACTGAGTCCTTCACTTGTGGCTAAGAAGCATGTTGGGAGTCACATAATGAAACATATAGTGGAGCAAGAAAGAAAAGAATTGTGCAAAGCTAGAACAAAGCTTTAGACTTGTCATGCTTTGTATCAGCTGTGGCTGAATAGAAAGGAGTTATGAAATTAAGTAGCAAGTAAAGAAGTCCTGGGATTGACAGGTGGAACCAGACAAAACGGGTTGGGCAGTTAGATAGGTGAACTATTATCTCTTTATGATGAAAAATTCCTAAAAGAATGCTGTTGTAATTCATTATCATTGCAGCTCCCCACCCTGGACATATTGTAGACAAGATGTCATACAAATGTACCCAGTTTTGACCAATTGTTTTCATCCTTCTTGGTTCGAAAATTATATAAAAGGCCAATGTGATAAACAGTGAGTTCACTCCCTGTTTAGAAACACTTGGATGTGCACCAGTGGTGGTTTGCTGCCGCTTTGGACCAGCTCTTTAGAACAGTAGTGGAAATTTACCACCGCTCGCCAAACTGGCAGTGATGACCAGCAGTCCACACTCCCAAACTAGTCCTCTGGTCACTGCGGCTTGCAAAAAACCCACTCCTTTGTGCATGCGCAAATGCATACACCAATGCATTTCAAACAATCCATCTGTTAAACTACTGAAGTTTGCAGACGATACAACAGTGATTGGCCTCATTCGAGACAATGATGAAACCGTATATAGACGGGAGGTTGAACAACTAGCCTCATGGTGCGACCAAAAGAATCAAAAACTGAACACACTCAGAACAATGGAAATGGTGGTAGACTTTAGGAGAAACCCTTCCATCCTCCCACCTCTCCTAATACTAGACAACACAGTATCAACAATAGAGACCTTCAAATTTCTAGGTTCTATCATATCTCACGGCCTAAAATGGTCACCTAACATCAAAAATCTCATTCACAAAGCACAACAAAATGATCTTTCTGCGCCAAATTCAGAAAGCTCAAACTGCCCAAGGAGCTGCTGATTCAGTTCTACAGAGGAATCATTGAGTCTGTCATCTACACCTCTATAACTGTCTAGTTCGGTTCTGCAGTCCAACAAGACCAACACAGATTTGACAACACAGGATAATCAGAACTGCAGAAAAAACAATTGCTGCCAACCTGTCTTCCAAGTCACAAGTCAAAAAGAGGACTGTGAAAATTAGACAGACTAAGACAGTGGGCCCATACCAACAAAATGATGTTTAACATCGACAAGAGCAAAGTCCTTCACCTAGGCAGAAAAAACCCTGGACACACATACAACCTGGGAGAAACCCCTCTTAGCAGTAGCAACTGTGAAAGAGACCTCGGAGTCTTGGTGGATAATCAACTAAACATGAGCCAACAATGTGCAGCAGCAGCTAAAAAAGCCAACACAATCCTAAGCTACATAAACAGGGGAATACACTCCAAGACCAGGGAAGTCTTAATACCACTCTACTACGCCCTGGTCCAATCACACCTGGAGTACTGTGTTCAGTTCTGGTCACCACACTTCAAAAGAGACATTGAAACTCTGGAGAAGGTGCAAAAAAGAGCAACCAAGATGATTAAGGGGCTGGAAACCAAGACTTACGAAGAGAGACTGAGGGAACTGGGCATGGCAAGCCTAGGGAAAAGGAGGGCCAGAGCGGACATGATAGCAGTCTACAAGTATACGAGGGGATGTCACAGAGAGGAGGGGATCACTTTATTCTCCAGGGCACCAGAGGGCCAGACGAGGAACAACGGCTGGAAACTGACCAAGGAGAGATTCAACATGGAGATAAGGAGGAACTTCCTGACGGTCAAAGGATCAACCAATGGAACAACCTACCAGCGGACGTCGTGAACTCTAACACTCTGGACATTTTTAAGAGAAGATTGAACTGCCACTTGACTGGTGTGCTATAGGGTTCCTGCTTGGGCAGGGGGTTGGACTTGATGGCCTTCATGGTCCCTTTCAACTCTAACAAAAAATAAATAAATAAATGAATGAATGAATGAATGAATGAATGAATGAATATTTCCTGACCCCCCGCATCCTGGACCTAAATTGTTTCAACTCCTACCCTCAAAATGTTACTACAGAGCACTGCATACCAAGACAACTAGACACAAGAACAGTTTTTTCCCAAATGCCATCACTCTGCTAAACAAATTATTCCCTCAACACTGTCAAACTATTTACTAAGCATGCACTATTTACTATTGGTTTTTTCATCATCCCTATCACCCATTTCCTCCCACTTATGACTGTATGACTGTAACTTGTTGCTTGTATCCTTAAGATTTTTATTAATATTGTTTCTTCATTACTTATTTGTACCTTTTGACAATCATTGTATTGTACCTCATGATTCTTGACAAATGTATCTTTTCTTTTATGTACACTGAGAGCATATGCACCAAATTCCTTGTGTGTCCAATCACACTTAGCCAATTCTATTCTATAAAGAATTCTGTAATTTCTGGGTGTTTTGCGCAATGCACACTTCCGTCACAATGCAAACTGGTAGGGAAGGTAAGCAGAACCCACCCTGATGTGCACTTCATTATTGCAGCAGCAATGAACCAGTTGGAATGGATTTCTCTAATCTTGCTTCTTTTTTGGCAACCCCCATGCCAGATCCTTCAACTTACCTTATTTTTTTCCCTATTCTTTTTTCCAGCCAACACTTGACTTACATGAAGCCTTAGGAAGTAAAGAAATGGCAGCATTAGCTGATCTTGGTGAACCTTGAAAAAGCTAAGCAGAGCTAGAGCTAATTAGTACTTGGATGGAGATCGCCATGCAACCTTAGGGAAGTACATTAGATTGGGCAACTGAAAGGATATCTAGAAAACGTAATGATTTGTTTTTCTCCACATTTCCAAGAAAAGTAGCATTCAAGTTCAATGTAAGGAGGTCTTTAGGCTTTCATATAACAGTACTCTTATGGTTTAAATCATTTTTGCTTCTTATCACTGTAAAAATTGCAGGTGGCCATTTCTGAAGAAGCTCTGATATATACACCCTTTCAGAGTTAGTATTATAATCTGCAATTTATCGCCCATTGGTTTGATATGGCAGGCAAATTACTCCCTCTGTTTTTTTTAATTGCATGGGTTTGAAATGCATCACCAAATGGTCACAGGTTGGATTCCTTCCAACTCTTAAGATGTAACAAGATTGATATGAAACACAATAGATGCTTGCAATCTTCTCGGTGGAAAGATCCAAGATGTTTGCCAAGCTTCTGCCCACGGATGCAATCCTTGAGCCAAGAATAATCGCTGATGAAGAGGACTTCCTATCTACTTCGCCATCTAGTCTCCATTCCCATTTTACATACTCTGATCTGACTTCCCGGTGATGTTTGGATGAAAGCAAGGCGTCTCTCATTCGTTGCAAGAAAAACAAGGGTGGATAAGAATGTTTTGTCTCTGTAAGGATCTCCGTCTCTTCCTTTCCCAAGAAAGTACAGACTCTTGAAATGTGGTGTTTGAAAAGGAACATTTTGTCGAGAAGAAGTGATAGCAGAACAGGCGAAGCAGATTCTAAACTCCCTCCCAAACTGCACAGTTAGAAATAAGGCTCAAGAATCTTTCCCTCCAGTTCAAATATGGATTTCAGCCAATCCACAGATGTGAAGATAATTCATTGTAATGGCCATCCCAAGAGCCAGATATTCCCATGGTCTTCTTCAACTTTTAACCAACTGACACAATCCATGTGGCCCTCCCTCCTTATTTATTCCCAAAAGGTGAGAATATTTGAGGGTGCATAGGCACCAAGAAAAAGATTATAAAATACTGTACATCTCATCCCCATGCTCCCCTCTCTCTATATATAAATGGCAGTATCATGTCAGGGATCTGACAGTCCTCTCCGTCTACTGGTACAGGAATAAGCAACTTATTTTGCAAACTTATAAAGAAAGGAATTGTGCGTGGGGGGGGGGGGGGGCAGAATACCGTATCAGGCAACTTCTGTGCTCCCTGAGCAATTATCATCAGCTAATATGAGCTGAAAGTCCCCATACATCTCCTGCTGATTGAAATCTCATTTCTTTCCTTGGACTTTCTCAGTGGGAGAATAACAACTTCACTAACCCTGGAAAATGACAGACGCCCTATATTTGAAGCTAAGGCCTGCCCATAGTTGTTACAACAGAGTGGGGGGGAAGCAGATGAATGAACTGGTACATTCCTGTGAAAATGGCATAACAATTTGCTGGGAAGATTAGATTAGATTATTATTAGAGTTGGAAGAGACCTTGTAGGTCATCTAGTCCAACCCCCTGCTCAAGCAGAAGTCCCTACACCATTTACTTGCTGAATTCACTGGAACTTCCTCATGAATAAATCACCTTCTTTGTTTGATGCCTTCTTTGTATGTTATTTATTTGAAATGGTTTTGTTATGTTCCACAGAGTTCTAGGCAACTCACAATGATACAAGTATAGACTTTTTTAAAAAATGGCATCACAGCAGTGAAAATCAGTACCAACACTTAGGATATATTTAAAATATTGAAGAATTTATTTGATACAGATAAAACAAATAATATATGTTGATAGCTCTCTAAAAGAAAGATTGCTACCATTTTCAAGAAGTTAAATAGGTCTTCTTTGGAAGGAAGAAAAAGAGCTTTGATAGGGCTGTTAAAAAGCTATCTTCTCTCTTATTTTATCTCCTATCTTAGTAGACCAGTGAAATGCTGTGGACATAATATACTTAGACTTCAGCAAGGTATGCAACACAGTAGACCACAAGCTACTTCTTGGTAAGCTAGAAAAAAGTGGGATAGATAGCATCAATATCAGATGGATTTGTAACTGGCTGAAAAACTGTACTCAATGAATATTCCTTAATGGTACTAATCTACATGGAGGGAAGTAAGCATTGGGGTACCACAAGGTTTTATCCGACAATACCTTTGTAAATGACGTTTGCCTTTCGCAAACTCCTAAAAACCCACCTCTGCTGTCAGGCATGGGGAAATTGATTCCCCCAGGCAGTTCCATTTTGTGTATGGTTTGTTTGGGATGTATGACTGTTTTTATATTAAGGGTTTTAAACTGTTTTTAATCATTAGATTTGTACTGTGTTTTGTTGTTGTGAGCTGCTCCGAGTCTCCGGAGAGGGGCGGCATACAAATCTAATAAATAAATAAATAATAAATTTGCAGATTATACTAAATTGGCAAGAATAGTCAACACCCTAGATGATAGGCTCAAGATCGAGATGGATCTTGACAGACTTGAACACTGGGCCCAATCTAACAAAATGAAATTCAATATAGAGAAAGGTGAAGTCTTACACTTAAGCAAGAAAAAAGAAAAGTATTCATGTACACTGAGTGAAACCAGGCTTAATGGCAGTAACTGTGAGAGGGATCTTGAAATCTTAGTGGACAACTAATTAAATATGAGCCAATAGTGTTAATTCAGCTTGCCTCCAGAAATTGTGAATGCTTCAACACTGGAAGTATTTAAGAAGATGTTGGATAACCATTTATCAGAAGTGCTGTAGGGTTCCTGACTAAGCAGATGGTTGGACTAGAAGACCTCCAAGGTCCCCTCCAAATCGGTGGTTGTTGTTGTTGTTGTTGTTGTTGCTGCTGTTGTCGTCATTATTATTCTCAAAAAACAGTAATACACAACAAGCAAGATTTATATGCTGGATTTCGTATCACAATATCACAAGTCGAACATTTCCCAAACATCTAGGACTGTGTGATGTGTTTTCGTATGATGCGCGCAGATCCAATTATTGCAACAGATGCCTTTTGCAACTGACAGATCATGATTTTGTCAATGTTTATTGTTTTCAAATGCCAGCTGAGGTATTTTGGCACAGCACCCAGTGTGCCGATTACTACCCGGACCATCTGTACTGGTTTATGCCAGAGTCGCTGTAGTTCAATTTTAAGAACTTGATATCGGCTAAGTTTTTCTTATTGTTTTTCATCAATTCGGCTGTCACCTGGTATGGCAACATCAATGATCCATACTTCCTTCTTTTCCACAATCGTGAGGTCCAATGTATTGTGTTCCAAGGTATTTTGCCATGTTTGTTTTCAACTACTTTCTCAGGCTTATGATACCACCAGTTCTTTATTTATTTATTTATTTTATTTATTTATTCATTTGTCCAATACACAATACATATGGAAGAGAATAGACATGAAGTAATATATATGTTGTGGTTCCGTCTGAGGCCCCTCCGGGAACGGCTGACCTTCTGTCGGTTTCCAGCTCAGAGGGAGAGGCTGAGGAACCGGAGGTGCAGACAGACGAGGAGGAGGAATCCCAGGCTGAAGAAGAGGGAGGACAGCCAGAGTCCCACCAGGGGGAGCTCTCCCCAGCAAGCAGCCTGGATTCCTTAGAGGAAAGTGCACAAGCCATAATTGATCTGCGACAACGAAGAGCTACTCAGAGATGGAATCAATTGGCTAAATACTTTCAGCATTAAAGTGGCAACAGCTGGGTTTGGGTGTGGTGCTCTTGGGAAAGGCTAAAAGGCAGACCCACCCTTCCTGGCTTGTGGAGTTTTATCTTTGAGAGTCGTGGGACCTGACTGTGAACTTTGGCGTCTTGGAATCCTGGTTTGTGCCTTTGACTATTGAAACCTTGGGGGGGGGGGTGCCAGCAAGAAGCTTGCTGTATTGTCTGGACATCAGGACCCTGCTGTACCGTATTATATCCTGTCTGTTGGGAAGAACAGGTTTTCCTCTGTGCTTAATTTTTCCAGTTATAAAATACTTTTGGCTTTTACCAGAGTGTCTGGCTGTTTTTTCCAGTTGGTGTTGAGGTCTGGGGGAACCCAGACAGAACATATATATATAAAGATAATATGTAAAAATAGAGGAGAAGATATATGAAAGGAAGAAAATATATATGATATATGAGATAAAGGAAAGACAATTGGACAGGGGACGAAAGGCACACTAGTGCACTTATGTACGCCCCTTACTGACCTCTTAGGAACCTGGAGAGGTCAATCGTGGATAGTGTAAGGGGGAAATGTTGGGGGTTAGGGGTTGACACTATTGAGTCCGGTAATGAGTTCCATGCTTCGACAACTCGATTGTTAAAGTCATATTTTTTACAGTCAAGTTTGGAGCGGTTAATATTAAGTTTGAATTTGTTGCGTGCTCTTGTGTTGTTGGGGTTGAAGCTGAAGTAGTCATTGACCGGCAGGACGTTGCAGCATATGATCTTATGGGCAATACTTAAATCGTGTTTTAGGCGACTTTACCACTGGTAGGTGGTAGTTGTGGCACAGGTTCCAATGAAACATTGGGCCATGTAGTTGTGCCTCTGTTCGTAGCCCGTCCAGTCCTATGAGATAATCGTTGGGCTCCAAAGTCATCCAATCAAGTGGCACATAATCAAATGGCTTTTTTTAATTCCATTGTACTCTTTAAACTGTGCTGCCTCTTTTTAAATCTTTAATCCTCAAAAATGTTAGGTACCCTATATTTCAGAGTATAAGACACACCTTTTCCCTCTCTAAAAATGGGTGAAAATTGCATTGTATAGACTGAATTGGGGCATGTTGCATTTTCATCCTCCTTGGCCCCTAGAAGCACTCTGCAATGCTCCGCATGGACCATTTTTGCCAAAATGGGCCTGTTTTTTGTGAAAACAGGCCATATAGAGAACTGCAAAGTGCTTCTAGGGGACGGGGAGGGCAAAACGTGACAGATGGAGGCCAAAAACTTTTTTTTCTTGTTTTCTGCTTGTAAATCTAGGTGCATCTTATAGTCTGATGCATCTTATATACAAAAAAATATGATATTTCAATATCACCACCAGCAGCAACTTAGCAACTTTAAGATAGGTGGATTTCAACTACCAAAGTTCCACAGGCAGCATACTGGCTGGAGTTGAAATCTGCACACCTTAATGTTGTCAAGATCACCACCAACATCATTACACATTATGTTTGAATTTTGTGCGACTTCTTTTACAGGCTGCATAAGGAATGAAAAGTTTCTTTTAGAATAAAGGCATCAAGACTATAAATCCACAACTACAAGCTGCCCCAGCCAAAACAATTCCCCCCAGGAGAGTTTTCATATTTGTTTTGCCTAATAATATTAACCCAAGGAAAGAAAAAAAAAGCCAACGAGGAAAACCAAGGAGATTGAGTTGTCATCCATAGCAACCTCATTCTCAAAGGAGAGTTATTTGTGGAATCAATAATGCCACTTTCCCGGCAGTGGATGACAAGCTGTTAACAAAACAGATTGTGGGAAAGGGACACCTTGTGATGATTATGCAAGATTAACTTAGCCATCAGGTATTAAATTTCTCTCTCTCTCTCTCTCTCACACACACACACACCTTAACATTTCTCTTTTCCCTGTCTTGCTATCTACCTACGAGACCGCCTTCTGCCGCACAAATCCCAGCGGCCGATTAGGTCCCACAGAGTTGGCCTTCTCTGGGTCCCGTCGACAAAACAATGCCGTCTGGCAGGACCCAGGGGAAGAGCCTTCTCTGTGGTGGCCCCGGCCCTCTGGAATCAACTCCCCCCGGGGATTCAAACTGCCCCTACCATCCTCACCTTCCGCAAAATGTTGAAGAGTCACCTTTGCCCCCAGGCATGAGGGGATTAATTTCCCCCCTCCTTTTTTCGCTGACCTTTATTATGTTTATGTTCAGAACTGAGTGTGTATGATTGTGTAACAGATAAGGTTTTATAACAATGTATTTTAAATTAGTTTTTAAAAGTTTTTAACATTAGATTTGTATTTTATATTGTATTGCTGTTATGTTGTGAGACGCATGTCGGAGAGGGGCAGCATACAAATCTAATAAATTATTGTTATTGTTATTGTTATTGTCTCAGCATAAAAAGCACCTTTACAGCCCAGAAATGTAGCATGGAAGAAATTTGTGGAACCAATACTGTATCTTCCAAATTACATTCCTGATCGATTCAGATATGGAAGAACAGACTTGCCCAGATCCTACCTATTATGGGATGCTATGTGAGGGCCCTGGAAGAGTCTTTTTTTTATCATGCCAAATACTTCTGAAATATAATTCTGTAATTCCCATAGAGATTAGCCTGGCCCTGATCCTGTTGGACCTCTGCAAGTGCTAAAATGTTTTGTCACTAGGCCTGAAGGTCAGGAGTTATGGCTGAGTGAATACAAATGTTCCCTTGATTTGTCACTGATACATTTGTTTTACACTGGCTGTGGTTTATATGTATGTTATCATTTCCTTTAAATAAATAAAAAAAAATACTTTATGCTGATTTTAAATTTGGTTAGCTGCCCAGAGTCATGAATTTTAGATGTGCAGACATATAAGATGAATGGATGGATGGATAATGATAATGATGATAATGATAATTTATTAGATTTGTATGTTGCCCCATTATAAAAGTTATACAATCCAGACAAACCATACATAAAACGGAACAGCTAGGGGTATATCAATTTCCCCATGCCTGGCAACATAAGTGGGTTTTCAGGAGTTACATGGAGTGTGGGACCAACCTGTTTCCGAGAAAGGGGGCACCATTGAGAAGTCCCTCATTTGAGACGCCCATGGATTTCCTATTTTCCAAAGCACCTGAAGGCCAGGCAAGGAATAATCAATGGAACCCGATCAATGAAAGATTGAACATAGAAAATAAGGAGAGATTTTCTGACAGTGAAAATAATCAAGCAATGGAACAGCTTATTTTTAGAAGTTGTGGAAGCTTCATAGCTTGAAGCTTTCAAAGAAGAAACTGGACAATCACCTGTCAGAAATGGTGTAAGGTGTCCTGCTTCAGGAAGGGGTTGGATTGGATGATGTACAGGATCTAGTCTAGTCTAGTCTATTTTCTGTTTTGTTCTGTTCCCTATCTCGTCCCATCCCATCCCATCCTCTGCAGTGCCACCCTTTTAGATCTTCCAAGATAGGGACGTTTCCTCTGGAGTAGGCAGTCCTGAAGACAGCATCAGTGCACTTTTACATGGATTCTCCCCTGGTATGTGTCTAGGGGATTTTTTGAGAGACACATTCCCCTGGCTGTGTCTCCCTCTCTCTCAAAAAGGGAAGAAATAAGGGGTAAGTAAACCTACCTAGAAGGATACTTGTATTTGTGCTTTTCATTATTTTAAGTTGATTCATTATTTTAAAAAATGAACCAAAATATCTTTGCAGAGCCTTATTATTATTATATTATTATTATTATTATTATTATTATTATTATTATTATTATTTATTGGATTTGTATGCGGCCCCTCTCCTTAGACTCGGGGCGGCTAACAGCAATGATAAAAACAGCATGTAACAATCCAATACTAAAACAACTAAAAACCCTTATTATAAAACCAAAAATACACACAAACATACCATGCATAAATCTCAATTCCCCCATGCCTGACGACAGAGGTGGGTTTTAAGGAGCTTACGAAAGGCGAGGAGGGTGGGGGCAATTCTAATCTCTGGGGGGAGCTGGTTCCAGAGGGCTGGGGCTGCCACAGAGAAGGCTCTTCCCCTGGGTCCCACCAAACAACATTGTTTAGTTGACGGGACTCGGAGAAGGCCCACTCTGTGGGACCTAACCGGTCGCTGGGATTCCTGAGGCAGAAGGCGGTCCTGGAGGTAATCTGGTCCGGTGCCATGAAGGGCTTTATAGGTCATAACCAACACTTTGAATTGTGACCGGAAAATGATCGGCAACCAATGCAGACTTATTGATAGTCTGAGGCAGCATTTCTCAAATTAAGCAACTTCAAGATGTCTAAACTAACTTCCAAAACAAGCTAACTGGGGAATTTAGAGAGCTGAAGACCAGACATCTTAAAGTTGCCAAGTTAAGAAACTGTCAGGCCGAAGCCATTTTAGTTGGGGTCTTTGGACTGCCACATTTATGCTATTTTAAAAATGTATTCCTTACTGTGGGAATTTGGGAGAGGTGATTGCATGAGGGATGTTTGCATGTAGCCTGTTAGGTTGACCTTCTGGGTTGTCAAGTGCTCTGTCTTTGCACTTCTGCTCCTGCACGGAAGGAGATGGGAGTTGCTGCCAAGTTGTCAGATGAAGATTGGTCAACATAATGGACTTGGAGGTGTGGGTCCAAGAAGAGCCAAGCCGAGACCAGTAATCCAGGAAGTGACAGCCGCCGATCAGCTGGAGCTGTGCATGCATCTTCATTTCTGCTGGTGGAACTGCGTTCCACCCTGTCCTGCCTGTTGCCCATCCCTGAACACGCACATCTGAACCAGTAAAGGACATAAGTAGATTTCACTCCTGGAGAGAAGCAAGCTAGAACTAAGGAGGAATTTCCTGACACTTAGAACAATTAATTAGTGGGACAACTTGCCTCCAGAAGTTGTGAATGTTCTAACACTGGAAGTTTTTAAGAAGATGTTGGATAATCATTTGTCTGATGTGGTGTAAGGTCTCCTGACCAAGCAGTGGGTTGGAGTAGAAGACCTTCAAGGTCCCTTCCAACTCCTTTATTCTGTTAAAAGCATTGAATACTTATAGTGCTTTATGCTTATTTCTCCAACCACTGATACATGTAGAATTGATTTCTAGTCTGGCCAGTTTTGCTAGCAATTGCCAAATGCGTAAAGGGTTTTAGCATTATTTAGAAGTATTCAACTTAAATATTATTTCCACACCACATCTGACATGGCCACATACTGTGGCCATCATGTGGGGTGTAAAATGCAATGTATCTGGATGGCATCACATTGGAGAATCTGCCTCAGGTCTACCTTTGCTATCATGCTTCTTGTATCTCGTTCTATCTCTCTCACTTGAGTTATCCTTCCAATAAACAATTGAACAAATGCTAATGAGAAAAATAAGTAGTTACAAAATATATTCACACAAGTCATTTATTGTTGAGTGGGGAACTCTGTAATTGAACCAGAGATAATTGCCTTTTTTGCAAGAAACCCATCCATAACCAACTTATATTAACCTTTGAGGAAAAAGAAAGGGAGGTTGTAAAATCTATTTATGATGTACTGGTAAAAGATGAGGGTTGAAGAAGAGGGGATACCTGGGCTGTGTCAGGCCGAAGCCATTTTATTTGGGAACTTAGGCCTGCTACACTTTATGTTATTCTACGATGCATTTTCTACTGTGGGAAAATGGGAGGGGGTATTGTATGAGGTTGCTAGTTGTTAGCCAAAGAGTCCACCTGGGGGGGAGGAGTGGTTAGTGATGCTGTATTAAACCCCTATGTTATTTTTCTTTCTCTTTCTTTAGGATGCCTTTTTCTTCTGAGGGAGGCCGCCTGTCAAGCTGAAGCCATTTTATTTGGGAGCTTAGGCCTGCCACACTTAATGCTATTCGATACCATCGACCATGGTATCCTTCTGCACCGGCTGGAGGGGTTGGGAGTGGGAGGCACTGTCCTCCAGTGATTCTCCTCCTACCTCTCTGGTCGTCGCAGTCGGTGTTAGTGGGGGGTCAGAGGTCGACCTCTATGTCTGGATGAAATGGATACAAATCAGAGGTGAAATCCAGCAGGTACTGACAGGCTCTGGAGAACCAGTAGTGGAAATTTTGAGTAGTTCGAAGAACTGGCAAATACCACCTCTGACTGGCCCCAGAGTGGGGTGGGAATGGATATTTTGCAATTTCCTTCCCCTGCCATGCCCACTAAGCCACACCTGTCAACAGCCCTGAGTCTTCGGAGAAGGGCAGCATACAAATCTAATAAATGATGATGATGATGATGGCCCCCATGAAAAGCATCTCCTTGATGGTTTCCTTAGAATAGCTATATGGAAGATTTGCATTTGGGGGTTGGGCGGCATGCATAGATAGATAGATAGATAGATAGATAGATAGATAGATAGATAGATAGATAGATAGACAGACAGACAGACAGACAGACAGACAGACAGACAGACAGACAGACAGACAGACAGACAGACAGACAGACAGACAGACAGACAGACAGACAGTATAATGTTGCCTCCTAAAAGATGGGTGTGTAGGATAGATCGCATGAAGGAAGAGAACAAGGAATGATGATTTTTGGTGGTAGATCTTCTTTGGCTTCCATGAGAAGGAGCATCTTGATTTTATCTGTTTAGCCCCCATTCTTCTCTGCCCCAAATATTTCATGTGGACATCCCACCAGTCTGCCCAAACCAATTGATTGCCTATTGCAGTAATGAGAAACCTTTTTTGTGAGCCAAAAGGGGCTGTGTATGCACACACCAGCACATGCACATTTGCTCATGCCCATTCCCTTCCCCCCACGTTTGCACATCCCCCCACGCTGCATGCATACAACCAATTCCACCCCCATGCATGCGCACAGGCCTCATTGAAACCTGGGATAGTGAAATAAAAACAGCCCAATGGGCAAACTGGAAGGTCGGAAAAACTGGCTTCTGGTTTGCTCTTTGTGCTGGGTTTTTTGGGGGGGAGAGGGGTTGCACTCTGGAGGCTTCACGAAGTTTCCCTGAAGTCTCCGGATGGTGAAATGACTTTCCCCAAGGCCAAAAACCAGCTGATCAGTGTGCCCATGCACACTGACATAGGGCAGCACCTCCTGTGCCTTTTGATATGGCTCTGTGTGCCACCTGTGGCCTATTGCATGCACGATAGGCAACTGAGGGGAAGGAATGTACCTGATGGCTCTTTCCTGCCTTCTGATTTAGATCAATTGACGCCATTGCAGCCTGAGCATCACAAGCCCCCAACCTCTTTATTGACCTCGTCCCACATTTCCCAATCCATCCCTGAGTGACTGGAGAATGATGAGAAGCGAGTGGCCCTCTTGAAGTTGCTCTTGTTGCAAAACTAGCCTCTTAGGTTCAATTTATTGCTCTGATTTGGAGTTGTAATTGTTTCAGCGCCATTGTCAGACTGATCTCTGAGCCTCTGGTGAAGCTGCCCCCCTGGGAAGGATAGAGGGTCTTTTGGACAAAATTGACCTGTGAGGTTAAGAATACAGTTTCTATGGAGTTAAATGTTGATGTGGCTATCTACTGATTGTAAGCACTGAAGAAAAAGTTAGAGAGGAGAATGGTGATTTAGTAAAGGCTAATGAGAGAATTCTAGGAGTGCTGGGGCTCCTATTTGAAGCCTCCCCAAACCTTTGTGCCTGGAAGTCACAGGTCTCTACAGGACAACAAATGTGATATTGTGTATAATGATGTCATGATAGGAGCAATATCATTTGTGTCTTCTCCTACCTACCTACATTGGAATTGGACTAAAGACTAAAGAGGAAAGTTAAAGCTTATATTGTAGGTTCCAGCATGAACCTTGCTGAAAGATTTAAGCACTAGCTGAAAATCACTGGTCTTGTAAAAGCTAAACATAATTGGTTCTAGTTAGTACTTGGATGATAAACCTCTAGGAAACTGAAGGTGATATACAGACAGGAAATTGAAAAGATATCCTGCAGGAAAGAAGCAGTAAAACATTTTTAAATGTCAGCTAAGAAAACTGTATGACAGCAAATTTGGCTTAGAGGTTAAAATATTAGCATTGGGAGACCCAGATTCTGCCATAAACATGGAAAGCAACTGGGTGGCCTTGGGGCAATCCCCATCTCTCCCAGATCTAGGAAGAGCACAGTGGTAAACCATATCTGGAAAATGTTACCAGGAAAATTGCATGAGCTTGACTATTTAGTTGGTAGGGGACAAGAACTTGAAGTCCTGACATCCCGCAAAGACAAAGAACAGAGAGTTGTTTTAATGAGTTTTTAATGACTTATTGTTGTGCATGCATTTATTTATCTGACCAATTATCTGACACAACCGAATGGCAAAATAGATAGATGAGAGATGACAGATGACAGATGACAGATAGGTAGGTAGGTAGGTTTTTGGGAGGTGATTTATGGGGATAGAACCGGTTGGGACATACTTAAAATTGAAAGAGCTGGTTGCAGAGATGACGACTTCAACTACAAAGAAATCAAAGGTTCAGCACAAATATGTGACCACACCTTAGTTCCCTCTTTTACTGTACAATGTGCTTTGTTTTCAGTGGATAAAATGGATTATTGCTTTTCATGTTGTTCTCAACTCAAGGACCTTTTTGATAGCTTCTCCCATTGCTTTGTAGGACCAGGAACAATGAAGTGACTGAAAATGTCTTTCATTTCCTTTTCACTGCAAAGGCCTTTCTGTTCTCCTTGCTTTCTCCTTTCTGAGCAGCTTCCAGAAAGAGTTTAGTGAGTCCAGTCACACAGTCAGAATCTCAATCTTTGTGTGCAAGATGGGAGATGTGGAAAGCTCCCCAAACTATTAGTGGAAGTTTCCCATTAGACAGGGTGAAAATTGGCCTTGGAGTTTGGGGTCTGTGGCACTTGGGGACATCTTGCCAAATTGCTTTCATTGTCACTCTTTGCACTGGCCATTCACATTTGACAGCTGCTGTCAAAATCAGTAATGCAGTTTTCATTGCAGTCAACACAGAATGTTCTCTAGTACACTACAGCATACCAGACAGAACTAACACAAGGTAGGTCCCATTTTCTAAGCCCTCCCTCCCTCTCCACTATTCATCTTTTCCTTCCTTCCTTCCTTCCTTCCTTCCTTCCTCCCTCCCTCCCTCCCTCCCTCCCTCCCTCCCTTCCTCCCGCCTGCCCGCCTGCATACAACTTCTATATCTGTTAGCAAAGCTACTTTTAAAGAATCATCACAAGAATCCAGGGACTGTTTAGAGATGCATAAACAGTGATATGCAGTTTTGTATCTTGATTCCCCAAAGGCATGAAGCCCCATCCGGTGACTAATATCTCCATCTCAAACCGAGCTCCCTCAAACTGTTGCAGGGATGAAATGGGGAAAGAACCATATATAATCAGCCCTGAACCCCTGGAAGAATTGCCTAACAAACAAGTTAAAATGATAACTTGAACAAGCAAAAATGATCAATTGAACAAGCAAATAATGAGAAAGGAGAAGAAAAGAGCTTCAGAAAGGGAAGTGAGCAAAAAATAATAATAATAGTTTGAGTTGTTCATTCCTTAACATTCTCTCCTGTTGACCTAAAGACCTCTGGGGAATGTAGCTGATAGTATATTCATTTCTTTTTTGCAGGCAATGTTTTATGATATATTTTTTTGTGTGAGCAGTGTCTTATGATGTATGCCTTTCTCTATACCACTTCGCCTAAGGAAGTTAATTTCCCTTGCAAGGCCATTTTGGTTATCTTCTGTGCTTCCAACGGTTCCACTCAATCAGATTCTCAAGACAGAATAGGAAAATGTAGGATAAAAAAGTTGAAAATGTTGGACAGCATAAATTGCAGGAATGCTAACATTAATTAACAATTGGTAGCCTGGAGGAAGACATGCTTCTTGGATGTTCTTCTAAGGGCAGAAAACATAGGAATCACTGTCGGGCCTACCATTGTGTCCTGCCATTCTGTTGGAAGGAGTGGTGGGAAGGAAGGCTTGCTGGCATTTTTCACATGCTTTTGCTTTTGCTGTGACTGCTTGGGAATTAGGGAGGGGGATTGTCTTCAGAGACAGAGCGGACTCCCTCCCAGTGCAAACCAACAATGGAAATACATGATAAAGAAGATTCAGAATTCTGTGACGCATGGTGCAAATGGTATAAGTGATTAAAACAAAATTAAAAGTTTCAAATTTGGTTATCAATTTGGTTATGAATTAGGATTATCAATGAAGATATTGTAAAGTTCTTGTTTCCTTTTCCGATGTAAATAAATACATACATATGTAATTAAAACAGAAAAAAATAGACATTGAAAACATATTAGGAGGTGCAACCCATTAAATATAGAATTGTATAAGCAATAGATGGTCAAAACAAAAATATCAATATTGTAAAGTATAAATATTCATGAAAATATTATGAAAAAGCTGTAAAAGGGATTCGTTCTTACTATGTTTGTGTTTGTCTTCTATATTGTTTTTAAACGGAAAATATTAATAAAGATTTTTAAAAAAGAAGTAGAATGGCTGTGGCAAAAGAAAACAAAGATAGTAGTGCCAGGCACCTTGAATACAATCTATAAACATCTGGAGCACCACTGGAACACCATCCACATTGACAAAATCCCTATCAGCTTTACTTGGAAAAACTTACATCCTGTGATAATAACTTTAATAACATCCAGCAACAACAACTGCCTAACCAAGGTCTTTGTGAAGGTGGATAAAAATGCCAAATCCAGTCTAAACATGTTCCTGACTGTTGATCAACCATAATAAGTTGCAAGACTGAAAGAAATAAAAAGAGAAAAACCAAATCCCAAAGATAGTTATGTTCCAGTTTATCTGATCACAGAGAAAGTGCAAATTAAAGAAAAAGGCTTGTCCAAGTCTGAAATTGTAAATCACAATCAATATTTCCCTTTTTTTAAAAAGCTAGAAAGGAAACAGCACGCCCTCACACATTCCTGTCAGCAAAACCTTGTGAACCATTAGTTCTCTGATGCATTACTTTTTTAATAAGAAGAAAATAAATAAAAATTATCTGAAAGCAGAAGGGAAGTGATAAAAGTATGAAGGACTTAGTGAATTTATGAGAGGATAAAAGGCGGCATTGAGTTTTTCAAGTCTACCTGTCAGAAGATGAAAATATGGATATGACAAGACCACTGAGAGCTCCAATTTATGGATATGCAAATCGGTTTCTCTCTGGTACATGTTAAAATAATATGCATTCCACTGTTAGTTCTAATTCAGGAACTTTGCATTTATTCCATGTGCAGTGGTACCTCTACCTAAGAACGCCTCTACTTATGAACCTTTCTAGATAAGCCTCAGGTATTCAAGATTTTTTTGCCTCTTCTCAAAAACCATTTTCCACTTACAAACCTGAGCCTCCAAAACTGTAACAAGAAAAGGCAGAGAGAAACCTCCGTGGGGCCTCTTGAGGAATCTCCGGGGAGGAAAGAGGGCTGGAAAAGGCAGGGAGAAGCTTCTGTGGGGCCTCTCTAGGAATCTCCTGTGAGGAAACAGGGCCAGAAAAAGTGGGGGGAAGCCTATGTGGGACCTCTCTAGAAATCTCATGGGAGGAAACAAGGCCGGAAAAGGTGGGGAGAAGCCTCCATGGGGCCTCTCTAACAATCTACTGGGAGGAAACAGGGCCTCCACCCTCCCTGTGGCTTCCCCAATCGCACACATTATTTGCTTTTATATTGATTCCTATGGGAAAATTTACTTCTTCTTACAAACTTTTCTACTTAAGAACCTGGTCAGATAATGAATTAAGTTCATAAGTAGAGGTACCACTGTATAACTTTTCCTGCAATATATAGATTTTCGTTATAGATGCACTTCTGTTTAAAATTTTGTAATTGCAGCCTGTTGGGTGACAAATTCACCAACAATGTACTACTGGTGTACATAAACTGTGAGTCCATACGTTAACCCTATTTGTGGCCTAGAGGTGGAGCTCTTGCCTCACAATCAGAAGGTTGTGAGTTCTATCCTAAGTAGAGGCAGATGTAAGGTCTCCTGCTTGGGCTGGGGGTCAGACTAGATGACCTGCAAGGTCCCTTCCAACTCTGTTAATCTGTTCAAAATCTGTTATGTATTGGTTAAACTATAACAGACTAAGACTTCAGCATTTGACTTGGGGGGTGGGGAGGGGAATGACAGCAGGTTGTTTGGTGTTACTGATATCCATGTGGTTCACAACCTACTGGCATTACCAAAAGTCCTGAAGATGTCATTGTTTTCTTAGGCCTCAGGATAGAGTGGATGGATCCTTGCTTTTTATTCTTTTATAAATAGTCTGTGACTTATGAACCAAAGTGGACTTTATCCATTAGGATTATGATGGCCCTAACATGGATAATGATGTGACTGATATCCCACACCCCCAATTTTATGGTCTTTGTTTTCAGCAGAGGTTAAAATGAATCATCATGTTTGTTAAGTGAATCTGCACTAGTGTTTTTGTTGAAAACTGGAAGTAAATGCCAGTTTTTGATGAAAATATATATTGAGCTGCAACTGACCATAAATTCAGGAGAATGTCCAAGTACCCAAAATGCAGTCACCCACATGGGAGGCCTGGCTGTTGTATTTTTGGAGTTTTGGGGAGATCTGTCATAACTTTGAATTGGTCATATATTGAGGACTACCTGGGTTGTATTCTGTTTTTATGTTGTCATTTTATTGACCATCACATCCCTAAAGAGCTCCTCTATGGTGAGCTGTCTAAAGGAAAGCAATCACACAGGGGACAAAAGAAGCGATACAAAGACATGTTGAAAGTCTCCTTCAAGTCCCTCGATATCGATACCACCTCCTGGGAAACCTGGGCACAAGATCGATCAATATGGCGCATGCTGATCCACCAAGGCTGCCAGACATCTGAGGCCAGAAGAACAATCATAGTAGAAGAGAAGTGAGCACTCCGCTAAGCCAGAGCTTCAAATGCTGGGAGAATGGTGGCCACACATATCTGCCCAACATGTGGCAGAACATTTTGTGCTCCTATCAGCCTTACAAGCCATCTACGGATACATCGTGGACAGCCCACAACCTGTTAGATGTCAAAGTCCTCTTTGCACATGATGGACGAACATCATCTGTTGTTTTATTGTATACTGCTTAGAACTGGTTGGTATTTGTCTAAACTAAATACATCAAATTAAATTATATTCACTTAAATCTTTACAAAATCTTACTAGAATTAACCCTGGTACTCCCCTCGGGTGTTAAAGGACCCAAATTGAAGTTTGAGACCCTGTAAAAAAAATTTCCTGCATATCTGAAACTTGAAATTCCATGACTTTTTCTCGTTTGAGGGGTTCTTTCCAAAGGTGGTGGGTTTTGGGGGGGGCGGAGGGGTATATAGTTTTTGCTGGGCAAAAAAGGTTACCAATGTTACCCTCCAGGTCCTTTTAGACCCGGAGTATAAAAGGGTTGGTTCTAACTACTGAAATGGTCTTTTTGAATACTTTTTAAACTAGTATACTAATTTGAACATTTCTGAACACAATGATATGAAAATTGAAATGAAAAAAATTAATGCTTATTTGTTTATTTTGCTCAGAAAATCCTGCCCCCTCCCATTTTTGTGAAATTTTCTTCATTTTCATCTAGATTAGGCTGCAAAATCTGACTTTTATGACCATCTTTAGCATTGAAATACTAATGTGAACATTTCTGAACACAATGATATGAAAATTGAAATGAAAAAAATGATTCTTATTTGTTTATTTTGCTCAGAAAAGGGCCTCCCCCCACAGCTGTGTGCACTTTTTTCAATTTATAGATAGAATAGCCTGCCAAATCATAATTCTTTGACCATCTTTGGCATTGGCATACTAATTTGAACATTTCTGAACATAATGAAATGAAAAAAAATGTTTATAACACTTGTAGTCCTCCAGGTCATATGTGACCCGGAGTCAAAAAGGTTGGTTCTAGCTACTGGAATGGTCTTTTTGAATCCTTTTTTTGCTAGTGTACTAATTTGAACATTTCTGAACACCATGATATGAAAATTGATGTGAAAAAATTAATGCTTATTTGTTTAGTTTGCTGAGAAAAGCCTGCCCCCCTGGCTGTGTGCAATTATTTCAATTTATAGATAGATTAGCCTGCAAAATCCTTTTTTTTTTCATTTCATTTTTCATTTGTTTGTGATCAGGGATGTTCAAATTAGTGTACTAGCAAAAAAAGTATTCAAAAAAACCATTCCAGTAGCTAGAACCAACCTTTTTATACTTCAGGTCTAAAAGGACCCAGAGGAGCACAAGTGTATAATCTTTGTAAACATCAATTTTTCTCAGTTCAATTTTCATTTCATTATGTCCAGAATGTTCAAATTAGTATGCCAATGCCAAAGATGGTCAAAAGGTTCTGATTTTGCAGGCTAATTGAGATAAAAATGAACAAAATTGCACAAAAAGGGGGGACGAGCTTTTATGATCAAAATAAACAAATAAGCATTAATTATTTCACTTCAATTTTCATTTAATTATGTTCATAAATGTTTAAATTAGTATGCTAATGCCAAAGATGGTCAAAAAATTCTGATTTGGCAGGCTATTCTATCTATAAATTGAAAAAGTGCACACAGCCGTGGGAGGGAAGGCCCTTTTCTGAGCAAAATAAATAAGCATCAATTTTTTTCTTTCAATTTTCATATCATTGTGTTCAGAAATGTTCAAATTAGCTTTCCAATACCAAAGATAGTCAAAAAAGTCAGATTTTGCAGCCTAACCTAGATGAAAATGAACAAAATGTCACAAAAATGGGGGGCGGGGTTTGATGAGCAAAATAAACAAATAAGCATTATTTTTTCACTACAATTTTCATTTCATTGGGTTCAGAAATGTTCAAATTAGTATACTAGTGAAAAAAGTATTCCAAAAGACCATTCCAGTAGCTAGAACCAACCTTTTTATACTCCGGATCTAAAATGGGAGAAGAATACCAGGGTTAAATGTAATAGTTCATGTTAGTCCCTGTATAATTTTGATTTAATTAGAATCTAGATTCTGTCCATTGTCACCTGAAAATGTGTGTGTGTGTGTCATCCACCTCTGGGCATCATTTTGTGCAACATAAATGGGTGAAGAAGATTAAAACAGTGAGAAAAGTACATAAAATTGCAGTCTTAGCATCATTTTTCCAGAAGCAACCCATCAGGAATATAATTAGATTTATTTTATAGCAGAATTGCAAATATTGCACTTTCCATCAATCCATTAGGCAGATTAATCAACTTAAATTTAAATTGATTAATTGGCAGGGAAAGCTCCTTAGTGCTGGTTCTGTTTATGATATCTTGCCATAGCAAATCCCTCCAAAAGAAAATATTTAAAATGTCTTTCAAATAGCAAATGATAGATATTGTTTATTTAATTCTACTTTAGCTCACATTCTCTTCCTTCAATATCTCAGAAATACACCTGCATGAATAAATATAACTTATTTAGATTTATTTCATTAATCATTTAAATAGGGTAAAATTTAAATAACTATTCAACTAAAGATTATTTAATTAGCTGTCAGCATCTCTAAAATTTGTGTTTTTTAGAGAAGTTTGGATTGCTAGGGTTAGAAAAAGTGTGTAACTAAAATGGGATAGTTCCACCTCTGTTTTTAAATGCTTGTAATTATTTACTGGTTAATCTATATTTATTCCAAGCAATTACATGGTCAGTGTAATTAAATTTCCCTGTCATTTCCCCCCTTCTTTTCTTTTGTTGGTTTGCTTTCTTTGACAAGACTCTTGTATCAGGGCAGTAACAGAAATGCATTTTCTGGCAAAGTTGATATTTAAGTCTATTTGTATTTCCAAGTATAAAGCTTAGCTTGTAGAAGAGCTAGTCTTCAGGATAGAAGAAAAAACATAAACCAAGGTTTCTCAATCTTGGCAACTTTAAGATGTCTGGACTTCAACTCTCGGAATTTGCCAGATTTGCAAATTTGCCAGACCTATCCTTGAATATTGCTCATCTGCCTGAAACCCACACTGTATTTCAGACATTAATAGGATGTAGAGAGAGGAATTTTACAAGAAGAGCACTTAACTCCTCTGCTCGCAATAAAACGCTTTATTCCAGTAGACTTAAAATTTTAGGCCTGGTTAATCTTAAACTATGCCGTCTATATTAATAATAATAATAATTTATTAGATTTGTGTGCTGCCCCTCTCCGGGGCAGCTCACAACAACAATAATAACAATGTGCAATGTAACAAATCTAATATTTAAAAGAAAGTATCTAAAAACCCATTATTTAAAAACCATACATCACAAACATACCATACATAAAACTATATTCCAACCTAAGTTTACTACACAAGATCATCTACCTTAATGTCCTTCCTGTACTCCACTCTAATATTGCAGAAAATACAACTTCTGCAATAGAGTAGTAAATGTCTGGAACACTTTACCTGATCCTGTGGCTAGTTTTTCTAACCCCCATTCCTTTTACCTTAAAGACATTTCTTAAGATGTCCCGAAGGGGGCGTGCATAAGCGCACCAGCGTACCTGCCATCCCTGTCCTACTGTACCTATTCGTATGTGCTCATTTTATATGTTTATGGATATGTTTTGCTTCTTTATATCCATTTATTTGTGCCATTTTTTCACAAATCCTATTTCGTTGCACTTGTTGACAAATAAAATTTCCCAGCCATCTAGTAATTCTTGAAGTCCAGATATCTTCAAATCTCTATGGTCGAGAGACACTGATGTGAAAGAGCAAATTTGAAAGCCGCAAATAGTCTATCATTGCACCAAACAGTTGGTGCCTCTAGCTCAGTATTATCTCTAATTAGAGTAGTGCAGACAATCTGTGACATCTAATGCTACATGGTTTTAGTTTCTCTTTTTAGAGGTTTTGGAATTCCCTGTGATTGTTGACATGTGGAAATATGGTTTCCTGCCAGTTTAGGACTTTGTTCATACTGCAGGCTTAAGTTGTTCCCGCATTGATCCAATTTCTACATGTGGGAAGTTTACTGAAAGGTAGGTGAACCATGTGGGTTGAGTTTGTAGAACAATACACAAACAAACAATTAACCAAGGCATAGCATGTGGGACAAAAGCATCTACCAGGTCCATAACTGAGCTGATTAGTTGTGCTGTGTGAATGCAAAAAAGCTATATAATAGAAAGGAGGGATAAGAATAAAAATTGTGAAAAAGAGCCATTTTAAACTATTGTAGGTTAAATCTTTTTAATGAGGATATTGCATCAAAGAAACTAGTAGAACATAGATGTCGGCAAATCACTCTCACCAATTTAGTTTTGAGTAATTGGTAGCAATTTGAGGAGTAGCAGGTCCTTCAACAACCACCTTGTGTGAATGGCCTCTGCATCCTCCAAAACATATTGTCCACAAGGGAGTATGTGACCTCTTTCATTCTTAGGAGTCATGATACATAGGTAGCCAGATGTCTTTCTTGCCACTTATCAAAAGTAATTATCAATTAATAAAAATGCCTACAACCTCTCTAAACAATGATAATCTTCTCATGATACTGGAAATGGAACTGGATAAAATATTAGATTGGATATCCCAAAGGTGCTTTTTCAAGAGGAAACTGGACTTTCTTGTTTTTTCTTTGAAGAAGTTTTGCTTTTCATCCAAAAAGGGTGAAAAGTTCTTGGACAAGAAGCAAAATGTCATCAAAGGAAAAAAAAACCAAGAAAGTCCAGTTACCTCCTGAAAAAGTGCCTTGGGACAATGACCTGGATGTCTACAGACTACTATATTGGATGAAAATAAAAATGGATCATTGACTGTATTGTGGGAACTCAGTTATGGAACCATGGTGTGAAGCATTCCTATGATTGGTTACTTTAGCACGAATGTGAACCTAATAATATTGTTTCCTTGAGTTTAGAATTAAACTGGTGGTGGCAAATGCACATGAAATCAAATATAACTATAACAATTATAATACCATACACAACATTTAGAAAAGGAAATCTGAGATTAACAATTGTACAAACTTAAAGAGATAAGATTTCGCTGATACAAAAACCGGGAAAATTAAATAAAATATAGCTGCAAACTGGCAGCGGGGGGGGGGGGGGGAGGGGGGAAAGGGGTGTTTGGTGTTACTGTTACTATTACTGTTTGATGTGGCATGTTCGATTCTACTGAAAGCGATGATCATACACGCATGACATGAACATCTTGTTTTGTCAATACTGTTTTGTACTGTATTTTATATTTGTAAATATTCAATAAATATTTTTTTTTTTAAAGAAATGGAAGAAGTTGCTTTTAAAGGTGTAGGAGAGGAGCATTCAATCTTATAGATGTTTCTGAATGAAAATGGAGCCCACTTTCTTAAAGCATAAACATCTTTTTTCCAGAAATGTATGGCAACTGCATAAACAGCTCACCATCCTGGAGAAAAATGCAGCTACTTTAAAGAGTTGCAGGCAGATGCTATATTCATGCATGGGCACACTCCAAAGCAGAGGTCTTCAAACCTGGCAACTTTAAGACTTGTGGGCTTCAATTCCCAGAATTCTGGGAGATGAAGTCCACAAGTCTTAAAAGTTGCCAAGTTTGAAGGCCTCTGCTTCAAAGGAACATTTATGACTCAGATCTCAAGAATTGTATGTCTCATGCATCTTAGTTTTATTTATATGAAAACAGAACAAGGAGCAGGACCACTAGGAATAAATTACTGTGCACATATCCTGGATCTTTCATATCCTGGAAAGCCCTTAATTCTACAAAATGCCAAAATAAATAATACAATAAGATAAAAGTAATGCTGCTACACATAAGAAAAGGGGGAAGAAAATATGAAAGGAAAACAAAGTAAAAAGTAAAGGGTGGTGGCGAAAGATTAGAAGATTGGAAATCTAAGATGGTGAGAATTGAGAAGTCATTAATTGGAAGACGGAGTAGCCAGAAATATATGGGAAGCCTCATTCACGGGAAAGTATTGTGCCTATATTCTCTTAACTTTGATCCTGGCACTTGCAGGAAACTTCTTTCATTGGCTTAACTCATCAACTTACCTAACCATGGATGTACCTTTACTTAAGAACTTAATTCGTTCCATGACCAGGTTCTTAAGTAGAAAGGTTTGTAAGTAGAAGCAATTTTTCCCATAGGAATCAATGTAAAAGCAAATAATGCATGCAAACTCATTTGGAAAGAAATAAAAGCTCGGAATTTGGGTGGGGGGAGGAGGAGGAGGAAGAAGAGGAGGAGGACAGTCATTGCCGAAGGAAGAAGTTGAGGTGAGGGGAATAAAAAAAATTCCAAAACTGTGAGGTTAAAAAAAAAAGAGGGACTCTGAGGCGGCGAGGAGGACCATGCGCTTCCCATACACCAGGCTTGAGACTGCCTCCTATACACTGCACCAGAGAGAGAAACCCAGGTGGATAAGAGGGGGGAACCTCCCGCTCCTTTGACTGAAAGGCTGCTGCTGCTGCTGCTGCTGCTATCTGCTTCCTCTTCCTTCCCATGCTGAAGGGCTCCCCTCTCCTCTCACTCACTTGCTTTGAAGCCAGCACCTTTCTTTCACTGTGGTGACTCCTCGGTTTGGTTGAAGCCAAGTTGATCCAGCTGGGGCAAAGCGCCCCTTTTTGCCTTTCTCCGGGAGGCAACCTCGCACCGGGTGTATGGGAGGCAGCGTGAGGGAGTCACCCCAGCAAAGTGGTTTATTCCCTCTCCAAGCACCCAAAGAAAGGAAAACGCTTTGTTCACTCTGGACTGCCTGAAATGAATCAGACCAGTCAGGAATGGTAAAGACGGTTCCGTTTATTCAGCTCGTAACAAGTGACTTCAGCCAGGAAACGCGTCTGAGCTGTCAGTGTCAAAAGCAGCTCTATTTATACTTTAAAGGCTCGCGCCTAAAAGAAACGGCCGTGCGTCTTAACCAATCAGACGCGACCTTGATTTATTCACATTTTTAAAATTTACAGAGACAGTATTTTTACAGAATTTCTTTTTACAGACTTAACACCCCTCCCTCATAGGTTGAGCGCAACTGTCAATCAGTGAGCCATGTGATGTAATCCTCCAGTCTGCTTGGCCTGCGTGAAAGTCGCTCAGACCTGCGCAGATCATTTGTGTCTGTGAACTCAACGGAGGAGGATGGCTCGTTGCAGTCTCTTGTCCGCGGCTGGGCCCGAGTTGGGGCTCCGGCCTGCGGCTGGGGATTTGATGGCGTTGCACCGGTTCCTGACGAGGAGGACGGCTCGGAGTCGTTGTTGGAGAATCCTGGCCGTGGTGAGTCCATTAAACAATCAAAAAGTTCAGGCTCTGTGTGAGAGTCTGCTTGGGGGGAAGAATGTTGGTTAGCGGTTTGATCATTGTCAGGTGTTAAACGCCCCCGCAAGTGATCTATGTGCCGCTTCCATGTGCGGCCATCCTCTAGTAGAACAAAATATGTTTTAGGAGCTGTTTGCTGGAGTATTTTTCCTTTGAGCCAGTTTAAACCCCCATCAAAATTTTTAGCAAATACATTTTGCCCTAGGTACATACTTCTTTCAGATATTCTACATGTTACATCATTATAATTTGTTGTACAATAATGGGGGTGCAACCTGTCCAGAGGGGACCTTATTTTCCGACCCAATAGAATTTCTGCAGGGCTTTTATTAGTGATGGAATTTGGGGTGATATGTTGCATTAATAGGAATTTATCCAAATTGTGTTGTAATTCCCCTGGGCCTGCCCTGCGCAGTGCCTCTTTGGCCACCCGAACATAACGTTCTGCCAGACCATTAACCCATGGCGAATAAGGAGATGTGAGGGCGTGTCTGACCCCCAAATTACTGAGAAAACATTCAAATTGTCTGGCAGTCAATTGTGGCCCATTATCAGAAACCAGGATGTCTGGACACCCATGCGTGGCAAACAAGTGATACAAAGCCTTTATGGTGGCACAAGTAGTGATGTTTTGCATGGCTATTATTTCTACCCATCTGGAGAAAGCATCTACTACAATCAAAAAGTTTTGGGATCCAATAGGGCCTGCAAAATCGATGTGTATGCGTGACCATGGCCCAGTGGGTTTCTCCCATTCAATTGGTGTTGTTTTGGGGGGATTGGGACGTGACTCCTGGCAAGGGTCACAGTTTGCTACCCACTGCTCGATGTCTGAGTCTAGGCCTGGCCACCACAAGTGTCCTCTGGCCAAGCCCTTCATTCTAACAATACCTGGGTGGCCCTCATGTAGCATACATAGCACTTTTTGTTTTAAACTGTTAGGGATGACTACCCTGTCACCCCATAGAATACAACCCTTCATATAAGACAATTCCAACCTTTTTGCTTTAAAATCTGTTAGTCCTGCTTCCTCATGATCTCCTATCCAATCCTTTTGAATACAGTTAATAACTTTTAACAATATTGGGTCCTTTTTGGTGTGTTCAGCTACCTCTTTGGCTGTGGTCAGAGGATTTTCCTCAAAGTCTAGTAGCAATATGTCTTCTGCCGGGGTTGGGTCTTTAACTAATTCAGGCATGGGGCATCTGCTTAGGCCATCTGCATGGTTAATTGCTTTTCCCCCTTTGTGGTTTAACTCATATTGGTATCCAGATAAAAATAGCGCCCACCTAATCAATCTGGGGGACATGAAAGGAGGAGTTGGCTTGTTAGAAGCCAATAGACCTAATAGGGGTTTGTGATCTGTAATAAGTTCAAAACTCCTCCCACACAAGTAGTTGTGAAATTTCTTCACGCTGGAAACTAGGGCCAATGCCTCTTTGTCCAATTGGCTATAATTCCTTTCGGCCATGGACAATGTCCTGGAGAAAAAAGCGATTGGGGCTTCTGTTTTGTTGGGCATTATATGAGCTAATACCCCGCCTACCCCATAAGCCGAAGCGTCACATGTAAGCCTTATGGGCAAAATTGAGCTGTATTGAACCACTACGCTTTTAGATGTCAATAATTGTTTTATTTTGCAAAAAGCTTCGCGCTCAGGTGTGCCCCAGGTCCAGGGAATTCCCTTCTGCAGCAGTCTGTGTAGCGGTTCTGCTGCCGTTGCCTTCTGTTTTAGAAAGATAGAATAAAAATTAAGAAGGCCCAGGAATGCTTGGAGTTCCGTCTTATTATTTGGCTCGGGTGCTTCTGTTATGGCTTTTAATTTTTCTGTTGTGGGGTGGATTCCCTCACCGTCTATTCTGTAACCCAGGAATTCAATGCTTTTGGCTCCCCATACACATTTGTCAGCTTTTACTCTCAAACCCCTGGATTGTAGCCTGGACAATACTTCTCTAATTCTGTCATTTAATTGTGACTGGTCGTCCCCTGAGATAAGAATATCATCAAAATATGGGGTGGTTCCTTTTATGCCTGCCAGTAACCACTCCATTAGGCTTTGGAAAATGCCTGGGGCTATGCTGACCCCAAATTGTAAGCGGGTGCACCTGAAAGCACCCCTGTGAGTAACTATGGTCTGTGCCAGGGATGTGGCCTCATCGACCGGGAGCTGTTGGTATGCCTGTGCGAGGTCGATTTTAGAGAAGACCCTTCCCTCCCCCAGTGAGTGCAGGAGCTGTTGGACTACCGGAATTGGATATGGGTGGTGTTGGAGGGCTTTGTTTATCGTTGCTTTGTAATCTGCACAGACCCTTAAGGAGCCATCAGGTTTAAGCGGTGTGACTATAGGGGTTTCCCATGGCCCTTGTTCCACCGGGACTAGAATGCCCTGAGCTATAAGTTTATCCAGTTGGATGTCCAATTTGGGGAGGAGTGGTAAAGGGACCCTGCGAGGCTTAAGTCTGACAGGGGGAACCTTTGGGTCTAGAGAAAAAGAAATAGGGGGCCCATTATATGTGCCCAAAGTAGGGCTGAAAACCTCAGGGAACTCTTGAACAAAGTTAGGAACATCATTATCAGCATTAATATTACAAATTCCCGATATTTCAATGCCTAGAGGAGACATCCATGTTAACCCAAGGAGGGAGTGTTTAGCTCCCTCAACCACAACCAATGGAAGAGAACATTTACATTTCTTAAATTGAACAGGCACATCTACTTTACCCAATACAGGTATAACATTTCCCTGAAAATCCCTTATAACCAGAGTTGATTGCATTAAATCAGATTTAAGAAAATTTGGCATGTACATTTTAAATTTGTCCCAAGGCATAATAGAGTACTTTGACCCTGTGTCTAATTCCAAATTACAGGGTTTGCCATTTAAATGTAAGGAGATAACAATTTTGCTCCCCTTTTTTGTATTTGCGCAATTTACGTAAGTTTGTGCGTTACCTCGTGAGTAGTCACGGTTAGCGGTGGAGTAGTTTCTGCGGTTGAAGCCTCTGGAAAATTTGTTGTCTCGCGGTTGTTGTGCCTGATTGTTGAATCTTGGTTGGCGGGGTGCAGAGAAGGACTCCTCGGGAAGGGGCGCTCTGCATGCCTCTGCGATGTGTCCGCGCCGGTTGCAGCGGCGGCAAATGGCATTGCGGAAAGGGCAGCGTTGTCTTGCGTGGTTCCCTCGGCATCCAGGGCAAGGGTTGGATGGTCGTTGGTATCTGGGCTGTCTGGCTTGGTCAGATGGCAGCAGAAGACAGGTGTCGTCGTCCGTGGCAGCTGGGCTGAGGTCATCTGGTGCCTCGGCGTGGGAGCCAGCAACGGAGATCTTTGAAACGGTTTCTTTTTTCTCGTGTTCCTTTAGTTCTTTTGCGGCCGCGTCAGCTACTTCGGCGGTTTGAGCCAGCTTGATGACAGATTGAAGCGTTGGCTCATCTTCTGTTAGTATTTTATTTCGGACCGCGGCGTTTTTCATCCCGAAAATAAGAGCGTCGGTGAGGCGAGCTTCCGGGTTGTCAAATTTGCACTTTGACAGTACCGTGCGAAGTCGCTTGGCGAATTGGTTTATGGATTCCGACTCACGTTGCGTCATTCTGGAAAATTGATGTCTGTAGACTACGGCGGGTTTCGTTGGTTTGAAATGATTGGCGAGTCTTGTTTGGAGGTCGTCCCAAGGAACGTTTTTAGCCGGGAGCGGGTCGGTCAGCGTTTGAACGAGGTCGAAGATTTCAGTCCCGCAATAATTTAGAAAAATCGCCCGCTTCCTGTCGGCTTCGGCTTCTCCCATTCCTGCCGCTTCGAGGAAAATCTCGAATTTTGCCATGTAGGCGTCCCATGATGACTTTTCGGGGTCGAAGTAGTCGGGAGCCCGGCCGATCTGCAGGTTGTTCATTCTTGACACGTGGATTCTTCGTTCTCTCGTCGCCAGTGAAATGAATCAGACCAGTCAGGAATGGTAAAGACGGTTCCGTTTATTCAGCTCGTAACAAGTGACTTCAGCCAGGAAACGCGTCTGAGCTGTCAGTGTCAAAAGCAGCTCTATTTATACTTTAAAGGCTCGCGCCTAAAAGAAACGGCCGTGCGTCTTAACCAATCAGACGCGACCTTGATTTATTCACATTTTTAAAATTTACAGAGACAGTATTTTTACAGAATTTCTTTTTACAAACTTAACACTGCCAAAGCCTCCTTAAGCACCACTGAAAGGCTCCTCTGGCAGCCCAGAAAAGCCCGAGATGGCCGGGATTAAAGGGGAAATGGCAGGAAACTGTCCGGGCCTTTGTGCCGCTCTCAAATTTCCTGGGAAATTTTTCCAAGCTCAGGTTCTTAAGTAGAAAATGGTTCTTAAGAAGAGGCAAAAAAATCTTGAACACCCGGTTCTTATCTAGAAAAGTTCTTAAGTAGAGGTACCACTGTAGTTTTCCATCCCTACTTGACGACATTGGAGAACCTGGGACCTTCCAGATGCAAACTCTGCCCTTCAGCTTTGGCATAATACTCTTTATTCATATTGAAAATGTCTGGCATTCAATTTACATGTCTCTCTCATATATGCCACTGAAGATCAGAAGTTACATCACTCATAACTCTTGCAGCCTGTCAGAGGTGTGGATGAACACAACAGGGAACACAAACTATTGTTGTTTCATGTCCATCATAACATCTTTCTGAAGCTGTTCTTTATAGTCTCAGAAAGGCAGATTTGGTTTTCAAAACTGATGCACGTTCATCCTCCAAATCTTGCCAGGTTATTTATAGCTCAGTGGGACCTGGCTTATAGAAAGGGGTTTCTATTGACCAATCCAGGCATTTCATTCCTTGGCAGTCAAGAGTTTCTGAGGATTTTCAGATGTTTTACATTGTACTCTATAAAGATTCCCAGATTTTTTAAAAAATATGATTGTATTTAGTATAGCTCTAAAGGCAGGAAAAAAGCCATAAGAAGCAAATATGTTTATCTCAAGCCTTTTTAAAGAGGGCTGTAAGCCCATAGCCTGGATGCCAATAATGGTAAACCAAAGTGAATTTTATAAACTAAGAATGTGATCTTGGATAAATTGAGATTTCCTTATCATATGAGATAACGTAGAAAAGATTCTGCTCATATTACACAACAGGAGAATCAAGAGATTGTTAAGACACACCAAGAGCTATAACCACCATGTTCTTATAATTATTTGGAAATATCGAAATATATTTGAGTACATCTAGCTCAACCGATTCCTTTCCAGTATGGTTCACTATGGCTATCTTCCATAACAACATTTAATATTTTTGGAGTTAAATTTATTGGGGCTGTAAGTTGAAGGAAGGAAAAAAAAACTTTTGCCTCATTTTTTGGAGGGATGGTATCAGAATCTTGTGGAACTCTTAACATTATTAATCCAATTCCTTTCAGCCATGTGTGAATGAATGCCACATATGACAGTCAAAAGGTACCACCATGGTGGTTGGATAGAGCTATAAGAAAAGGGAAACAGGAGAAACTAACAATTGAGTTTTTACCCCAATCTTGTATGGAACATTTCAGAAATTGGCTGTTTCCATATTACTCTTGAGTATCTACTGAAATTTAAGTGAGAACGTTGGGAGAAAGAAAAACAGAGTTTCTCTGCTCATTGACAAAATTAATCTTGGATGAAATGGCTAGATGGATGGTTTTATGATTAATAGTTCTTAGGGATTGGGTGGCATAGAAGCCGAATGAATGAATGAATGAATGAATGAATGAATGAATGAATGAATGAATGAATGAATGAATGTCTGGGCACTAGTATGATTGGATATATCAGGAGTGGGAAAATCTTCTTTGATCTGGAACTCATCTCCCAAAATTTCCTTAGTTGATATTACATAGACAAAAGATTTGGGAGAACTCTGTTCATATGGAGTTATGTGTGTCCTATTGTCAGCCTCTGCATTGCTGCTTGCCCTGCTTGCCTCAGCTTCCATAGTAACGGGGGGAGGGGGAGGAAAAATTGGAGTTTTGGGAGGGGGAAGTGTGCTGGATGTTTGAAGTTTGAAGATAGGCTTCAGTGAGGCCTGTATACATATATGCGGATGGGGGGGATTGTGTGCATGCATGAGGGCAGTGGGGGGGAATGCACGCAGGGGGGAAGGGGTGCGGGCATATGCACACATGCTAGCACACCCTTTTGGCACATGAACCAAAAAAGGTTTGCCACCGCTGATATGGGGTTTCCTGCTTGAGAAGGAGGGGTGGGTGCAAAGCTTCCAAGGTCCCTTTCAACTCTATTATAATATGTTCTATGCTCTAATCAGGGCAGATAACAGGCTAGATGAAGTCATCAAAAAAAAGGCTCTGGAAACAAATATTGTCTCAACAACCAACAGCTTGGGATATAACGTGTTAAATGTTTTAACAATGTGCTCCAGCTTAACTGCAGTCCATCAAACATTCACTGGAAAGGAGAACCTTATTCACAAGTAGACTTTTTCTCATCAGGTGTTCTGTATCTCAAATGGGTATTCTGCTTGGCCATCCATGGAGCTCTTACCAAGGGTGAAATGCTCCCTGTTCACGCATATCTGTCAGTCATTGGAGAGCTAAGGGAGCACGAGGCTCCGCCCACCTGCCCGGACACCACCATTTGGGTTCTTTTACCCTCTGTACATCTGCAAAGCATTCACTGCATGTGGAGAGGATAAAAGAACACAAGTGGTGGCGTCCGGACAGGTGGGCGGTGAAGAGTCCAGAGACAGGCTAAGTAAAGACGGTTCCTTTATTCAGCTCTTAAAAGGAGAAGTGACAATCAGCGGAACACGTCTGCTCTACCTGGGGAGAAACCGCTCTTTTTATACATTTGCGGCTCCCGCCAAAAGAGAGCAGCCCGCGTCTGAGCCAATCAGGAGCGACTTCCTGTTTCCAGCTCAGACAGCGTTTTCAAAGGAACAAACTATTTACAAGGATACAACACCCCTCCCTCCTTAGTCAGAATACATCACTCAAGAAAGCCATGCGACGAAGTCCTCCAATCTGCTCGGTCTTCGCAGGGCTCGCTCCGACCTGCGCAGTTCATTTGAGTCCTCGCTTCCAATGGTGGAGGTCGGTTTGCCTGTACTTCCCCAGTGTGGCTGGGGCCTAGTTTGAGCTCCGGCCTGCTGAATCGATTGGGCAGGCACAACACCGACCTCTGAGGATGAAGACGGCTCGGCATCGCTGGAGGACCCTTCCTGACTGGATAAGTCCATTTGAATGTCCATTAATGCGGGTTGTGCGTTACAGTCTATTAGAGTGGGAGAGTCTGTTTTAGTGGTTTGTTCAGGGGAGGTTTCAATGCGCTTTCGTACATGGTCAATGTGCCGCTTCCACATTCGACCATCATCCAATTTTACAATGTATGTTTTAGGAGCAGTTTGTTGTACAATTATTCCCTTCATCCAATTCAAACCCCCATCAAAATTATTTGCAAAAACACTTTGACCCAAATACAATTGTCTTTCAGGGTTCACATACATAGGATTATGAGTACAAAACCTTGGGTGTAACCTATCCAGTGGGGACCTAAGTTTCCTTCCCATTAGTATTTCAGCAGGGCTTATGTGTGTGTGGGAATTTGGTGTAATATGTTGTGTTAACAAAAATTGGTCCAGATGTTGTTGTACATCTCCAGGGCCTGACCTGCGCAATGCCTCTTTTGCCACCCGAACGTATCGTTCTGCCAAACCATTAGCCCAGGGCGAGTAAGGCGAGATGAGAGCATGTCTGACCCCCAAGTTATCTAAAAATAATTCAAATTGTGTCAATTGGGGTCCATTGTCTGACACTAAGATGTCAGGACAGCCATGGGTGGCAAACAAATGGCGCAGAACCTTAATTGTGGCACTCGTGGTTATATTATTCATTGCAATGATTTCCACCCACTTGGAAAATGCATCTACCACTATTAAGAAATATTGTGACCCCACTGGCCCAGCAAAATCAATATGGACCCTGGACCAAGGCCCTGCAGGTTGTTCCCACTCTGCTGGAGTTGTTTTGGGGGGGTTAGGCCGAGACTCTTGGCATGGATCACACTTGGCTACCCACTTTTCAATATCAGTATCCAGACCTGGCCACCATAATTGCCGCCTAGCTAGGCCCTTCATCCTGACAATACCAGGATGGCCCACATGTAACATTGTGAGTACTTTGGTCTTTAGACTCTCAGGAATGATTACCCGATCACCCCACAACAGGCAACCTTTAACATATGACAATTCCAATCTTTTGGTTTTAAAATCACTTAAATCAGATTCTACAGAGTCATTCTGCCACCCCTTAAGTACACAGTTTACCACCTTTTTCAAAATTGGGTCTTGCTGCGTGTGTGCAGCCACCTCCCTTGCTGTTGTTAGTGGGTTATCTTTGAGCTCTATCATTAAAACATCAGCAGATGGGGCAGGGTCCTCTACTAACTCTGCCATTGGGCACCTACTGAGACCATCTGCGTGGTTGATGGTTTTACCCCCTTTGTGAATGAGCTCGTACTGGTATCCTGAGAGGAACAAGGCCCACCTGATTAATCTTGGAGACATAAATGGGGGAGTTGGTTTGTTGGGGGCTAAGAGGCCTAGTAAAGGCTTGTGGTCAGTAACCAATTCAAAACTCCTGCCAAAGAGATAATTATGAAACTTCTTCACCCCGGCCACTAACGCTAGAGCCTCCTTATCTAGTTGGCTGTAATTTCTCTCCGTATTAGTCATTGTCCTTGAAAAGAAAGCAATTGGGGCTTCTGTATTATTTGGCAACACATGTGCCAAGACTCCTCCCACGCCATATGGGGACGCATCGCACGTAAGCCTGACGGGTAGTAAAGTGCTATACTGGACTACTACACCTGCGGAAGTTAATAACTGCTTTATTTGTAAGAAGGCTTCGTGCTCAGTTCTCCCCCATGTCCAAAGGGTTCCTTTCTGAAGTAGCCGGTGTAGAGGCTCTGCTGCTGTTGCCTTTTGTTTTGAAAAGACAGAGTAAAAGTTTAGAAGGCCTAAGAATGCCTGCAATTCTGTTCTATTCTGTGGCTCTGGGGCTTCCCTGATGGCTTTTAATTTTTCGGTAGTGGGGTGTATGCCTTCCCCATCGATTCTATATCCTAAGAATTCTACACTGTTGGTTCCCCACACACATTTGTCAGGTTTGATTCTTAACCCTTTATCTTGTAGTCTATGTAATACTTCTCTTATTCTTCTGTTGAGTTGAGATTGGTTTACTCCTGAAATTAAAATGTCATCAAAATAGGGAATGGTCCCTTTAATTCCTGACAACAAACGTTCCATTATGCTTTGAAAAATCCCGGGAGCTATGCTTACCCCAAATTGTAATCTGGTACATTTAAATGCACCCCTGTGGGTGACAATTGTCTGTGCGAGTGCTGTTGGTTCATCGACAGGGAGTTGCTGGTAAGCTTGGGCTAAATCGATTTTTGCGAACACTTTCCCTTCCCCCAGGGAGTGAAGGAGCTGTTGTACCACTGGAATGGGGTAAGGGTGATGTTGGAGGGCTTTGTTCAGCGTAGACTTATAGTCAGCGCAAACCCTCAAAGAGCCATCTGGTTTAAGAGGCGTAACTATGGGTGTTTCCCATGGCCCCTGCTCTACAGGAACTAAAATGCCCTGGCTTATGAGCTTATCTAGCTGTAGGTCAAGCTTGGGAAGGAGCGGGAGGGATACCCTGCGAGGTTTGAGCCGGACAGGAGGGACCTTGGGGTCAATAGAAAAGGAGATAGGGGGCCCTTTTACGATCCCAAGGTGGGGCTAAACACTTCTGGGAATTCCTGTAAGAAGTTAGACATGCTATCAGAGTTAACAGTACATATACCAGAAATTTCAATTCCCAATGGTTCCATCCAAGCCAAACCCAGGAGAGAGTGTCTAGCCCCTGTAACAACAATCATAGGAAGGGTACATTTAACAGTCTTAAACATAATAGGTACATTCACTTGGCCTAGAACAGGTATTATTCCCCCTTGAAAATCTCTAATTACCAATGAGGTTTGTAAAAGGTCAGATTTTGAGAGGCTAGGCATGTACATTATAAGCTTTTCCCACGGCATAATGGTGTATTTAGACCCCATATCAAGTTCCATAGAGCATGGCTTGTTGTTTAGGAGCAGTGAGATTACAATCTTGCCCCCATTTTTTGTTGCCGTACTATTCACGGAAAATTGATTGTTACCTCTTGAGTAGTCGCGGTTAGCGGTTGAGTAGTTCTTGCGGCCGGAAAACCAGGGAAACCGGTTTTCGTGCGGTTGAGGTGTTTGAGTCTGGAAACGAGGAGGACGAGGAGTGGAGAAAGATTCCTCAGGTAAAGGTGCTCTGCAGGCTTCGGCGATATGGCTTGCAGCGTTGCAGCGGCGGTTAATGGCATCCCGGAAGGGGCAGCGTTGGCGCGGATGGTTTCCTCGGCAGCCGGCGCAGGGGGCGACGGGGCGAGGGTATCTGGGTTGTCTTGGTTGGTCCTGTTGCAGCAGGAAACAGCTGTCCTCGTTGAGGGCTGGTGGGCTGAGGTCGTCTGGGGCCTCAGCGCGGGAAAACGTGGAGTCGATCTTGGCGATGACTTCTCGCTTGTCGTGCTCCTTCAGCTCTTTGGCAGCAGCGTCGGCGACCTCTGCGGTTTGTGCCAGCTTGATTACTGCCTGGAGAGACGGCTCGTCTTCGGTGAGGAGCTTGTTCCGGACCATGGCATTTCTCATGCCGAAAATTAAGGCTTCAGTGAGGCAAGCTTCCGGGCTATCAAACTTGCATTTTGAAAGCACCGTTCAAAGACGCGTAGTGAACTGATTAATGGATTCGGATTCGAGCTGGGCCATTCTTGAAAACTGGTGCCGGAAAACGACGGCTGGTTTCGTAGGCTTGAAATGGCTCGCGAGCTTGGTTTGCAGGACATCCCAAGCGACGGATTTGGCTGGGAGCGGATCAGTGAGAGTCTGGGCGAGATCGAATATTTCTGGGCCGCAGTAGTTCAGGAAGATTGCCCGCTTTCGTTCGGCGTCCCTTATTCCCGCGGCTTCGAGGAAGATCTCGAACTTGGCTATGTAGGCGTCCCAGGAGGATTTCTCCGGATCGAAGAACTCAGGAGTCCGGCCGATTTGAAGGTTGTTCATTTTGCATGCGTGGTTCTTCCGTCCGTCGTCGCCAGTGAAGAGTCCAGAGACAGGCTAAGTAAAGACGGTTCCTTTATTCAGCTCTTAAAAGGAGAAGTGACAATCAGCGGAACACGTCTGCTCTACCTGGGGAGAAACCGCTCTTTTTATACATTTGCGGCTCCCGCCAAAAGAGAGCAGCCCGCGTCTGAGCCAATCAGGAGCGACTTCCTGTTTCCAGCTCAGACAGCGTTTTCAAAGGAACAAACTATTTACAAGGATACAACAGGCGGAGCCTCACATTTCCTTTGCAATTGGTTCTCTGTTGTCTGCCAAACAGACAACAGACAACAGGTGGTAAAAATAGGTAATGCCATATCTAATCCTGCTCCAGTTAACAGTGGCGTTCCCCAAGGCAGTTCCCAGGACCTACTCTCTTTATACTTATTTTTTTATTATTCATTTGTCCAATACACAAATACATAGGAAGAATAAAAGACATGTGGTAATATATATAAGGGTAAAAGTGAACTTAGAGGAGAGGATATATGAAAGGAAGAGAATATATATGATAGATGAAAGAAAGGAAAGACAATTGGACAGGGGACGAAAGGCACTCCAGTGCACTTATGTATGCCCCTTGCTGGCCTCTTAGGAACCTGGAGAGGTCGATCGTGGATAGTCTAAGGGAGAAATGTTGGGGGTTAGGGGTTGACACAATTGAGTCCGGTAATGAGTTCCACGCTTCGATAACTTGATTGTTGAAATCATATTTTTTACAGTCAAGTTTGGAGCATTTACTCTACATAAACGATCTCTGTGGCAATATTACAAGCAATTGTGTTCTCTTTGCTGATGATGTTAAGCTATTTAATACCTCCGATAATACTTCTACCCTTCAAAGGGACCTTGACCATGTAGCCGAATGGTCTAACAACTGGCAACTTCAAATCTCTACCAACAAATGCTCTGTCCTACACATTGGTAAAAAGACACACTTGGACAAACTGAATTCACAGAAGACCCTCACTCAGTCAAAGACCTTGGAGTACTCATTTCCAATGACCTAAGTGCCAGAGCTCACTGCAACAGCATTGCAAAAAAAGCACTAAGAGTTACAAACTTAATTCTATGCAGCCTCTTCTCTAGAAGCACCGATCTACTAACCAAAGCATACAAAACACTTGTCAGACCAATTCTTGACCTGTATGGAATCCACACTGCATAAAGACATTAATACAATTGAAGGAGTCCAGAAATACTTCACAAGAAGAGTCCTCCACTCCTCCTCACGCAACAAATTACCTTACTTCTCCAGACTTCAATTACTATGTTTAGAAAATTTACAGCTACACCGCCTCCAAACTGATTTAACTGTTATTCATAAAATCATACATCACAATGTATTCCCTGTTAGTGACTACTTCATCTTTAACAACAACAACAACAACACAAGAGCATGCAATAGATACAAACTAAATGTAAATTGCTCCAAACTAGACTGCAAAAAATACGATTTCAGCAATAGAATGGTCAATGCCTGGAATTCACTACTGGACTCTGTTGTTTCTTCCCCCAGTCCCAAAATCTTCAACCTTACATTATCTACAATAGACCTCTCTCCCCTTTTCTAAGAGGTCTGTAAGGGGCGTGCATAAAGTGCACCTTCGTGCCTCCCGTTCCTGTCCTAATGTCTTTTTATCTTTTCTATCTCTATTTTATACTTATATTATGTTATACATACTACAATACAATACTATATTTGTATGACAAATAAATACAATAAAATAAATAATAAAACAAAACCCCAAAGCCAAAAATAAAGTGGTGGCTCAATTGCTCATGCAAATAAACTGAGGCCTCAGAATTACGCTTTGAGTACCAACATAAGAACTCAACAAGTCATCACATAGATAATTATAATTATCAATGTCGCAAAAAAGAAGACTCTTGAATACATGATTGCAGTATTATCAAAATTGACTAGTTTTATAATTAATGAAATGAAATCAAATTTAATTTTTGTTGTGACCTTTTCAATGACTTCTTGGGTACATCCATTTCAATATTTGGGGAGAAGACAGATGGAATTGTTGGGTTTTGGTCTTAAATGTCATGTTACAGCAGTGAAGGCCTACCAACATTTTTACTATAACACTGTGGGCGTGGCTTATTCAGGACGCCCTGCATTTTCTTTCAACACCTTTCAGTGCAAATTGGATGCTCTGGGGTGGAGCTCCATTTTCATTACCCCACTGCATTCCCCCGTCCCCTGCCCCCCACCGCTCCGGGCAGCAGCCCAGCCCTGTGTTAGAGATACAGTTATGGTCAATAATGGCTGTTAAATGTTCCAAAGCAGGGTGGCTGTAAACAATTCAGAAAATATAAATAATATTCATTAGATAGCAAAAACTTGGCAATTCCAAATTGAATAAAGGTGCTGATCTACAGGGGGTGGACAAAAAAATTGAAACACTTGACTTTTTGGCATCATAATGTTTGAAGATGTTCAAATCAATCAAAACTTGACATATTTTAACGTGTTTTTTAAAAAAATTTAAACTACCTTTTTTTTACAGAAATTTAAGGAAATTGGTTATAACCTTCTAGAAATGGCAGACCTCTCAGACTTTCAAAGAGGCCAAATTGTTGGTGCTCGAATGGCAGGCGCTAGAGTAACAGAAAGTGCCCAGATGTTTGGCGTTTCAAGAGGTCATGTCTCAAAAGTAATGATTGCTTTTGAAAGAGAAGGGAGAACATCCTCAGCCAAGCACAGGTCTGGTCGAAAGTCAAAGTTGTCTGAGGGAGACCGTCGGACTCTAAAGCGAATTGTTAGAGCGGATTGCAAGACTGCAGCTCCTAAAATCACTGCAGAACTCAATAGACACGTACAGAACCCAGTTTTCACAAAAACTGTTCGAAGGGAGCTTCACAAATCTGGATTCCACGGAAGAGCTGCAATTAGAAAACCTCTGCTCTCAAAGACAAATGTTTTAGAGTGGCATAGAAACCACCAAAAATGGTCTCTCGAGCAGTGGCAAAATGTGATTTTCTCTGACGAATCATTGTTTACCCTTTTCTCGACCTCCGGAAGTGTTTACGTTTGGAGACAACCAAAAGAATCATTTTGCCCAGACTGCCTTCTCCCAAACATCAAACATGGCGGGGGTTCAGTGATGATCTGGGGTGCTATTTCTTGGAAATCTGCCAGGCCAATGATTTCCCTTCATGGAAGAATTAACAGCCATCACTATTTAGGAATTTTGTCTGACCAAATTCATCCTATGGTGCAAGAACTGTTTCCAGAGGGGGATGCCATCTTTCAAGATGATAATGCACCAATCCATATGTTGTGATTCAGCCTGAGGCTCCTCAGGGACCGGCGGGAGCTCTGCCGGATCCATGCCCAGAGGAGGAGGACAGTGAACAGGACGGGGAGGACCAGGCAGATGGGGGAGAGGAACGTCAAAAAGAGGAGGAGGGAGAGCAGCCTGAGACCCCCCGGGGGGGCCCTCTCCCCAGCTAGTACCCTGGATTCATTGGATGAAGACGCCCAGGCTATCATAGACATGAGGCAGCGCTGTGCAGCTCAAAGAAGGGACCAATTAGTAAGGTATTTACATCCCTGAATTGGCAACAGCTGGGTTTGGGTGTGGTTCTCCTCAGCAGGGTTGAAAAGACAGGCCCGCCCTTACAGTCTTGTGGAGAGTTATCAACTGGGAGTCCTGTGACCTTGCTTCGATTCTTGGAGTCTCTGATCTTGGCTTGTGGCCTAGAAGTCTGGAAGACTTGGGGGAGGCGTGGGTGTTATTATCTCCAGCGTTGTTTTTGCCAGCAAGAATCCTGTTTTATTGCCTGGCCTTCGTGAAACCTCTGTGAAGCTTCATAGTGTTCCTGTCTGTAAGAACAGTTTTTTGTTACCTGTGTTTGCTTTCAATTATATAAACTGCCTTTGCTTTTTACCAGTGTGTCTGATACTCTTTTTGGTTGGTGTTGGTGTCTGGGGGGACCCAGACAGAACACCATAGAGCAAGAATTGTTAAAGAATGGCACGAGGAACCTTCTAATGAAGTTCAGCATCTCATCTGGCCACCACAATCACCAGACCTCAACATTATTGAGCATTTATGGTCAATTTTAGAGATTCAAGTAAGAAGTCGATTTCCACCACCATCGTCTCTAAAAGAACTGGAGGGTGCTTTAATAATAATTAATAATAATTTATTAGATTTGTATGCCGCCCCTCTCCGAAAACTCTTTAACTGAAGAATGGGCTAAAATTCCTTTGGATGCTATTTACAATTTATATGAATCAATACCTCAAAGAATTGAGGCTGTATTTGCCGCAAAAGGTGGACCAACACCATATTAAAAGATATTTTGATGGTTTTTCAAGATGTTTCCATTATTTTGTCCACCCCCGTATGTTTGAAACTATCAATTTAATCTACAGCTCAAATTACTTGTTTAAACTCTTTAGTCCTGAGTTAATTTATTTTGGGAAGATTTTGTCCTGAAAAGGAACATAAAAACAATTATTGCTTCACTGATTTGGACAATTGTACCTTCATTAAAATCCCCCTTTCCAAATCACTGCCTACATATCCCTATACAAGAATGCATGCTCTCTAGGTATGTGGTGTACTTGCTATAGGATCATGCTCAGTTCTTGAGCCAATTTGTAATTCTACCATTTATAAAATTTGTCCAATTTCTCATCATTACTGACCGGAGTCCCATAAATATTACTCTTGCTTTTTATTGCTCCGAGTCTACGGAGAGGGGCGGCATACAAACAAACAAACAAACAAACAAACAAACGGACGAACAAACAAAAAAATAAAATAAAATAAAATAAAATAAAATAAAATAAAATAAAATAAAATAAAATAAAATAAAATAAAATAAAATAAAATAAAATAAAATAAAATAAAATAAAATAAAATAAAATAAAATAAAATAAAATAAAATAAAATAAAATAAAATAAAATAAAATAAAATAAAATAAAATAAAATAAAATAAAATAAAATAAAATAAAATAAAATAAAATAAAATAAAATAAAATAAAATAAAATAAAATAAAATAAAATAAAATAAAATAAAATAAAATAAAATAAAATAAAATATAAAATAAAATATAAAATAAAATATAAAATAAAATAAAATAAAATAAAAAACAAAAACCCGGAGCATATTACTCCTGGCTCTTACTCTCTGCTGTCAAAGCAGCAGGACAATTGGAATGAATGAATTTGTTTAGGCCTTTTTAGAGAAGTAACAACACTTACTACTTCTCAAAATTTCCTGGAGTACATCAGCCCTGACCTCAAGTTATAATAATGTAAAAATAATGAAAGAAGCATTACAATATCACAATGCAAAGCATGGTATTTTATATTTATGGCCCAATATAAATGCACATACACAAATCATAGAGTTTTCTTTGCAATGTCATGATACATATCTCATTATGCATGGATACCTATGGAAGAACAGCATTATTTGAGAACATTCTCTGCAAATGACGCCTCTATTTATCCTCTATCTTGGTCACAATTTTACACTACGGGGTGGATTCTGCCCCTGTCTTAGACCTGTCACAACGGAGAACCTCCTATCCCTTAAGTTATCTCTCAAGAAATACATGTGAAAGCAAGAGGAACAGAAAAAGTCTAATAGCCTCCATTACTTACTAGTCCAGGCCAGAAAATAATGTGGTGCATCTTAATTATTTCTGTACCAGGGCTAAGGAAATGCACATCAGCTCCTTGTACTTTCAGTCTTTCCAAGAAAGCTTGTTCATTTCTTCAAATCTGGCTCCCCCCCCCCCATTACCTGATAGCCATCAAGAAGTTGGGAGGTAAAAAGAGGGAGGAAAGAGACATTATTACTGCAATGTCATTGACAAGTGGGTAAAATAGGGTGAAAAAAAATCTTAGACTCCCGAGTACAGTGGTATTTCTACCTACAAACACCTCTACTTATGAACTTTTCTAGATAAGAACTGGGTGTTTAAGATTTTTTTGCCTCTTCTCAAGAACCATTTTCCACTTACAAACCCGAGCCTCTGAAACTATAACCGGAAAAGGCAGGGAGAAGCCTCTGTGGGGTCTCTCTAGGAATCTCCTGAGAGGAAACAGGGCTGGAAAAGGTAGGGAGAAGCCTCCGTGGGGCCTCTCTAGGAATCTCCTGGGAGGAAATACAGCCTCCACCCTCTATGTGGTTTCCTCAATCATGCACATTATTTGCTTTTACATTGATACCTAATCTAATTAAGAACCTGGTCACGGAATGAATTAAGTTTGTAAATAGAGGTACCACTGTATTTAGAGGCCAGTTAAAATACCTCAGTCTTTGGAAGGGGTATCCTTTGTCTGAATCCACATGGGTAAAAAGTAGGAAAGGGAAAGCAGACAGATTAGTTAAACAATTCCATGACAAATACCCAGATAAGCCCAAGGGTCTCCCTGGGCTAACCAGGGTTAACCTCTTGCGATCTCTCTCTCTCCACTGCAGGATACTCTTTTTTTCTTGAAGGGAGGTCGCATATCAAGCCAGTGCAGAAGTTGGTGATAAATTAACGGCTTACCACACTATCTGTTGAAGGCCTGATGTTGATGGGAACTTGGGAGGAGTGATTTCATGAGGGAGCAGATGCGAAGTTCAAGGCCATCATATGTCCACCACCTGAGCAGAAGCGGAAGGATGAGTTGCCAAGCTGGCACAACCAAAGTGGCAATGTGACATGTTTGTGGGTGAGGGGCAGGGGTGGGCTACTGTCTGGATGGTGGGGAACACCTTGGGGTAGTGAAAATGGAGCTCCACCCTAGAGCACCCAATTTGCACTGAAAGGTATTGAAGGAAAATGAAGGGCGTCCTGCATAAGTCACCCCCACAGTGTGGTAGTATAAATTTTGGTAGCCCTTCACTGGTGAGGGGCAAGGCATGTGGACTTTCAATTGGGTGGGAAGCCCAGATTTGGGTTCCCCAGTGTAGGTGCCAGGATGGCTCTGGAAATAAATTAGAACTTTGAGGAATACCTTGACTTGGACTCTGATTTAAATTTGGGTGTTACTAAGCATTTGCTTAGTCTCTCTCTCTCATTCTCTCTCTCTCCCTCCCTCCCCCCCTCTCTCCTTCTCCCTCCCTCCCTCCTTCTGTCTCTCTCTGTCTCTCTCTCTTCCTCCTTCTCTCTCTCTGTCTGTCTCTCTTTCTCTCTCTTTCCAGATCCCTTTGAGCAGCTGGAATTTCTTATTTAATCAACACCTTTTGCTTCCAATCAGCCTGAAAGCTACACTTAAAGCTTTTGATGGAAGGCTATTCAGCAGTGGCTAATGGTATACAAGTGTGTACCCTTCAGCCTCTTGCATTCCTCTTGCAGAGCCTTTTAAACCAATCTGAAGAAAAGAAGATAGAAATTTTGGCCACTAGTATGTGAAATTGAGCAATTATTGGACTTGGCAAGGGTGGATTCTCATCTGGAGGGATCGTATTTTTGGTAGCAAATTCCACTTAGGAGATAAAAAGATGAAAGATCTCAAGAGGTCCCACAGAAAGGAAAGGGGCTAATGCCAAAACACTTCAAACATGTTTGAAGGGAATGGGTTTTTTTCTATTTAAAAAGCTAAATGATGTTGGCTATTTTGCTCTCTCCTCAAACAAAGCAAAATAACAGTCCCCACTCCAACCATGTAAAGTAATTTTGTTCTTGGTTAAGAAGCTGAGAAGTACTTTTAATATTCATTACTGGAATGGGGTTATGGGAGTGATGCCACTGTACATGATTATTGATATAAGGAAAAGAAAACCTGATGTTTATATAAAAAGAGAGAATTTGTTCTAATATTGGAGTCTTCGGAGAGGGGCGGCATACAAATCTAAGTAATAAATAATAAATAAAATCAGTGGGTTTTTGAAATACTCAAACAAGTTAGTGGCAAAGGAAGTTGAGTTGATTGTATCTCTGCATTCCTAAATGGACAACATCAAAGATGCAACTCCAATTCTTTGGCATCAAGCATAACCTTTAAATGACTTGTAGGAAGAAATCTATAAAAAATATATCCCAAGGCAAAACAAACAAACAAAAATAAAAAATGTCTTGATTTTGAAGAGATCAAGTGAAGAGATACAAGAATTTTTATAAGATTATGTACCCTTAAAATATGACTTTAGAAAAAAATATTTGTATTGAGTAAAGGTTTTTCAAATTTATATTGGAAAAGTGGTCAAGAAGAAGGATTATTTTATTATGTTTTGATGGACTTCTAAATAAGCTAGATAATTTTGGATTCAAAAAACACAATGATACAAAAAACCCCTCTAAGGATCAATGTTGAATTGAAATGAGACTTTTTCTTGCTGGGATTAAAGGTTAGACAAACAGAATAATATCAGACTATTTTTAGGCATGGCCATGGCTGCGAGATAATTTGATGGGCACAAATGGAAAAGCCCTCAGATATCTACAACAGAGAATGGATGGTGAAGATAACAAAACTAGCACAGATGGCAAAATTGACCTGTTTGATTAGATAAAAATCAACAACTATATTTATCTGTTTCTGGAAATCCCTTATGGACATTTTGCTAAGTGAGGGTGAGGGAAATGTGAACATATTTATTTATGGTTCTGATGATTAGAAAGGGCCACTTATGGAAAGAAGGAAAGTATGATGTTTTTTTTTTCTATTTCTTTCTCTTTTTTCTATCTTCTTTTCTCACTATTTTATCTATATTTCTTTTCAATATTTATATGGCTTTTATCTTCCTAAAATTGTGTGTGTATGTATGTATGCATATATGCATGTATGTATGTGTGTGTGTGTGTGTATGATATACAGATATATATATAGATACACACACACACACACACACACAAACACATACACTTTTGCCAATTGGATCTGCAATGATGTCATTGATCCATCTTGTTTTAGGTCTCTTTCATGGGTGCTTTTTATCAAATGGGATTCATTCTATGACTGCCTTGTGCCACCTGCCATCTGTTCTTCTTGCTATGTGACCAGCCCATTTCCACTTCATGGTGGTTCAGTCTACCATTCTAGAGTTTCCCATTGGAGGGGAAAAAAACCCACCTTAATGGTTATGCCATATGTTGAATGATTGAAACACTAGACCCACAATTGCTGTACAAAGTAGGAATGAATCCTTTCTTCTCTGTTCTTTGCCTGATAAAACAAAATACCTTATACCAGTCCTGTTTGCCAATAACAGTCCAATGATAATAACTTTATGATTAGTGTTGGGCGAACCCAACGAAGTTCGGGTTTGGTGAACTCACCTGAACTTTGCCGTGAAGTTCTGGTGAGTTTGCCGAACCCGAACCCAAACTTTTGCTTCCTTTTATTTTTACATAAAAGGATGCCGTAGCGGTGCTGCAAGCAAAAGGAGATGGGAAATCCCATGATGGGATTCTGGGGGCAGGACTTTGATGTCACAGAGACTCCTTCCTCCCCGCTTTGGCCAGCCAGGAAGTAGTCTCTATGATGTCAAAGCCCCGCCCCTGGAATCCCTTCGTGGGATTCCCCACCTCCTTTTGCTTGCAGCACTGCAAGCAAAAGGAGGTGGGAAATCCCACGATGGGATTCCCCACTCTCCTCCTGGGCGGCGGCGTTTCACGGTGTTCCGCCGAACCCGAACTTTACCCGAACTTTTAAAAAGGTTTGGGTTCGGGTTCAGCATGCTGAATACTGCAAAGTTTGGCACGAACCTGAACTTTGCAGGTTTGGTTCGCCCAACACTATTTATGATTCTTGATTAACTTTTCTCTGATGTACTCTGAAAGCATATGCACCAAGACAAATTTCTTGTGTGTCCAATCACACTTGGCCAATAAAATTCTATTCTGTTCTGTTCTACCCCTTTGAGGCTTGTAATAACTATTGTTTAAGGTTGGAACCTAATGGAAGAACTGGCCCTATGAAAGTATGTAGGATATTTCCATGGAAATAGTTCCAAAACTATGGCCAAGGGACAATCTTATAGGGCATCAGGAGTCAGGAACCCTCTCTTCCTCATCTAAAAGTTTATGCAGGGAAGACTCATGCTTGACCTCACATCCACACTACTGCAATGCACTCTACATGGGGCTGTCCTTGAAGAATATTTCAAAGGACACGATGTGACTAGTAAATGCAGGTGAAACTCGAAAAATTAGAATATTGTGCAAAAGTTCATTTATTTCAGTAATGCAACTTAAAACATGAAATGTAATATATGAGAGAAACTCATTACATGCAAGACAAGATAGTTCAAGCTGTGATTTATCATAATTGTGATGATTATGCCCCCCCCCCCAATCAACACAGACTGTGGAAGATTTTGCATCTCATTTGGAAACCAAGGTCCCAGAGTATGGAGGAAGAATGGAGAGGCACACACAGCAAGATACTTGAAGTCTAGTGTGAAGTTTCCACAGTCTGTATTGATTTGGGGAGCCATGTCATCTGCTGGTGTTGTTTCACTGTGCTTCATTAAGGCCAGGGTCAATGCAGCTGTCTACCAGATTTTGGAGCACCTCATGCTTCCTTCCACAGACAAGCTTTATGGGGATACAGACTTCATTTTCCAGCAGGACTTATCACCTGCCCACACCAAAATCTTGTTCAATGACTGAGGGATTACGGTGCTTCATTGGCCAGCAAACTCACCTGAACTGAATCCCATATAGAATCAATGGGGCATTGCCAAGAGAAACATGAGAGACATGAGATCAAACAAGGAGCTGAAGGCTGCTATTGAAACATTCCGGTCTTCCATGTCACCTCAGCAATGCCACAGGATAGCTTCCATGCCACGCCGCATAGAGGCAGTAATTGCTGCAAAAAGGTGCCCAAACCAAGTACTCAGTACATATGCATGCTTATACTTTTCAGAGATCCGATATTGTTCTGTGGCAGGTCTGGCACTCTGATTGTATGAAGGTTCCCATCTCCTGATTGTGCTAATAATTATCAAATAGAAAAATAGAATAACAGAGTTGAAAGGGTCCTTGGAGGTCTTCTACCCCACCCCCTGTTTAGGCCATTTACACCACTTCAGACAAATAGTTATCCAATACCTTCTTTAAAACTTCCAGTGTTGGAACATTCACAGTTTCTGGAGGCATATTGTTCCACTGGTTAATTGTTGTAACTGTCAGGAAAGTTCTCCTCAGTTCTAGGTTGCTTCTCTCCTTAATTAATTTCCACCCATTATTTCTTCTCCTACCTTTTGGTGCTTTGGAAAATAGGTTTATTCCCTCTTTTTTGTGGTAATCCCTGAGATATTGGAACACTGCTATTGTGTCACCCCTAGTCCTTCTTTTCATCAAACTAGACATACCCAATTCCAGCAACCGTTCTTTATACGTTTTAGCGTCCAGTCCTGTAATCACCTTTGTTGCTCTTCTCCACACACTTTCTAGAATCTCAACATCCTTTTTACATTGTGGCAACCAAAACTGAATGTAGTATTTCAAGTATGGCCTTACCAAGGCATTATAAAGTGGTATTAACACTTCACATGATCAAATGAAACAAATAAATCAATCCACCTATCCATCCATCCATCCATCCATTGGAGTTGGGTGGTGGTAATAAATTTGAATAAATGAATAAAACAATAAGAATAAGATAGTAGTTGTGGCAAAGCAATCAAATCCGCCCCCCAATCCAACTGCTTTGATTACTTTGACCTCCTTTCCCATCACTATTGTCATCCTCTACTACTAAGATGGAAAACATATATACACAGTAAATTGCACATTAAAAACTTGATCAAAAGAAATTATAAAGACCTTTACTAGCACCCCTCAAATGAAGTAGATAAAAAGATACTTTCTTTTTCGCCTAAAGGTTGGCTGAAAATATCTTCATGCTTCATGATCATCATGCTAATGAGGGGATACATAATCTGCACTTATTTATTAATTGCTTTTTATTGCAGGAATATTCCCTTCAAACCCAATCAACTCTCAGTAGTTTTTCTGTGGAGGATCTTTAAACGTGGCTGAGGTCTTTCCCTGCTTTGATCTGCTCTTTCTTCTCCCCCCTCTTCCCTACTCATAAAACTTTCTGGAGTGGCAAAGATGGAACTTTGTCTTCAACTCTCTACTAGCTCCCTCCAACTTTTTGAAAGCTAAAGTGAAAAGAGTAAAGAAGAGTTATAGGATTCCTTGATGTAAAGGAGGATGAGGAAGAGAAGGAAGGAAGGAAGGAAGGAAGGAAGGAAGGAAGGAAGGAAGGAAGGAAGGAAGGAAGGAAGAAGTAAGATATGATGGAGTTGTTGAGGTCTGCCAGCATCCAGTGGAGCTGGCAGCAGATTCGGACAGTGAGGAGGTTGGGGAGTAACATGAGCCAGTTCTGGAGTCTCGGAAAGGCTATGACGAGTGCTCTGCATTAGAGGCAGGGATGGGGCCAGGGCTGGAAGCGATGTGGTAGAAGGCGGTTCTGAAGATAGTCTGGCTCTAAGCCATGTAGGGCTTTAAAGGTAATGACCAACACCTTGAATTGTGCCTGGAAACCAATCATGAGCCAGTGAAGTCCATGAAAAATTGGTGTAACAACAACTCGTGCGGCTGCATTCTGGATCAGGTGTAGTCTCTGAATGCTCTTTAGGGGTAGCCTCATGTAGAGTGTGTTGCAATAATCTAACAGTGAGGTGATAAAGTTGTTAGAAAAGCCTCCTGATTCAAGTACGGTCGCAATTGGTGCACTAGGCGAACCTGTGCTAAGCTACACTGGTTCACTGGTAGCGGGTGCAGTGTTGCATAGGTGTTTTGAGAACTCCAAGGCGTTATTGTTATTGCTATTGCTATTGCTATTGCTATTGCTATTGCTATTGTTGTTGTTGTTGCTGTTGCTGTTGCTGTTGTTGTTATTATTATTATTATTATTATTATTATTATTATTATTATTATTATTATGTCAGTACAACACAGCAAACGAGATCACTATGCTGGATTTCGTATTTCATCACCAGACGGGCGTTTCCCAAGCAACTAGGACTGCGTGATGTAGCGGCAAATTATGTTTGCCGATCCCAGTAAAGTGGCCTTTTGCAATTGACAGATGGAGATTTTGTCAATTCCAATGATTTTAAATGTCCGCTGAGATCTTTTGGTACTGCACCCAGCGTGCCAAGTACCACTGGGACCACTTTCACGGGCTTATGCCAGAGTCGTTGCAGCTCGATTTTCAGATCTTCGTATTTCACTAATTTCTCTAGCTGCTTCTCCTCAATTCTGCTGTCTCCTGGGATTGCGATGTCGATGATCCATACTTTCTTTTTCTCCACAATCACAATGTCTGGTGTGTTATGCTTCAGAATTCGGTCAGTCTGAAGTCAGAAGTCCACAGTAGTTTTGCTTGCTCATTTTTGACCACTTTTTCGGGCTTATGATCCCACCAGTTCTTTGCCACTGGTAAATGGTAGTTCCGGCACAAGTTCCAGTGGATCATCTGTGCCACAGCATCATGTCTATGCTTGTAGTCAGTCTGTGCGATCTTTTTGCAGCAGCTGAGTATGTGGTCGATTGTTTCATCTGTTTCTTTACAGGATCATCTGTTGATTTTTCAATTCTGGCTTTGACAACATTTGTTATAATGGCTTGTTCTTGTGCCACCAGTATTAGTCCTTCTGTCTCCTTTTTGAGTGTTCCACTTGTAAGCCATGACCAGGTCTTTCCCTTATCCACTTTGCCTTCAATCTTCTCCAAGAACTGGCCATGCAGTGCTTTGTTCCACTTCTTGGAGAAGATTGAAGATTATTATTATTATTATTATTATTATTATTATTATTATTAGATTTGTATGTTGCCCTTCTCTGAAAACTCAATATCCATTAGCTTGACAGCAGTTCATCCCCAGGTCACAGTGACTTTGATGTCAGAGTAGAACTGGTTGGGAGGAAGCTCATCTGTCTTCAGCGTAGTTCCCCTCCCTAAACCCCACATAGTTACAGCAAAAACATGCAAAGAATGCAACCCTGATAGCCTCCTCCCCACTCCTCCATCACAATGGCAGCATCCCAGCAGGGGACCTGACAGACACATTATGCAAAGACCCAAAAAGCTGGGAGGAAAGAGAAGAGGATGATGGATTGTATGATGGTTAAGTTCCGTTACAGAGGTGATGAGTGCATTGTTGAGAGGCTAGGTAAGGGACAGATTGCCATGGGGGAAATCTATCTATATAGTCACCAAAGGTTGACAATGGCACACAATCTATCAATACAAACAAAAACCTTACAGAAGTTTTTTCTTCTGTATATTTCAATTATTATAAAACATCTAATGATAGAGGAGAAAATGGAAAGAAAATAACCATTAAAGCAAAAGGGAAAAATGTAGAAACAGAAATGTAAAAACAATCTTTATTTGTTTGTTTGTTTGTTTGTTTGTTTGTTTGTTCATTCGTTCAATTTTTTATGCTGCCCTTCTCCTTAGACTCAGGGCGGCTTACAACATGTTAGCAATACCACTTTTGAACAGAGCCACATATTGCCCCCACAATTTGGGTCCTCATTTTACCCACCTTGGAAGGATGGAAGGCTGAGTCAACCTTGAGCCAGTGATGAGATTTGAACCTCTGACCTTCAGATCTACAGTCAACTTCAGTGGCCTGCAGTACAGCACTCTACCTGCTGCGCCACCCCGGCATGTGCAAATGTCTTTGTAATTTTTTGTATTGTTTATTTTTGGTTTTTGGTTTTCTATCTTTTATGTGTTAAAAAATTCAAAAAAAATCTAATTAAATTTAACAGGTCTTTTTAGATTTAAATTTAAGTCTCTTTTTAGATAGACTGAGGTCATGGCCACAAGCTGCAGACTTTTTAATATTTGTGTTTTATTACATACATAACTTTTGTTGTAACTCTTGAAGAGATAAATATTTTCATCTGTTGCACTTGTTTAACAGGCAAATAAAGAAGTAAACTCTCCTTCAAGTAAGACTCCTGACAATAAACATTCCTGTTTATTTATTATTTATTAAATTTATGTGCTGCCTACCATTTGCTGAGACCGCAGTGTATTTGGCTCCTGAAAATGTGAGATGTGAGAAGAACAGAGTGACCAGAAATAAGCATATCCTGGAAATATAGACAGCAGGGAGGGTCCAAAGTTGCATTCACTCTTCCTATAAGTTTTCTTGCTGGTAGTTTCAGTAGTCCTATTTTTTTTTCCTAACATGCAACTCTGCCTCACACCTACCTTGATAAACAGAGCTGAAGACAATTGATAGAAAGATTCTTTTTATTATCCTGATGGTCAACGATCAACCAGTGGAACAACCTGCCTGCGGAGGTTGTGAACTCCCCAACTCTGGACACTTTCAAGAGGAGATTGGACTGCCACTTGGCTGGGGTGCTTTAGGATTCCTGCTCAGGCAGGGGGTTGGACTTGATGACCTTCATGGTCCCTTTCAACTCTAACAACAAACAAACAAACAAACAAACAAACAAATAAATAAATAAATAAAATTAAATTAGCTATTGCTTCTTTTTTTTTTTTTTTTTTTTAATTACTTAGATTTGTATGCCGCCCCTCTCCGAAGACTCGGGGCGGCTCACAACATGTAAAAACAAATCATAAGCAATCAGACAAATTTAAAATATTTAAATATTTCTTTCAGTGTACAAAGTTCAATCTCTTATCCTTATTTATTTATTTGTTGGATTTGTATGCCGCCCCTCTCCGTAGACTCGGGGCGGCTAACAACAATGATAAAAACAGCAATACTCAATACTCCCACACATCACAACATAGAGTGACTAAAAATTGTCAGCTACATCCTTCATACATTCTAAGAAATAATGTAAACTCACTCAAAAGCTCTTTCTTTCACTTGGCCCCTGGAAAGTTGATATGTCTTCTAACAGAACTAGTGTTACAAACTCAGAAGCAAACAAAATGTGATGGAATTTGTTCACTTCTCATTGTTGGATCAAGGTTGGTGAGTGGTAACTGAATTTCCTCTCCTTTTTTGCTAGTAAACTAAAGTTGATTCATTTAAAGACTCCTTAAGAGGAGAGGTGTTGGATTATAGGATGTGGAAGGCTTATTAAAAAGAGCACCACCAAAAGATACATATTTGGCAAGGAATGCAAACAAAGAGCAAAGGGCAGAAAACCTTTAACATCAGTTAAAAGAAAAATGTGATTTGCATTATCCTAGAAAGCACCAGGAGATTCCTTCAGAGTTTATACCTATTATATGTAAATACTTTCTGGAGAAATAAGTGTGGAGTGGGATTACAAATCCTACATGTTTAGGATCAAGAATCACAGTGTTTGTTCTGCCTGGCCGGCTGGCCACCCAACAAGGCAATTATACAAACAAACACACAGAAGCTTGCAGAAGGCAGAAGGCTTCTTTATGTACACAACTGGCTTAACGCCACAGCAACGACAAGAGGAATACTAGTTTATGAATCCAAGGGTCAGGGCTAATGACTCAAGCCAGCAACAACAGAAGTCTTTCTGGCTTACTTCAGCCAATTACTCACTCAGCTTGAGTGTCAGAATTCCAAAGATGTCCAAAGGAAAAATGAAAGCACGAAGTGTTAATGTCTCTCTCTCTCTCTCAAATCTGAACAATAAATTCCCACACCGCCTTCTGCAAGCCCTTCCCTTTTTAATCCTGCTGTAGTATCTTTGATTATTGACAGCTGTGACTTAGAATCTCTTTCTGCATCTACGCAGCTGCTCCTGGCATCCCAGCATTCTACGGACCCTGACATTTAGGATAGAATCATCCATCACCCCTTCCTCGTCTGACTCAGATGAGGCTCTGACTGGAGATCTTACAGGCTCTGCTGGCCTCTCTGCCTCTCCGGCACATTCCACATCCCCTTCCCCTGCACTGTCTGAATCCTCATTAAGTCAGACAGGTCTTCTTTGATCTGATGGACCCAGCTCCCCTGAGTCAAAATCAGTGGCCAGAGGAGCTGGCCATGAGCCAACCACAACAGCGTCACAGTGCAGTACTGCAAGCTACTTCTGCTGATCATCGCAGAAATAGCAGTTTGGCAGATCAAATTGCACCAGGCTCAAGGTTGATTCATCCTTCCATCCTTCTGAGGACCCAGATTCTTGGGGATAATATGCTGACTCTGTAAACTGCTTAGAGAGGGCTGAAAAGCACTGTAAAGTGATATATAAGTCTAAATGCTATTGTTAATGCTAGTATTTTATTAAGAAAAATGGTAAACAGGCCTTTATACAAGTTACACATTATTAAATGCATTTACAACTTGAGTAATCCTTTCCAAGAGTAAAATTTGCATACCATATGTAACCACAATTGATGCATTTTAGTTCTTTTATCAGGAAGGATTGTAAACAAGGTATAAGTTATTAAATGTACTTACAGACTCAGTCATCCTTCCAAAGATGCACCGTAGGCAATTACAATGAAGCCAATATTATGTCAGTGTTGACAATGCAATTAAAAGTTCTTTAGTCTTAAAATATCATCTATCCTTCCCATATAATGTAAACGCTGACGGGAATTTTGTTTCTTTGAATAAAAATTTGTGGTTGATTGTCTTGTTAACATTCAAAGTACTGTATTGTTTGATAAAATTGTAGAAGTTTCCCAAAGAGAAGTCTTGCAAATATTTTTCAGTTGAAAAGTTGAGATGTCCACAAGAATTTGTTACATTTTTTTCCCTTGTTGCCTTGCACAGAAGTTTGATTATTGCTGGTTAAAATCCCCAACTGACAATTCAGTTATGAAACTTCCTGCTTGGAAATGTTCACTAGCCATCAACCCACTACTCTTTTGGTCAATGTTTCTTAACCTTTTCAACTGGACGATGTGTGGACTTTTAACTCCCAGAACTCCCCAGTCTGTCTTACTAGTTGGAGAATTCTAGGAGTTGAAGTTCACAGTCCAGTTGCCGAGGTTGGGAATCACTCCTTTAAGAATCAGAAGAAGCTCATGTCATTCTTCCATTTTCTTAACGGTATGGAAGATCAATGTATTGGCTCTTAGCGTCTAATTTCATCTATTTTGATTTGTGGCATTGATGTTTGTTCCATTACTGTTATATTGTTTGATATTGCATTTGATCTTTGCTTTAGAATATGGAATTCTGAGATTATACTAAGACAAATAATAAAATTCCAATCAAGTCTACTTTATAGGCCGTGTTTCTAAATAATACAGTATTCCAAGTGTGTTCAGCAAGGGAAGGTCAGAAAAGCCAACATGGCATCCATATCCATGGCATCTGTGCCATGCAACTTAAAAGTAGGGTTTGGATCATATGTTTGTAGCCACCACATTGCCCCCCCCTTTTTTTAACCCTCTGTGTGTAGATATCCCTTCAGTATTCCAACCCAATATAATGGGTGAAGCAGACTCTTTAAAATGTAGCTTTATTTGTTACATACCAATATTTTGGAGATAGCTTCCCATACAGTACATAGTTTTAAAAATAAATCTTTGAAAATCCATTTCACATGATTTTTTTCATGTTCTTATTTTCCCAATGTAATGTCGCCTAAGGTCATTTTAAAAAAAAATCCATTATATAAACATACGCAGGCATATATATACTTTGTGTGTGTATGTGTGTGTGTCTGTGTATACACATTTACATGTATATATGTATATGTATATACATGTAAAATATATGTATGTATGTATGTATTTATGAATATATTTATTTATTTTATTTATTTATATGTCAAACATGTATAGGATAATAGTAGTTTGTACTAACATAACATAAAGTAAAAAGTAAGGATAAAAGATATGGTAGGATGGTAGGACAGAGACAGTAGGCACAGTGGTGTGCTTATGCAAGGTCCCTTACAGAGCTTTTAGAAATGGGGAGAGGTTGACTGCAGACAGTCTAAGGTTAAAGTTTTGAGGGCTTGGGGAAGAAACCACAGGCAGTGAAGGGCTTCCCAGATTTTTACTACCACACCGTGGGCGTCTTTTTGCAAGATGCCCTGCCTTTTCTTTCAAGATATTTCAGTGCAAATTGGGTGCTCTGGGGTGGAGCTCCATTGTCGCTACTCCACTGTGTTCCCTCCATCCGGGCAGTAGCCCACCCCTGATTCTAGGCATTGATCACTCTGTTGCTGAAGTCATATTTTCTGCAGTCCAGTTTGCATCAGTTTACATTTAGTTTGAATCTCTTATGAGCTCCTGTACTGCTGCGGTTGAAGGTAAAGTAGTCATTTTGGTACATGATTTTATGAACTACATTTAGATCAGATCAGAGGTGATTTAGTTATAAATTGTCTAATCCCAATATTTCAAGTTTGGTGGAGTAAGATATTTTGTTGCGAGCAGAGGAGTGAAGGACTCTTCTTGTGAAATATTTCTGGACTCTCCTGATTGTATTAATGTCTGATATGCAATGCAGGTCCCAGACAGGTGAGGTTATTCCGCAATTGGTCTAACAAATGTTTTGATAGCTCTGGTTAACAGTGTAATATTGCCAGAGAAGAAGATATGTTAGATTAACAACTCTTGGCTCCTTTTTGGCAATGTTGTTACAGTGGGCTCTGGCACTTAGATCGTTGGATATGACTACTCCAAGATCTCATGTATGGTGAACTAATGCAGGGAAAGTGCCCCAGAGGGAGATCACAGCTGCAATATAAGGATATCTGTAAGGGAGGCTTAAAGGCCTTGGGAATGGACATAAACAGCTGGGAAAACATAACCCCTTATTGTTCAGCTTGGAGACTAAAGACACAGCATGGCCTTCTCTATTTCAAAGAGACTCTTGTTCAGCAGGCAGAGGTATATATTTATTTTTATTTATTTGTTTGTTTGTTTGTTTGTTTATTTATTTTGTCCAATACACAATGAGGGTTTTAGTGGGTATATATCTATATACACATAATAAAATGCATGATGAAGGTTATAGAGGAGATACTCATAGTAAAATACAGTGGTCCCCCGATTATCGCGAGGGTTCCATTCCAGGACCCCTCGCAATGATCGGTTTTTCGCGAAGTAGCGCTGTGGAAGTAAAAACACCATCTGCGCATGCGCAGATGGTGTTTTTACTTCCGCCGCAGCAGCGAGGAGCCGAAGATTGGGGTTTCCCCGCCACCCACGCAAACTCCTCGCTGCTGCCGCGCCCGCCGCTTGTCCGCCTGCTGCTTGTCCGCCGCCTGCCTGCCCGCGCGCCCACCCTTCGCCCGCCCATGCTGTTCGCTCGTGCCGCTTCCCAGCTGAGTCCTGAAGCAAACTTCCGGAAGTTCGCCTTTGACATTTGGCTTCGGGACTCAGTTGGGAAGCCGCGCGGCTGTTTTAAAACGTCGCCGCCGGCATGGGGGGCTTCCTAGCAGCCCCCCAAACCCGGGTTGGGGGGCCGGGGGCTGCTAGGAAGCCCCCCATACCGGCGGCGACGTTTTAAAACAGCCGCGCGGCTTCCCAACTGAGTCCCGAAGCCAAACGCGGAAGTGCGCCTTGGCTTCGGGACTCAGTTGGGAAGCCGCGCGGCTGTTTTAAAACATCGCCGCCGGCATGGGGGGCTTGCCATCACCCCCCCGAACCCGGGTGGCCGGGCGAGCAGCGAGCGAACGGCGGGTGCCGGGCGAAGGGCGGGCGAGCGGCGGGCGAGCGGGTGCTGGGGGGGGCTTCTCGCCCTCCCGCCAGCAAGAGGGGGAAGACCCAGGGAAGCCACCCAGCAGCTGATCTGCCCGGCGCCATCTACGCATGTGTGGCCATAGAAAAAAGGGCGCACATGCGCACATGGTGTTTTTACTTCCGGGTTGAAAAATTGCGATATAGCCGTTCGCAATGATCGGGATCGCGATACCCGGGGGATCACTGTATATCTAAGAAATAATAGAAAAGAAGGTATAGTAATAGAACATATCAATAAAAGAATAGAAGAAGAGATATAGAAATAGAAGAAAGGTATAGGAGATATAGGAGAGCAATAGGACAGGGGACGGAAGGCACTCTAGTGCACTTGTACTCGCCCCTTACTGACCTCTTAGGAATCTGGATAGGTCAACCGTAGATAATCTAAGGGTAAAGTGTTAGGGGTTTGGGGATGACACTATGGAGTCCGGTAATGAGTTCCACGCTTCGACAACTCGGTTACAGAAGTCATATTTTTTACAGTCAAGTTTGGAGCGGTTAATATTAAATTTAAATCTGTTGTGTGCTCTTGTGTTGTTGTGGTTGAAGCGGAAGAAGTCGCCGACAGGCAGGACATTGCAGCATATGATCTTGTGGGCAATACTTAGATCTTGTTTAAGGCGTCTTAGTTCTAAACTTTCTAGGCCCAGGATTGAAAGTCTAGTCTCATAGGGTATTCTATTTCGAGGTAATAAGGCAGTTCCAGAACCAGCAAAATCCGGGGTCAAGCAGGAGACAGAATGGATCTGTGCTCAGTGTGGAAGGGATTGCCACTCTCAGATTGGCATTTTAAGCCACACTAGATGCTGTTCTAGGAACTCTTTCCAGAGCATGATACCATAATCTTTCAGGACTGAAGGTTGCCAATGATGTACAGTATATGTAAGTGTGTGTATGCATGCACATGTGTGTTCTTGTGTGCATGTCCACTAGTGGCTATCTGAGGGGTGTTTTTTCATTCCAGATTTAGCAGCCCTAATACCTTCTTTTCAGATCTGAAAATGTGGACTTTGAATTAGAAAAGAACGGTGTCACACACTGTTTCCCCTGATACTCATGCTGTTGTTAAAAACCAGTTGTTAAAAACCAGTTTGCACATAATTTCCAAATAGTTTCCAAGCAGATTGTGCAGCAGAATTCTGCTACAATTCACTAAAATGCTGCCATTTGGGCAATCCCCAAATCCTCTGTTGTGATGCTGCGTTGGGCTACTGAGTATTATGAGCAGGACAGAAATACCAGGTTTTTGGTTTTTTTTTAATGCAACTGTTCCTTTCCTGCCAGCAGTCATCTCATTGATGTGCATGCAGGGATAGGCAGGCTGCTAATTGAATGTAATTTTGCCAGGAGGAATTTTAGTTTGGAATCAGAAGAAGGGCTGAACGTGGCAAAAGAAGATTCTCTAATTCTCATGCTGTAAAAACTAAGTTGCAGAAAAAGAAGAATAGACGGTAGAAACATTCAAGGCTGGGAAGTAAGCCTTGAAGATAAAGATCAAAGCATCTTAATCAGGGCAAATTCCACTTATGGCCACTATCGGTGTGCGCCCACGTGCGTCCAAGCGAGATTTTGCTTTCACACATGTGCAGAAGCCAAAAATTGCCAAAATCTCACTCACACCTTGTTGCCGTTATTGTTGTTGTTGTAATAATAATAATAATAATAATAATAATAATAATAATAATAATAATACTAATAATAATAATAATAATTACAAGCATAGACATGAGGCTGTGGCACAGATGATTCATTGGAACTTGTGCCGGAACTACCATTTACCAGTGGCAAAGAACTGGTGGGATCATAAGCCTGAAAAAGTGGTCGAAAATGAGCAAGCAAAACTACTGTGGGACTTCCGACTTCAGACTGACCGAATTCTGAAGCATGACACACCAGACATCCTGATTGTGGAGAAAAAGAAAGTATGGATCATCGACATCGCAATCCTGGGGGACAACAGAGTTGAGGAGAAGCAGCTAGAGAAATTAGTGAAATACGAAGATCTAAAAATCGAGCTGCAACGACTCTGGCATAAGCCAGTGAAAGTGGTCCCAGTGGTACTTGGTGCAGTGCCAAAGGATCTCAGCGGACATTTGAAAACCATCGGAATTGACAGGATCTCCATCTGTCAATTGCAAAAGGCCGCCTTACTGGGATTGGCAAACATAATTCGCCGCCACATCATACAGTCCTAGGTGCTTGGGAGGTGCCCGACTGGTGATGAAATACGAAATCCAGCATAGTGATCTCGTTTGCTGTGTTGTATTGACATAATAATAATAATGATGATAATAATAATAATAATAATAATAATAATAATAATAATAATAATAATAATTATTATTATTATTATTATTATTATTATTATTATTATTATTATTATTATTATATCACGCAGTCCTAGGTGCTTGGGAAGCGCCCAACTTATTATTATTATTATTATTATTATTATTATTATTATTATTATTATTATTATTATTATTATTATTATTATTTTGTTATGGTACAGAAGCTACTCATAATTTTCATTGAACATGGCATCCGTTAAGTCAGGTTTTGACCAATGGATACTTAGTATCTCACTAAGCAAAACTTGATGAATTCATACTTTAGACTAAGTCACAAACTAATTGAGACCAAACTGAACTAGTAATATTGTGAAAGCCCCAATTCTCAAAAAGAGCAGATACAAATATATATTTGAATAGAGATAGCTAGAGATGAATGCAATTCCAGGAACTCAAAAAGCTTTGATAGTTTCCTACCTCATGGACAATCTCAGAATAATACTGTTTTATTTAGAATAGTCAGCTGGATGGGTTGGAAGCCTGAACAATATCACAAGAATGAGATGGGGCAGGGAGATCTAGATTTAAATCTCATTTAGAAAGTCCTTTGGAGTGGCCTTGGGACAATCAGTGGCTGGCTGGCTGGCTGCCTTTACACATTGCCCTAAGCATGGATACAGTTCATTTGATGTGTCTTAGTATGCTGTGTAGGAATAACAATTTTGGCTTATTCAGCAACCCTTGGTTAAAATAAACCATGTCTTAGTATAATTAACAAGCCTAACGTTCCTCTTATTGCTTCACGGGGAAATGTTAAGAACAAAATTGGAGCAGAAAAATATTGCCTCGAGTCCATGGAAGAAGGGATGGATATAAATCTAATGAACAACAAACAAATAAATAATAACTGAAGCCTTTAGGAGCCCGTAAATTGCATGTACTCCCAATGTTGAAAGATACCTTTTAATTAACTTTCTGTTGATTTACTTTTTGTGCCATTGGCTGCAGTAGTACTAATAGTAGTTAGTACTATTAGTACTACTACTAGTAATAGTTATTGAGTTTGTTTTCTGTTTTTTTCTGTTTCTTCGGTTTCTCCATTTTTTTAATTTACAATTATTCTATTCCTTTCTTATCATCAATCCAATTATAGAATTTACCCCACACCGTATTGTATTCTTTTTCCTGGTTATTCTGTAACTCTAATGTAAGTTTACTCCATTTTGCACATCCTAGTATTTTCCTAATTATCAGATCCTCGGATGGTACATTTTCTTTTTTCCAATTTTGAACGAAAACCAGTTGAGCCGCAGTTAATATGTGAATTAATAATAATTAGCCCTTTCATGCTGTCCTCTAACTATTAATAATAAAAAAAGTATCAGGTAATAATTCTATTTCATACTCTAATATCTCCTTTAACATATTTTGAATCATGATCCAGAATTTTCTTGTTTCTGGGCATATCCACCACATGTGATAGTAAGTACCACACATTGACTTACATTTTTAATATTCATTTTTCAAATTTGGGAAGATTTTTGCTAGTCTTGCTGGGGCAAAATGCCACCAGTAAAATAGTTTATATAGATTTTCTCTATATGGTGTTGAAATTTTCAATTTGTAGTTATCTTTCCAAATCTTTTCCCAATCCTCTAACTCAGCGTTTCCCAACCGCTGTGCCGCGGCACAGTAGTGTGCCGCGAGACAAGGTCAGGTGTGCCGCAAAGTTCCGCTTCCAAACCGGAAGTTGAGTGTCCCGGCTTGCTTCTTCACACCTTCATTTTCTCGCCTTTCTTCTTCGTGCCTTCCTTCTTTGCAGCAGGTGAGCTTGGGACTCGGCGGGATGGCAATAGTAGTGGCTGAGGCTTTCACTTGTGGCATCGGGAGTGGTAATAGAGGCGGCGGCGGGAATAGCGGGGGGGGGCTCCTGCAAGTGGAAGCCTCAGCCCTGGAGCCCCCTCGCCTGTGGGAGTGCTAATGGCGGTGACAGCGGCGGGAATAGCGGGGGGGGGGCTCCTGCAAGTGGAAGCCTCAGCCCTGGAGCCCCCTCGCCCGTGGGAGTGCTAATAGCGGCGGCGACGGCGGCGGGAATAGGGGGGGGGGCTCCTGCAAGTGGAAGCCTCAGCCCTGGAGCCCCCTTGCGCCCATGGCTTTTCGTCGATGTCTCTGCCTGCCCGATCCGGAGTGCTAATAGCGGCGGCGGCGGGAATAGCGGGGGGGGCTCCTGCCCGCCGCCGCTATTAGCACTCCCGCGGATCGGGCAGGCAGAGACATCGATGAGAAGCCATGGGTGCGAGGGGGCTCCAGGGCTGAGGCTTCCACTTGCAGGAGCCCCCCCCCCCCGCCCGATCCTTCCTTCTCTGGAGCCCCCTCGCGCCCATGGCTTCTCGTCGATGTCTCTGCCTGCCCGATCTGTGGAAGTGCTAATAGCGGCAGCGGCGGGAATAGCGGGGGGGGGGGGCTCCTGCAAGTGGAAGCCTCAGCCCTGGAGCCCCCTTGCGCCCATGGCTTCTCGTCGATGTCTCTGCCCGCCGCCGCTATTAGCACTCCCGCGGATCGGGCAGGCAGAGACATCGATGAGAAGCCATGGGCACGAGGGGGCTCCAGGGCTGAGGCTTCCACTTGCAGGAGCCCCCCCCGCCCGATCCTTCCTTCTCTGGAGCCCCCTCGCGCCCATGGCTTCTCGTCGATGTCTCTGCCTGCCCGATCCGGAGTGCTAATAGCAACAGAGAGAGAGAGAGTGAGAAAGAACAAGAGAGAGAAAGCATGACAGAGAGAGAAAGAACAAGAGAGAGAAAGAAAATAAGAGAGAACAAGAGAGAGAGAGACTAAGAGAGAGAGAAAGAAAAGAGAGAGAGAGAGAAAATAAGAGAATGAGAGAGAGCAACAGAGAGAGAGAAAGAAAAGAGAGAGAGAGAAAATAAGAGAATGAGAGAGAGCAACAGAGAGAAAGAACAAGAAAAAGCACGAGAGAAGAAAAGCAAGAGAGAAAAAGAGAGATAGCAAAAGATACTGAAAGAAAGCAAGAAAGAGAGAGAGAGAGAAAAAAAGAAAGCAAGAGAGACAGATAGGAAGAGGAAAGGAGAGAGAGAGAGAAATGAGAACAAAAAGGGGAGGAGAAATGAGAAAATGATTGAGGCAGAGAATGAGAGGAGAAACAAAAGAGAGAGAGAGGTGATTCTTGAAGCATATGGTAAAAAGCACCCAAATAATAAGAAAAACCCCCCAGCCCTCACCTGTTTTTGAAAAGAATAAAAGAGAATAAAACCCCAGCCCTCACCTGGTTTTGGAAATGGTTTGAGTACACACAGACATATAAGGGGCGGGGGGAGAGACAGAAATGAGACAGTAGTATAAATTTGAGGAGGGATGATTGATGATTGACTGTATTTATAAGGGGATGTTACATGGGATTGTATGTTCTATGTATAAATACATGTAGAAATACTGTAAATCTGAAGGTCAGCAGTTAAAATCTCATCCCCAGCTCCAGGTTGACTCAGCCTTCCATCCTTCCGAGGTGGGTAAAATGAGGACCCAGATTGTGGGGGCAATATACTGGCTCTGTTAAAAAATGCTATTGCTAACATGTTGTAAGCCGCCCTGAGTCTAAGGAGAAGGGGGCATAAAAATTGAATAAATAAATAAATAAATAATATTTACTGTCTTTTTGTGTCATTTTGGTTGGTGGTGTGCCCCAGGATTTTGTAAATGTAAAAAGTGTGCCGCGGCTCAAAAAAGGTTGAAAATCACTGCTCTAACTGACTAGTGTAACCAAAGGTGGTCATTCAGGAAATCATATTTTCTTTTACAACTTCTTCTGTGTTTTCATAATGTAACAATAAATTGTACATCTTTGTAATAAATTTCCTATCTGATCCTAATAAAATTTTGTCTATCGTGTTATTTTTTTTGCTGATTCTAAATTCTACCAAATCTTTTTATATCTACTTTGTATTTGACAATATACTAACCAATCAGTTTCCTTCCCTTCGTTCTTAAGTTCTTCCCTGGTCTTGATATATCCTTTTCTATCTAATAATTCTTCATAAGTTAAAATTTTGTTCCTATCTATTATGTTAGGATTTATCTGAGCTTCTGAGGTAGATTTTATTTATTTATTTATTTTATTTATTCATTTGTCCAATACACAAATACATAGGAAGAAAATAACATGAAGTAATATATATAAGGATAAAAGTGAAAATAGAAGAGAAGATATATGAAAGGAAGAAAATAAATATAATATATGAGATAAAGGAAAGACAATTGGACAGGGGACAAAAGGCTTATTAGTGCATTTATGTACGCCCCTTAATGGCCTCTTAGGAACCTGGAGAAGTCAATCATGGATAGTCTAAAGGAGAAATGTTGGGGGTTAGGGGTTGACACTATTGAGTCCGGTAATGAGTCCCACGCTTCGACAACTCGATTGTTAAAGTCATATTTTTTACAGTCAAGTTTGGGATATCCATCTGGGTATTTCTACAAAATGTTTTTTTCCTTATTTTCCTCCAATTTTCTAATAATATTCATCAAATAGCGTGTGATTGGAATTGTGAATGTTTGGTATTTGTTTTTCCCCATAAATGTGTGCGCCAACCCTCTTGTATATTATGACCCTCTAAAGTAAGAATTATTTCATTATTTAAAGTAATCCATTCTTTTGTCTATAATAAATTGCTAGATTGATAATAAAGCTCTACATTTGTTGAGTTGATGTATATAGCAACTGTTGTGGTTAGCTCTGGCCCAGCTCCTGCCCCAACGAATGTGGAGGTGGATGTGGGGGAGACATCCACATGCCGCAGGCCTGTTTTGCTCCCAGTAGAATCTGCCGATGAAGTCTCCTCTGACCTAGGAAGCGTGAGTGACAGAGAAGAGGGGAGTTTGACAGACAGCCCAGGAGGAGATCAGTCATCTGTATCATCCCTGGATTCTGAACAAGAATTAATGACACATCCATGCATGCATAGAGTGATGCATAGGAGACAACAACTGAAGGATTATTACAAGAGAAAATGAGGCCACCTGTGGTTGGGTGGGGCTGCTGTATTTAGTGCTGCAGATAAAAGTGCAGCCTGGTGTTTTAGCCTCATGGCAGTTTATCTGATTCATTGTTTAGTCAAGATCGTGGTCTTTGCTCTTCAGGATTGTGTGTGTGGACTCTCTGGACTTTAGAATTGGACTCAATTTCCCAGTTATTGGGTGAGCAATTGGACTGCATTTAACCTGTGCCTTGTGTGTACCAGAAAATCCCTTTGACATTTAAAAAGGGAGCTGTTTCTGGTTTTTTGTTCATAAAAACTTTTGGGTTTTCCTTTTATCATGTGGTGTGGACTAATTACCCTGTAATTACGGGCAGTTGAAACACGCCGGCAGAACAGCAGCTAAACTAGCTGGCTTCAAATGAAAACTTGCAGTCTATATACCCTTGAAATCCTGCCATTGGTTTGGAACTGATTCTTAGCCAGGCCACAGAGAATTTGCCCAGGAGTAGGAAAGGCAAGTTAGTTGTAATGGGGAAAAATGTATAACAGGATACTGAAAGATTTCCCCATCAATATGTACTAAGGGGATTCTCTATGGAGAATGTAAAGAGGATTGATAAATCCTACAGGCCCCAAAAGACCTCTATGTTTGTCTCTTCAATATCCTATCTATCTCTTCTTAAATATGATTCTAGTCCTACCTGTTGGGAAACTGCTAGCTTGGCTGGAAGAAAGGGTAAAGTGAGGGCATATCTTAGAATCATTGTGCAGCCATAAGTAGTATATGCTTGATCTCCCCCCAGCTCCTTGAAGCCTTATCTGGTCATTCCCAGAGAATGAGCAGTCTGGTGAGATTAATGTCAGGAACAAACAGCCACAACCACTTGACAAAAAACTAATGTCAGTAACTATTGTTATTGAGATTCTTGTAACAATGTGTAGTAAATAATAAAGTTATTGACTTTGGCTATTCAAGAGAGGTTATGACTGTTTACTCAGGAGATTTTCCCAATCCTGGACTCTTCTCTCCATCTTGAGATTAATCTCATAGGCTGTGAGGATGACCACCTAGGGCTTTGTGGAATTTAGGGGATATTAAGCTTAAGCCATTTGCAGCTGCACAAGGATTCCAAGCTAGGTCTTCTCCTGACCCCTCCTTCCAGCCTAGTTGGCGGTTTCCTGGCTAAACCTGAATGATCAACTGCTACCTCCCTTGTAGCAGACAGTTACAGTGAGGTTATATATTCTTGTTTTCCTTTGAAGATAGAAGCATTGTTGTTCTGAACTCCAACTGTTGAACCCATGGGAAATGTACTCCACAAAATGGTTGCCTGTCAAGTCATGAAAAGCAAAACATTAAATCTGCAGGACACCAAACTGTCATAGGCCAAGAGGCAAAGACTGCTAACAAATCAGAGAAACACACAGAAATAATAAATCAAAGCAGAGAGGAGGGGTTGAGGGAGGAGGGAGGAAATCTTTCAGGTTTTTAACATTTCCTCTTAGTTTTTTTTCCTTTGACACATCTCACTGAACATAGTTGCTCATCATTCTTAGAGCTGGAAGAGATACACAAAAAAGGCAAAGGGCAGATTCTCATGTTTGAAAGAATTGTAAAAGAAAATCTTCTTTTATGAAATGGAATGAGAACTGGCAGGCAAGATACAAAGGGATGTATTTGTCCAGCATTATGTAACCTTTGGTTTCTGGCTTTGTAATTATACTTCAACATAGATATTCTGGCTTGTAAATAAACCAACCAACCAAAAATAAATACAGGGAGGGAGACTTGACATAGGATGCAAACCCTATCATTGTTTTTAAGCTTGCTCTTATAAAATTGAAAACTTGTGAAGCTTTTGGAAAGAGTTTTTCTTTATGGCATGTTCCTACTTTGGAGTACACCTGTATTTAGGAGATTAGAATAGAATATAATAGAATTTTTATTGACCAAGTGTGATTGGACACACAAGGAATTTGTCATTGATGCATAAACTCTCAGTGTATATAAAATGATTTTAATGATTGTCATAGAGTACAAATAAGCAATCAAATCAGTCAATGTAAATTGTAAAGATACAAGCAACAAATTACAGTCACACAGTCATAAGAGGGAGGAGATGGGTAATAGGAATTATGAGAAGAGTAATAGTAATAGTAATGCAGCCTTAGTGAATAGTTTGACAGTGGTGAGGAAATTATTTCTTTAGCAGAGTGATGGTGTTTGGCAAAAAACGGTTCTTGTGTCTAATTGTTTTGGTGTGCAGTGCTCAATAGTGTCATAAAAGTAAAGCAAGAGTCTTACTTCACTAGTCATTGCTGACTATAGGGAACAGTGCTCATCTCTGTTTTGAGACCATGAGCCAGCAATGTCTGAAGATGTTTTTATGGTCATGTGCCATGGTGGTTTAGAATGCATCATTGCAGGCTAATTCTGCCTACTGCTAGCAGTTCAATTCTGACAGACTCAAGGCTGACTCAACTTTCCATCCTTTCGAGATCAATAAAATGAGGACCCACATTGTTAGGTGTAATATGGTGACTCTGTAAACAACTTAGAGTATCATAAAGCACTATGAAGTGGTATATAAGTCTAAGTGCTAATGTGATTGCTATTTGGGAGACACAAGCGATTTCTTAGATCTGAGCTTTTGCATTTTTTAAGAGGGCAGTTTTTAGACTCTCTTTCAACTTTGAGTGAAGTACACTGTGCATTGCAATGAACTAATTCTGAAGCCTTCCCTTCTAAATCTATAGGGATGTCATAGTTTGGAAATAGGGCAGGCATAGCCAACAAATGATGACATGGAATGGATGCATTATATAATGTCACCATCACAGATATGATCTCATATCATAGCAGGTAAAGCTAGGCAAAATCACATCAGCCTCCTATACAATTAGCACAGAGGTGCCCCAAGTCTGTGTGATCGCTCCAGTTCTCTTCTCTCTATATACTAATGATTGCATCTCTAATGATGCATTGCAGATGATACAACAGTGAGTAGGCTCACTTGAGACAATGATGAATCTGCATACATCTGTTGCACATGCACCAAGACAAATTCCCTATGTGTCCAATCACACTTGGCCAATAAAATTCTGCTCTGTTCCATTCTGTTCTATTCTATATTCATTTTTCCATATGGCCTCTTTTAAGGTAGATGTAAAAGTTATATTTTTAGAAGCTAAAGAAGAGGGTGAGTGTTCTCTCTAGGCCAGTTCCGTTCACTCAGAGAATCCAAAATAAAACTACATTGCTATTAAAATGTCCAGCATAAAACAGGTTAAAGCTTAGTCCATGCTGGCAGTGTTCCCAGCTAAATTGTCTCTGAGATAAGGAGAAAGTCCTGGCCTGAAAGCCAAAATCAAATAGGGAAATTTCTTTGAAGTGCTTCTGTCACTCAATACAAACTTACAGTTCTCCGTGAGTTTTCTTTCAGATGATGGAATTACTTTACGATAAGCTTACATAAGTTACAACAGTCTGCAAGCAAAGTATTTCTTGAACCCTGGAGCTGGCACATCTAGCCATGATTACAAACATTGTTCACCACACCCATTTTCCCACAGACTGACCCTTATATACTGACATGGTGTGGCCAAGTGTCCTATAGATCTACTAATGCCAAGAACCTCTTCTTTTCAGATACTCATGTCTAGACTTAGTCCTCTTAACCCTTGCATCTAACAAGGGGTCCTCCTCCACTAATTTCCCATCGTCTTCTGACTCATTCAATCCCATAACTGGGGGTGCTACAGTCTCTGGTGGTTTCTTAATCCCTAATTCATCCCCACTCTCATTCTCTGATTCAGGTGACAAGAACACTGGCCTAGGATATGAATGCTCATCCATCTCCCTGTCCTCAAAATCCATCACCAGCTGAGCCAGACGTGGACCACAAAAAAGGAAGCTGCAGTGGCTTGCTGCAAGCAAAAGTTCAGGTTTGAGTTCGGGTTCGGGTTCGGCGAACTCACCTGAACTTCACAGCAAAGTTCGGGTGAGTTTGCTGAACCCGAACTTCGTTGGGTTCGCCCAACACTAGTAAGCAACAAATCTGACCTATCATAAAACAAATACATTCTAATACAGTATTTTTCAATCTTGATAACTTTAAAATGTTTGAACTTCATTCCCAGCCAGCATGGCTTGATTACATGGTTGCAAAATGATTGTATAGAAATTGATGGCTGGACAATGGAAATTGATTCTCTAATTTCTTCAAAAATCAAGTCAGCTCAAATGAAACCATTACTATGGTTATAAAATAAGTGGTCACATACAGACTAAACCCAAATGCAAATGGAAAAAAAATACACATGTGAATAGAAAGGTAGATACAGAGAAAGAAAGACAGAGATGGAGAAAGAGAGAAGGAAAGAAGGAAGAAAGAAAGGAAGGAAGTAGAGAAGGAAAGGAAGAAATATTTTCAAGTATAAGAAGAGGTAGTGAATATGGAGGCACAAAACTGGAAAATCTGGAATGATTTATTCTAGTAATGGTCAAAAAGAAGGACAAATCAAGATGTCTTCATGATAAGATGGATAAGAATTATTTGGAATTCCCTGTGGATTAAGCAAGAAGGGCACATAAGTAGTGATCTGTGAGAACTTCCTTGAGGGACAGAAGGTGGAGGAGTTGCAATCTAGGTAAAGATCAGAGGAAATTGGAGGTGTGGCAAATGTCTCAGAAGGGACTTTCTTGGTCTGTGAAGACAACTGGGGGAAGGGAGAAGAAATGTACTTTCAGATTTTCAATATTCAGTTACTTTAAATTTACAATAACGGTAGTGCTGGTACTCATGGTTTGCCTTTCTTGCCTGGAGTTCCTCTAAGGGCAGTTTATATGATTCAATGATTCTAACCAGACCATTACTGGAATGGCCCAAAAGAATGGCAGAAGGCAGTAGCTAAAGGGAAAACTTGAAAAAATGATGATGATAAACTTATAGGAAGATGATCCATATCTATTTGGTAAAACCCACATGATGCAAAACTTACATGGTTTTGAACAACATTAATTTCATTTATTGGCATCCTTCAGTCTTGAAAGACTATGGTATCATACTCTGGAAAGAATTCCTAAAATATTGCATGCAAAGCTAGAATAACCTTTTCAGAGCACGAGGCCTAGGTAGGTTAGTATGGAGGATAGACTGTTACCTAAGCAGCAGATCCCCCCCTCCATGTTTCTGAAATAATCCAATGGAATGGCAAAAGCCAATACGATTGGTTCCAGCTATGTCACAAGTGTTATCAAAACATGGCTATACACAATCACAAACTGTTTCTGAGACTCCAGCTCTGGATTTTGTCTCACACTTTACTCTTGAAGCCTTTCCCAATAATGGAAACAGCCACAAGGCAGTGGAAGTTTGTGGCCAGAGTTTCCCTTCTCCTAGAAGATGGTTTTTCCACTTTATCTACTGTTGGGAGGTAGAGCCCTCTTCTGCCTTCAAAACCATTAATGGTCTTCTCCTGTAACCCTGGAAAGGGGCCCTTATGAGGTGCTACTAGCCGGGCCAGCATGGACTGTTTTGAATAACACTGTCCCATGTATTGTACATGCCAGTCAAGTCACATGCCATATATTCATATGTCATATAGTCATATGTCATATAGTCAAGGAATTCTGGCTGGCAGGCTCCAGGAGAAGAACTTTTTCTGCTATAGCTTCTGCCTTTTAGAATATCTTACCCCCTAGGGTGATATCTGCTCCCATCCTCCCAACCTTCTCCAAGAGCCTGAAGTCCTGTCTCTACCAGATGGCTTGAGGGGGTGGATTAACTAATAACAGCTCCTACTCCCCCTCCATACATTCTGTTCACTTCCTCTCCAACTTTTAGTTTTGGTGAATACCTGTATTTTTATTGTCATCTTATACAGTATATACGTTATATCAGGAGTGGGCTACTGCCCAGATGGGAGGGAATGCAGTGGGGTAGCGAAAATGGAGCTCCAACCCAGAGCACCCAATTTGCACTGAAAGATGTTGAAAGAAAATGCAGGTCATCCTGCATAAGCCATGGCCACAGTGTGGTAGTAAAAAGTTTGGTAGCCCTTCACTGCCTTATAGACATAAAAGGATTTTACACCTCTTGTTGCTGCCAACGCTATGGGTGATGCTCATCTCTGTTTCAAGGCCATTGAGTCAGCACTGTCTAAACACATTTCCATGGTCATGTGGGCAACATGATGTCATGGACTGCTGTTACCTCCCTACCGAAGTGGTACCTATTTATCTCCTTGAATTTATATGTTTTTTAAATTACTATTTTTTTAAATATACTTTATTTGTAAATATAGGAAAAAAGGAGAAAAGGAACTATTATTTTTATAATTTCTTTATTAGTTTTTCCCATTTTAAACATTGTAACATAACATTGTAACATTTCTATGCAGATCTACACTTGTTTGTATATATTGTTATTAAGTTTACATTATTCTTACATTGCTGTCTGTCTGTCTGTCTGTCTCTCTGTCTGTCTGTCTATCTATCTATCTATCTATCTATCAATCTATCAATCTATCTATCTATCTATCTATCTATCTATCTATCTATCTATCTATCTATCTATCTATCTGTTCTGTCTGGGTGCCCCCAGACTTCAACACCAACTGGAAAAAGCAGCCAGACATGCTGGTAAAAGCAAAAGCACTTTATAGTTTGAAAAATAAACACAGAGAAAAACCTGTTCTTCCCAACAGGCAGGCTATGAGGCTTCACAGCAGAGTCCTGATGGCCAGACAATACAGCAGACTTCTTGCTGGCACACCCACCACTGTAGAGAATAAGACCCACACCTTTTCCCCCCAAGGTTTCAGTATTCAAAGTCACAAACCAGAATTCCAAGATGCCAAAGATCACAGCCAGGTCCCAGGACTCCCAAAGATAATACTCCACAAGCCAGGAAGGGTGGGTCTGCCTTTTTAGCCTTTCCAGAGAGCACCACACCCAAACCCAGGTGTTGCCTCTTTAGTGCTGAAAGTACCTGGCTAATTGTCCCCTTCGTTGTGTTGCTCTTCTCTGCCGGAGATCGATTATTGCTTGTGCATTTTCATCTAAGGAATCCAGGCTGCTTGCTGGGGAGAGCTCCCTCTCGGGGGACTCTGGCTGTCCTCCCTCTCCCTCAGCCTGAGATTCCTCCTCCCCATCTGCCTGAACCTCCTGTTCCTCATCCTCCCCCTCTGAGCAGGAAGCCGGCAGAGGATCAGCCGTTCCCTGAGGGGCCTCAGACGGAATCACAACACTATCTATCTATCTATCTATCTATCTATCTATCTATCTATCTATCTATCTATCTATCATTTACCTATCTGTCACTTTACCTTTTTGAAAGCTGCCTCACTGAATTGTGTGGGCAGCCATATAAATTCTCTAAGTAAAAATAACATTTAGGATGTTTGTGAGCTTTATTTGAGGCTCTCTTAAAAGTCTGCTAAGGAGTGAAGTTTGCCAATAACTGGTTTTTGCCCTAAAGTAGTCTCTCAGAACCAGTGTGGTCAGAACCACTGGGAATGAAGTTAACTTTAGCCAAGGTTAAAAGGTTAGGACCTATTCCAGCATCCCTGGAGCCCAAGTCCATCTCTGAATGTGAAGCAGCATTTTTAATACATTATGAAACTACAAGGATAGAAGTAAGAGATTTTGACGGAATAGCTTCAAGTATATCAAACTTTCTCAAAGTATAGGCTTGGCCACTGCAGAAAAGTTGAGAAATGACCTTGACTATAAAGACTTTACAAGATGAAGGGATAAAGTGAGCTCTTTCTGAACTGAAAAATCTTGGGATAGCTGAACATTGCTATACTATGCCATTGCAGCAAAAACCAGAAAAGTTTGCCAGATACAAGAAATGTTCTCTCCAGGACAGTATGGTCTGGAACAGCACTCCAAGGTATTCATAAATGAGTACTTGCATTCCCATTAATTTGCCAATTATGGATTTTATGATAGTTTTGTGCAAATACCAAGACTTTAGTTTTCACAAAGTTATTACTAGTTTTTCTTCTGAGAAGGAAGAGGCCAAAGTCCTCAATGCCCTTCTCATTCCAGCCTGTTAGATGGACAGGATTTAATGCTGTCTTCTTGTGAAAGAGGTAGAGTCACTCAACCTGCTGATACAGGAAGGGGAAAATGGGAGCAAGAGGATGCTGGATTAGTAAGTAGAGTGGTTAGAGTGGCAGCCTTGCTCTGCTCTCGTTTGAGTAACAACAGTCCCAAGGAAATACCCTAAAGGATAATATATCAAAGTTATGCTGAAATAGCAAGAGTAAAAGAAAAAAGCAAACTTTTATCCATTGAGGATCCCATTAGTTTCTCTAGGGATAAAATAACAGTCTAATTTAATGTTGACAAAAGCTGTGAAAAAGAAGCTGCTGGACTGTGAAGAATATTTATCAGCTAAGTGATGAAGGACCAGACAATGCCCAAAAATTAATCACCCCCTCTGAAGCTTATCTGCTCTTCAATGACAATGTTTCCTCTTTCAACCCAGTCTAATAGTTTTAATTAAAGATATTTCACATATAGCTTGCTGATCATATTAAGCAAACTGATTGGTGTCCAATGGGAAATATTTAGCTGGTCCTTGGTGCACCCTGAGCTTGCAGATGTTTCATTATCCAACTAGGTAACATCATCAATGCTACACTGATGATATTACCTAGTTGGGTAATGAAATTTCTGCAAGTAAAAAACCAAGCTGAGAGAAACAGGGACCTTACAGTTTAACCCTGAGATATAAACAACCTTGTTGAAGCCTGGTATTCAATGAACAGGTCAATCAATCTTCAACCAGTCTATGAGTCTGTAAGAAGTTGGATCAATCAAGTGATCAGCCAATGATTGCATTGACTACTAGTTGACTCACATGACCTCCAGCTAGGGTGACCCCACCACCAGATGACCCTCATAGGGTGAGATGAGCAGGTCATGAGACCAGTCAGGGTGCCCTCACCACCAGATGACCCTCACTCTACGTGACTAGTCGATCCTGCAGCCAATGGTTCACATAAGATCTATAAAAACAGAACAAAATTGAAACAAGACACAGAGTTCTGCTGGTGTTGAAATGTTAAGAAACTAAACAACAAGTTCAGAGAACACTACCATGCACACAAACATCCTCTTCTATCAGGAAGGGTCTAGTCTCGTGATGGCAAACCTATGGCATGCATGCCACAGGTGGCATATTGGAGCCATTTCTGAAGGCATGCGATGTATTGCCCTTTGTCAGCTACAGTGAGAATGTGCATGCTGACCAATCGATTTTCAGCCTTGGGGAAGACTGTTTTTACTGCCTGGAGCCTTCAAATGGTTTCCCTGAAGCATCCGGAGGGTGAAAAATGGCACAACAGGCAAATTGGAAGTCCATTTTTCCGTTTTTCCGAATTTCCAGTTTGCTGGGTTTTTTGTACTCCAGAGGCTTCAGGGAAGCCTGAGTGTGAAAAATGGCCCAACGGGGCAGTGAGCATATATGCAGGGATGCACACATGCACAGTATAGCACAAAAGAAGAAAAGGGTTTGTCATCACTGGTCTAGTCTATTTCTTTTGTTTCTGTAGAGTGAGAAAATGTACTGGGCAGATAGTGGGTGAATAAGATAGCCACATTAAGGGGCTTCACTTTCAACCTTCACTTAAGCTCATGCCTAGAAGCCACTGTCTTACTGGGTGGAGCAAAGCTCTAGAATCACTATGCTCTTCACATGGAAGCAAAATACTACTACATTTAATAAAATAGCTTCAAAGGAGAGATCCAATAAAACTCAGCTAAAGCTGAGTCATTGCTCTGCTGATGACTAAGTGAATCAGATTCTTTATGGAGGTAAGAACACCTTGAAGAAATACATCTTCAGTGACACAACCTTGGTGGTTGCCTTGTCATTTCTAGCTGCTTGATCCTTTTTTTTTTTTTTTGTCCCCTCAAATGTATCATCATCTTTTTGGGTCTGTCTAGGTTTGTGCCTCTCACTGCATTTTGCAACAACCAAATCCACAAGTTAACAACTATGCAACATGCAAAGTATTGATCAAAAGATCCAGAATCCTGTGGCATCACAAGGATTACAGGAAAACCTCGGTTGCCAGGAAAATGTGACTGAAATGCATCATAATTGAGAGATCAGAAAGCTGAACTGCTCACATGTTTTTATCAGGTTTTTTAAAAAGAACACCTACAAGCAATAATTGCTTCATGACTTTAGAAGTGGTTATGTTTCTCAGCAACCCAGTCAATAATATATCATGCTATATTGAGAAGACTAGGCTACAACACATTGGTTTCACCTTTGAACATTTGCCTATGAGAAAAATAATTACAATTTCCCAACTCCTAGCTTGGTTAAGAAACACAAGTTCTTTTGCTGCCCCCAGCCTTGTTTTGAATGTATCAGGCGGGGGGGGGGGAGGTGTGTATATGAATTACCACTTGATTGTGTTTCATTTTGCTTTCAGTAGACTACTCCAGAGGATCTAGATAGACTACATCATGTTCAAAGTATTCAGAGAAACTAAATCCTTCATCGGATCAGTTCACAATAGTGCATCTGCCAAGTTTTATTAACTTGGAAAATAGAGGTATAACAAAGATATAGAACTGGTACTATATATGACTTATACTTAGAGATGTTCTGATATCTCAGATGTTCCCAAAAAGTAGAAAAAGAGAACAGGATCTTCATCTCTCCCACACTTTCCATCTTGTGAGCTTTTAATGTCAGGGTGAAGTGTTTCTACATGCAGGCAATACCCTAATTGACATACATCTAAACACCTTGATAGTGCCACCAAATCTGGAAGTGGCTAATCTCTCCTCACTAAAGTTCTGGGAGACATTTCTTGTGTGATCCCCTTTTCCTTTGCTGTCAGCTTTCTCTCGGATTATCCTGGCATTTCTCAATCTTGTCAACTTTAAGATTTGTGAACAAGATTGGGAACACTGCCCTATCTCATTAGTTTTCAGTGGCAAGGCCTTAGACCACTGGTGGCAAACCTGTGGCACATGTGTCACAGAAACATATCTGAGTGCATGCGAGCTGTTGCCCTATGGCAGCTCCAGCGTGCATGCATGTGCTAGACAGCTGGTTTTTGGGCTTCTATTCAGCCATTTTTGCTCTACACATGCTTTAGGAAAGCCTCCTGAAGCCTGGGAATGGCAAAAAACGGCCCAACAGCCCAACCAGAAACTTACGTCTGGACCGTTTTTTGCCATCCCCAGGCTTCAGGAGGCTTTCCTGAACCTTGGGGAGAGTGAAAAATAGGGCAACTGGGCCTACCAGAAGTCTGGAGGTTTCAGTGAGGCCTGTGCGCATGCACAGAACAGAAGCCATTGCATTATGGCTGTGGGCACACATGTATGCGCAATCACACATGTGTATACCCTTTTGGTAACCAAACCAGAAAAGGTTCGTCATCACTACCTTAGACTGTCCATTGTTATCAACAAGCCAAGGAGTTGTCCCAAAGGCAGAACCACTTTTTTATAGTATTGTTGAATCAACAGGGAGCTCTCCATTCCTGGAACAGGAACTGAGGTTTTGTTTGGCAAAACACTGGAGACCTTCAAGAAGAGACTAGACTGCCATTGTTTGGGATGGTATAGGGTCTCCTGCACCACAGAGTGCCTTCCAAAACAAACAATAAATAAAATAAAAATCAATCAATCAATCAGAAAAGAGCTGGAAAGGACTTTGGAGGTCTCCTTCTATTTTCTCCTTCTATTTTCTCATCTAAGTCATTTATGAACATTTTGAAGAGTACTAAGTCTAATATGGAACCTCGTGGTACCCCAGTGTTTCCTTCCTTCCATGCAGATGTAGTAGCATTAAGGACAACTAATTGAGTATGGTTTATCAGCCACCTACAAATCCATCTTGTGATGATGCTGTCTATCACACATTTTCTAGCATACTAAGAAGTACAGTAGGTTGTGGTATATTTTTTCAAATGATTTGCTGAAGACTAAATACAGTATATTATGTCAAAGCATTTGGTTGGTCTACTAATTTAGTCACTTTGTCAAAGAATGAAATAAGGTTGATTTGTAATGGCCTTGTGGCTCCACCTGACTTGGAATATGGATACAGCTCTAATACAAATATACTTCAGGCTTTCCCTTCATATCTCATAGTAGAGCTAAATGCACAACACTCTTCTGGTGTAGGCTTTTGCTGGAGTCTATCATCAATGTTTATTCTGGTGTTGTGTGATGGTTTGGGAGATGGATTAGCCAGGCGGTCAGTTTCTTGAACATTGTCAATGTTCATCCATATGTCTTGGCCTTGAACTCTTCTGAAAATGAGCATAGAAATTTCCAGTCAAGCTAGGAATGTTATGTATGAAAGACATGCATTTTCCCAAGGAGCTGCGATACTTATCAACACAGAATATAAATTATTTTTTATATTATTCCACCCTTTTCTATATACTGAAGGACATCAGAGCCATTTGGAAGGGAGGGTGTGAAGTCTCAGCCATCTGCCACAATGTTCTTGAGGGCTGCTTCTATAGCTACAGAGTTCAGTAGTTTATGTCTTGTTCTGAATGTGTTAGATACCTTCTACTTGGCAGGCTTAAAATATAGATCTGGAGTACTTGGAGAAAACCAAGAACAGTAATGTTGTCAGAAGGCTCCTCCCTCCCTCTCTCTCATTCCCTCTCCCTCCTCCCATCTGTATGTATGTATGTATTTATGTATGTATGTACAGTATGTATGTATGCATGTGGGGGGAGGTTGTGAGTATATATATGATGAAGCCAGAACAAGGCCGAAATAGTGCTATCCTAGTCTCCCTTAATTTTAAAAATTCAGCAAAAAACATGTGATACATATATATATTGTTCGGCTGGACTCTCTGGTAGGAGCCTCCCGAAAATTCAAGGGTACAAATTTCAGACACACGCACGTTTGAAAATTCAAAACAATGTTCTTTATCCCAAAATTCAAAATAAACTAAGCACTCTTTTTGTATTGCAAAGAGCACTTGTCCCAAAACAATGGGGTAGTCTGTACAATTTCCCTTAAGCAGTATATATATCTATATATCTATATCTATCTATCTATCTATCTATCTATCTATCTATCTATCTATCTATCTATCTATCTATATATATGTAGATTGTTCTGAGTTCGGGTTTTGCCCCGTGTAATATTTTGAGTGTCTATGCGACGTTTCGGTGAAATCACATTCACCATCATCAGGCTGAAGTTGTAAGCTTCATGCTGCTGTAAATATTATATATATTATATTATGTAAATATATATATATGCATACACGTACATATACATGTGAAGGTGTTTGACTATGAATATTTATATGAAGCAAAGAAAAACAAAACCCCTAGACGGAATTTAAAATGATTCTCATGTCCATATACAGTGGTACTTCTACTTATGAACTTAATTCGTTCCATGACCAGGTTCTTAAGTGGAAATGTTTGTAAGTAGAAGCAATTTTTCCCATAGGAATCAATATAAAAGCAAATAATGTGTGCAAACCCATTAGGAAAACTTTAAGGCTTAAAAAAAGAAGCCGTGGGCGGAGGAAGCGGTGGACAAGAGGTGATTTTGGAAGTGAGATCAGGCGGCAAAGGAAGCGGCGGGCGAGGGGGATTTGAGATGGGAGATCAGGCGAAGCAAGCGGCAGGCGAAGGGGGATTTTGGCAGTGAGGTGGGATGAAGGAAGCGGCAGGCAAGGGGGGATTTCAGATAGGAGATTGGACAAAGCAAGTGGCAGGCAAGGTGGGATTATGGATTGGAGATCAGGTGAAACAAGTGGCCTTCCATCCAAAATCCCCCCTCACCTGCCGCTTTCTTTGCCCAATCTCCCATCAGGTGACTGCAGAGAGCTCCTCAGATGCACTGTTTTCTAGCAGAAAGGATGGGGGGGTGGAGACCCTGCACAGCAAAGCCTGGTTCCAGTTCCCTTGCAATCATCAGAGCCTGTAAACTTAAAAGCACTTGTTTGGGCCAATGCTCGCAGCAGCAGCAGCCGAGAGAGAAGCGAGGGTTCATAACTGGAAAATGGTTCGCGAGTAGAGGCAAAAAAATCTTGAGCACCTGATTGGTATCTCTAAATGTTCACCAGTAGAGGCGTTCGTAAGTAGAGGTACCACTGTATATTGGTTCAGGAAAGTTGTAGGACTATTCCATAAACGGATCATGATTTTTCATGCAATGCATCTATCCCAAATCACCAAATCTACTATTTGGCATTGGTAAAAATCAAGGGTGGATTGTAACATACCTCGCTACTGGTTCGCTTTCCCCCACGCAATGCCAAAAACTCTGATACTTTTTTTAAAAGACCAAAAGTAAGATGGTGACCACACGCACAGTGCTGGAAACATGCTCAGAACAAAATAATAATATATATATTTTAAAAAATTAAAATAGTAGCTGTGCCCATGAACCAGAACTGACCAAACCGTATCCATAACATTATCATTATGTCACCAGCGGGTCGCTACCTGTTTGAGAGAACCGATCTGAACCAAGAGGAACCTACCTCTAGGAAAGTTGAGACAGGCATTCAGCTTAATGTTGTTATATAAAAAAAAATGTTTTATAATAATGTGAGAACATTGGCAAACGCCTTCAAAACTGAGCAATAAACAAGAATCATTTTGTGAGATGAGTGGCTTCATATATCTGAAGAATAAGCAAATAAGTAAAAGAAAGGAATGTGTGTAGCAAACATTAAAAAGAAAAGAGTGAAGAGGTGGGGCGGTTGACAGATTCCTTCCTTCCTAGACTCTATCCTTACAGCCAATCTGTATCGGCTTGAAGGGTCAGAATTGGCTTGAATTTGGATGTAAAACAATCAGAAAATCATAGGACTGTTGGCCGAGACAGACTGGTGCGTCTGAGTAGTCACCAGGAGTCAAAGGAGTCGTTGTGTTTTATGTCTAGCTTCCTTCTGTCAGATTCTGGGAACTATAATTTAATATGTATGATGAGATTTCTGTTGAAGATTTATCCTTCCCCTCCCATTTATCCTGGGTTATAATGAAATAGCTTGGAGAAAGGAAGGTTAAACCAATTTGGATCTCAGGTACTGATATGTTCCAAGACTTGATTAAAATAAGCAGATGTGATTTCTCCATTTCTATTGTGATCTTTCTCCAAATTAACCTTTGTTCAAATTGTCTTTAGCCTGATGAAGAGAAGCTGAGATTAAACATTTTATCCAAAGAGCTTCATTTTTGTTCTGTCTGATCTCAGCCTTTTTACATCATAATTTCCATCATCCCCGGCCAGCAAGGCAACATGGCCCATAAATCTGGAGAATTTCAAATGGGAGAAGTGGGTGTAAGTTTTTTTTTAAATTGTCCCCTCCCTCCAGCCTCTTCCCAAGGGGGCAGGTTGGGAGGGAAAAAATGGGACATTTTTCAAAGGGTGCGGGACACGGGACAAATGATGAAAAAGCGGGACGTCTAGTCACTTTACTCTAGGAATAAATTAGAACTTTGAGTCTTTGCCTTGGACTCTGATTTAATCTTAATTGGAACGCTGCAGCCTGATCTATGATTAAAGAGAGTCAAACTTACAATGATGTGTGAACACAGCAACTGTCTTCTGTTGAATTGTTGTTGTGACTGTTTTTTTATAATGTGCATAATAAAAACTGACATAATTACAGGCAAATTGAGTATATGATTTGTGTCAATACCCCCCCTTTTTTTGTTTTGAGCACATAATAATCCTGTTCATTGTTTGTTTGTTTGTTTGTTTGTTTGTGTGTGTGTTTGTTTGTTTGTTTGTTTGTTTGTTTGTTTGTTTGTTTGTTTGTTTGGTTGGTTGGTTGGTTGGGTGGGTGGGTGGGTGGGTGGGTGGGTGGGTGGAATGTAGGCAGGCTATCCTAAAATAGGAATGTGTAATGTTTCTAAAGCATTGTGTATTATGTATCAGGACAGCATGAAATTTTTTTGAATATCAAGACAGGATGGTAAGTGGGTTGCTCATATTGGCTCCTGCTGCTTTTAATATCTAGAAACATATAAGGAAAATGAAAAAGGTCACACCTGTTATTCACACTGGTTTTTTGGTCTCCTCTGGCTTGTCTCCCATTCTCCCTATTTCTTTTATCAAATATAAATAAGAAGCAAAGCCTCTTGGATAGCATCTCTCAAGCTTATTCCCTTAGCTGCAGGAGTCTGATGAAGGGAAACTTTTTTCCAATTTTGTCGTCACAAGGAATTCTGTTGCTAAGGAAACAGAGGTTTTAATGTATGTCTGGCATGTAGCTATAACATGATGGAGATCAGAAAACTAGCACCTTGATTCAGGTCACTGCTAATCTTCTTTTTTCACATTGTTCTTTCAGGCAACTCAATTGATCTGCAGCAAATGTCTGATTTAAATTTGGATGTTACCTGGAACCTTGACAGTGGACTGTTTTTGAAGAGTGCATATCTGGACTTTTGGACAGGAAGACTGGTGATAGAAAACGTGCTTCACATTAGTCTTGTAATCTGACATCCCTCCAGTTGCACAGACTTCAATTCCCAAAATTCTCAATAGCAGATGTGCTTGGTTAGAGAATTCTGGGAACTGAAGCTCTGACATCGAAAGGATACCCAATTGGGTAAAGGTTGACTCACAGCTTTCATGCTATTTCCATGCCCAGATTTTTCAGCTGGCATTTTCAATCTATTATTTAATTAGTTTTTTTTTAAATGCTCCTCTGTAGCAGCAAAATAGAAGATATTGAAGCTCTTTTATATTAGAATCAGCAGGGCTATGTATTTTTGAAAGGAAGCATGATTAAAGTTAAGCTATATATTCTCTTTTGAATTTGGAGGGGAGTGAAAGATGACTATGTATTATTTTCTCTTTCATTCTGGCTTCTTTTATCACATCTTACTTCCTAAGTAAATTATTCTTCTGCTCCTCAAAAGACATATTTTTTCCTCAACTGACATAATACCAAGATGAATGTTTAAAAAAGATGGCATTATTTAGAGTTGGTATTAGATAGGATCAGGATATTAGTCACATTGAATATGGTGGCTGGATTTATGCAACATGATATCCCTGAACTAAGATTATCAGAGCATGGTGGTTATGTTCAAAATTATTATCCGAGTCCTCGGCATACAAATCTGATTTATTATCATTATTATCATTATTATCATTATTATCATTATTATCATTATTATCATTATTATCATTATTATCATTATTATCATTATTATCATTATTATCATTATTATCATTATTATCATTATTATCATTATTATCATTATTATCATTATTATCATTATTATCATTATGTCAATACAACACAGCAAACGAGGTCACTATGCTGGATTTCGTATTTCATCACCAGTCGGGCGCTTCCCAAGCACCTAGGACTGTGTGATGTAGCGGCGAATTATATTTGCCGATCCCAGTAAAGCGACCTTTTGCAATTGACAGATGGAGATCTTGTCAATTCCGATGGTTTTAAAATGTCCACTGAGATCCTTTGGCACTGCACCCAGCGTGCCAATACCACTGGGATCACTTTCACTGGCCTGTGCCAGAGTCGTTGCAGCTCGATTTTTAGATCTTCATATTTCACTAATTTCTCTAGCTGCTTCTCCTCAACTCTGTTGTCCCCCAGGATTGCAATGTCGATGATCCATACTTTCTTTTTCTCCACAATCAGGATGTCTGGTGTGTTATGCTTCAGAATTCGGTCAGTCGGAAGTCGGAAGTCCCACAGTAGTTTTGCTTGCTCATTTTCGACCACTTTTTCGGGCTTATGATCCCACCAGTTCTTTGCCACTGGTAAATGGTAGTTCCGGCACAAGTTCTAGTGGATCATCTGTGCCACAATATCATGTCTATGCTTGTAGTCAATCTGTGCGATCTTTTTGCAGCAGCTGAGTATGTGATCGATTGTTTCATCTGTTTCTTTACAGAGTATTATTATTATTATTATTATTATTATTATTATTATTATTATTATTATTATTATTATTATTATTATTATGTCAGTACAACACAGCAAACGAGATCACTATGCTGGATTTCGTATTTCATCACCAGTCGGGCGCTTCCCAAGCACCTAGGACTGCATGATGTAGTGGCGAATTATGTTTGTCGATCCCAGTAAAGCGGCCTTTTGCAATTGACAGATGGAGATTTTGTCTATGCTTGTAGTCATTCTGTGCGATCTTTTTGCAGCAGCTGAGTATGTGATCAATTGTTTCATCTGTTTCTTTACAGAGTCTGCACTTTGGATCGTCTGTTGATTTTTCAATTCTGGCTTTGACAGCATTTATTTATTTTATTTTATTTATTAGATTTGTATGCCGCCCCTCTCCGAAGACTCGGGGAGGCTAACAACAATGAAAAGACAATGTAAAATTTGTTCTAATGGCCTGTTCTTGTGCCGCCAGTATTAGTCCTTCTGTCTCCTTTTTTAGTGTTCCACTTGTAAGCCATGACCAGGTCATTTCTTTATCCACTTTGCCTTCAATCTTCTCCAAAAACTGTCCATGCAATGCTTTGTTCCGCCAACTGTCCATACGACATTGAGTTACAGTTTTTCTGTACTGGTCCTTAGTTTGCTTCACTTTGAGAAGCTTCCTATTGTTGACCTCCATCAATGCTGATTCTTTGCTCTCCTTCACATAGTCAGCTAATGCATGCTTCTCTTCTTCCACTGTCTATTATTATTATTATTATTATTATTATTATTATTATTATTATTATATTTTTTACAAAGAGGATTATGTGACTAGAGGCTATCAAATGGTGTTGGGGTTTTTCTTTCCTGGACTTTGAATGGAAGCACACCTGACATAGAGTTTCCAACACTGCGCATGTAGTGCAAGTCTTGAGTTGACCTTAAAGAAAAAGATTGATTATGGAATTTGGTAGATGCTTTGTTGTTGCTGAAACTTGGGTTTAGTTGCATGCCAGGGGACTTGGCATAAATTGTTAGTAATCCTGGCTTTCTTGGAAAAGTATCCCTAATCAATGACTTCAATGAGGTCTCATTAGCCAGGGCATATTGACAGAGCTTGGGCATTTTGGGGTAGGATTCAGTTTTTCAGGTTTGTGGCTTGTGATACTATTAGCCTTTGGTCTAAGGTTGAATTAATAAGTTAGCAGGAGCAGCATAAACAGGTTGGCACAGAGAGATACAATCCCACAAAAATAGGCTGTCCAAAAAACTGTTGCCTGGCATAGAGAAAGTGACATTTATAGTCTTGCCACTCATTATTCATAAAAGCAGTAACATTTCGTCCAATGCTTACAAGGATTGCCAAACATCTATTGACTCATTGTCAAGAGACTTAAATCTTCCCAATTGTGTAGATTTTAAATGTAAGATTTGATCCAAAGTTTTGTCAGCCTTGAGTCCATCTTCAGAGAACTGAGAGCTAAGATGAGCTATGATTTTAGATTTAGATTTAATTAGATTTGTATGCCGCCCCTCTCTGAGGACTCGGGGCGGCTCACAGCATGTACAGAAAAACAAAAAAACAATAATAACAATCCAATTAATACATTAAAAACAATCTTTAAAATTCTAATTAAAAAACTATCAATATCATTCATTCAACAATCAAACTAAAGCATTCATTGGTCAGGGAGGAAGATCTAAGGAACCTCAGGCCTAGACGGTGGGGGCAGTACAAATCTGTGGGGGGAGCTGGTTCCAGAGGGCTGGCCCCCCCACAGAGAAGGCTCTTCCCCTAGAGCCCGCCAGCTGACATTGTTTGGTCAACGGGAACCTATGGAGACCAACTCTGTGGGACCTCACCGGTCGCTGGGATTCGTGTAGCAGAAGGCGGTCGTGGAGATAGTCTGGTCCTATGCCATGATAGCCTGGTCATATGCCATAGGTCATAACCAACACGTATTAGCTATGAGCTTTGCTACTAGGACCACACATAATTATATAATCAACCAGCACAAGACAGAATAAAGATAAGCTTTGGGCTGACTCCCTTTGGAAGTTGAGAACTAAAAAGCAAGGTTAACATTGTCAAACTCTAAGACATCCCTTTGTCTCCAGATATGGAGAGGGTTTAATATCTAGGACTAGGGAGGTACCAGCGAAGGACTGCCGCCTTTGGTGCTACTGGTGCGCCCTCTAAGGCCATCGTGGCTTTGCAGGCATCCAGGGCGCTCATGGCAGAAGATTTGGCTTCTGTTCATGAACAGCAAATGAAATCTTGTGTGAGGACACATGCGCAAGTGAGATTTCAGCAATTTTTGCCAATATTTTTTCTTCTGCGCATGCGCGGAAGCAAATATCAACAAAAATTGCTAAAATCTCACTCGTGTGAACATCTTCACACAAGACTTTGGTTGCAACACATGCACAGAATCCTGGGGTCATTTCAGGGCTAATTTGGTTCCCGGTTCGGACCAGATCACCCGAACTGTTAGCAAACCATAGGTGATGTAATTTTGGCATCATGGATCCGGTTCTGTCTGTGCTGGTCTGTGCTTGCCGCCATCTTTTTTTCTGAATTTTTGGCCAATTTTCCCATGGCTTGATGGCTTCTCCTCATTTTGTGCTGTGAAAAAGTCTTCCTGCTCACCTCCGTGTTAATACTGAGTTTTATTTCTTAGCTCAAAGCACAAGTGATCAGCTGTGTTTCGGCCTAAATCCAATGTCTAAGCATGCACAGAAGTGAAATCATATTGTTCTGTCGGGCTCTCTGGTAGACTCCTCCCAAAAATTCACAGGTACAATTTTCAGACACACACACGTTTGAAAATTCAAAACAATGTTCTTTATAATGAAAATTCACTTAAACTAAGCCCTCTTTTGGTATAGCAAAGAGCACTCGTCTCCAAACAAACTGGTAATTTGTACAAGTCCCGTATCAGTTCATTGATACTTAGCTTGCAGCTGTGAGGCAATTCACAGTCCTTCTTCTTTCACAAAGTGAAACACACTTTGCTCTGGTTTAGCTTCAAAGCGGAGAAAAATCAGCACACAAAAGGTCAAAGTCAGTAAAGCAGTCACGAAACACAACGATCAGATAATCCTCCACAATGGCCAAACCCACAGGCTGCTATTTATAGCAGCCTCACTAATTACCACAGCCCCAGCCAACCACAGGTGGCCTCATTTTCTTTGATAATAATCTCTCAGTTGTTGTTGCCTATGCATCGCTCTCCGCATGCGTGGCTGTATCATTAACTCTTGTTCTGAATCCAAGGAGGAGCTAGATAATTGATCTCCTTCTGAGCTGTCTGCCACACTCTCCTCCTCCCTGTCACTCATGTCTTCTTGGTCAGAGGAGCCTACATCATCAGATTCCACCGGGGAGGCAAAACAGGCCTGCAGCATGTGGATGTCTCCCCCACATCCACAGTCCTTGGGGCAGGAGCTGGGCCAGAGCTAACCACAACACATATGAGTCAACTTTCTGAGAAAAACAATGGGGAAGTCAGATTCACTTATCAACCATGTTACCGTTACTAACTTAACAATTGCGGTGATTCACTTAACAACTGTGGTAAGAAACAACATAAAATAGGGCAAAGCTCACTTAGCAACATAAACGTTGGGCTCAATTGTGGTCATAAACCGAGGACTTGGAATGACTGATAATTCTGATTAATTCTCCATTATAACCAAGACAAGGAAAAGCAGAACAAATTTATATTGTTTCTGTCCTGAAAAGTATTGCAGAAAAGGTTGCGATGAGTCGATGAAATGTTCTGAAGGGAAGTGGCTTTAAAGTAAAGTGCTATGTACCTACAGTACTCCTTTAAAACTAGGAATGGAAATGCAAATCCATTTATAAAAGCAGCTTAATAAAAAGGTTACTTTGATCTTCTGCAGTACTTTAACGAAACTGTGGAAATATCCTTTCCCCCCACCCTCTCCTGTCTTCTTATTGAAAGGATTTGGCTTTGGTTACGATGTAGACATGTGGAACAAGGTGTAATCCCTTTGAACTGTGTTATTCATCAATTTCTACACTCCTGACCCAACAGTACTTTTTCTGCCAAAAGTTAGAGAGACTACAGCTTTTCTTTGTGGATTGATTTCAGGTTTCCATATTATCAGCTCAGAAAAGTTATTCTGTTCTAGAAGTAATTGGTCCAATCATTTCTGCGTGAAAGTTGGGAGGACCAGAGGGGCAAAACTGACTTGGAAAGCCAACACCCAGATGGGTTAACAGGAGTTTTTATTGTGAAAGGTATATTTAACTCCGTCCACCCCAGACTTTGACAGCTGGAATGTACTTCCTTCCAGAAGGAAAAAAAATGGGAGCACAATTCTTTCTTAAAGCACTGTTTTTAAATAGAGGCACAGAGCAATCCAAATGCTTTGATTGGACACTGAAAATGAGACTTGGAGTTCTAGTCCCGTTTCAGGCATGAAAGCTGGCTGGGTGACTTTGGGACCAATCTGCCAGACAGCTCTGCAGCATGGTTTTCTGAAGCCTGACTGTTCTTGGCTATCATAGAAATGGAGAGGAAGGCATGGACATTTGGGTTGGGTGCAGTGATGGGCTGCCAAAATTTTTACTGCCACACTATGGCTGTGGCTTATTTTATGGGTATGGTTTGATGGTCATGTGACCGGGTAGGAGTGGCTTGCCAGCCATGTGACCAGGTGGGAGTGGTTTGTGAACCATGTGACCTGGGGTAGCTTAAAGGTCATGTGACTTGGTGGGAGTGGCTTATCCATCAAGACAAGTTTTCAAATAGGTGCTTGGACTCTTTTTCAGTTGATTAAGTCCCATTACAGTGGTACCTCGAGATACGAGTTTAATTCGTTCCGGACCTGGGCTCTTAAGACGAGCAGCTCTTATCTCGAACGACTTTTCCCCATAGGAATTAATGTAAATAATTTTAATTGGTTCCAGCCCTCAAAAAACTCACAAAGTTAGTCTAAATTATGCAGAAAGACATGTTTTTAATGAAGAAATGTACATGTACATATAAATGAATAATGAAGTTTCTTTCACCTAACTTGTAAACTTTCTTAAACTTTTAAATTTACATATGTTCAACTTCTCTGCCACCCAATCCTGTAGGACAGAGGTCCCCAACCCTTTTTGCACCAGGGACCGGCTTTAAGCGATCAAGAGAGGAATGGGTGAATGAATGGACGGAGGGTGGGAAGGAAGGAAGGAAAGAGGGAAGGGACAGGAACAGAGGAAGGAAGCAAGGAAACTTATGAAAGGGGAGAGTAAGAGAGGAATGAGTGAAGGGAGGGAGGGAGGGAAGAAGGTGGGAAGGAGAAAGAAAAGAAGAAATAGAGGAAGGGAAGGTAAAAGAGAGAAAGAAAAAGAGCAAGAAAGAAAGAAAGAAAGAAAGAAAGAAAGAAAGAAAGAAAGAAAGGGGGAAGGGACAGGAACAGAAGAAGGAAGCAAGGAAACTTATGAAAGGGGAGAGTAAGAGAGGAATGAGTGAAGGGAGGGAGGGAGGGAAGAAGGTGGGAAGGAGAAAGAAAAGAAGAAATAGAGGAAGGGAAGGTAAAAGAGAGAAAGAAAAAGAGCAAGAAAGAAAGCTGCAAACACCCCCCGAGCCCCCCAGGCCGGCTGCAACCTTTTAAAACACGCGCGCCGCTTCGCAGCTGTCTCCTGAAGCCGAACGCGGAAGTTAGCGTTTGGCTTCAGGAGACAGCTCCTTGGCGCTTGTATCTCGAATTTGGGCTTGTAAGTAGAACAAAAATATCTCTCCCCTCCCAGCTCTTATCTCGAGTTGCTCTTAAGTAGAGCAGCTCTTATGTCGGGGTTCCACTGTATCTGAATAGCCAATTGGACAAATGATAGACAGCACTACTGTATTTGTTGAGGAGCACAGTAACATTTTAAGCTTTTGTACTGAACCCACAAGGTTCAATATGATAACAGATTAGGCAAGTAGCTCAATTTTCTTTAAATGCTATAAAAGTTCAGTTCTAGATAATGATTAAAATGATTTAATCATTTATCAGTAAAAACATACTATTTAATTATTTCCTATTTTAAAAGTAATTAAGGATCATACTAAGATACTAGAGAAAGGAAGGACAATAAAACTACGATTAAATATTCAATAAATAGTGCTTAAATTTAATACCCCCACCCCACCCTCCATGGGGGCAGAAGCCCATTACTGGTTGACTATGACACAGTCCCATGAGAACTAGAAGGAGTTCTGAACTCGTGAACTCTGGTGCTGCTGCGTGGAGTTGTTTCTACGTCTTCAAAGCCAACCATCCTGAGATCCCAAATGTGAGAAATACAGAGGAGCTTTTGCATAACATCATACTAGACACTGATTGGACTCTCAGTGATTTGGGGTGACTTTCAATGTGTAACTTTTATGTGCTTTGGTCCAGATCTTGCCTTGCTCTCGCTGGTATCAATTGAAACTTAGTAAAAGTACCTGTTCTATAAACCAATGGAGTTGAGTCTTTTCTTTCTTAAGTTCTGAAAAAAAGAAACATCTAATAAATAAATAATGAAATAAATAGTTGAAGATTGCTATCATCTTTCGGAAATGTGATCATGGATCCTGTATTATGCAGAGTCTCAGACTAAGATGAATTCTATGGTACCTTCCAACTCTGTGTTTTAAATAGTTTTGCTTCCCAAAGACACACTGACTGTCCTCTGTTCTTTGAAAATACATTCCATTGTCCCAAATGTGCACTCAGATTAATCAAGGAAGTCACCAGATTAAACAAATCTCTATTGATTCATACTCTCAATTTTATTTCATTAAGCCCATGATCATTTGCTTGACTGATCACTTGGTTGATTAATTTTGTATGGTGTCAAAACAATTGTTCTGAAGGAGAAAGCAGATGATGCACACAATCATTTGTCAAACATGGCTGCCCATAAGTTATTGCTGACATTAACTTCCCCAAATTATAATGTGCTTTTAGAACAGGATAGCTTAGTTCAACAATTGCACTATAGTCATCATAGTTTCACTTTTTTATATGTAAAAGCTGATTTGGCAGGGTAAGTTAGATAATGAAGAGTGTGGTGCACATTGTTACTACAGAGGTATTCAGTCTCTTTTTGGGAGAAAAGCAAAAAATGCCATGTTGATGTCTGTCTCATCCCTTGGTTTATGATGGATGGTAGGTGGTTGAAACTCTCATTTGTCTAATGATTTCTTTTGAGCAGACATGTATAAAAACCTGTCAGTAATCAATTAAACAGGTGTAAAAATCACCTGAGACCTAATTCAAAGCCTTGGTTTGAATCAAAGTGTTGACTCAGTCTGAATTGTTGACCCAATTCCAGAAAAAGATTTATGTGTGCAATCAGAAGGATGAGGCTAACTATTGTCTTTTAAAGGCAATGAAAGGCAGAGCCAGGCTAGATGTATTGCCATCAGCAGTGTTGTGGTTAGCTCTGGCCCAGCTCCTGCCCCAAGGACTGTGGATGTGGGGGAGACATCCACATGCTGCAGGCCTGTTTTGCCTCCGGTGGAATCTGATGATGAAGGCTCCTCTGACCAAGAAGACATGACTGACAGGGAGGAGAAGAGTGTGGCAGACACTGAAGGAGATCAATTATCTCTCTCCTCCTTGGATTCAGAACAAGAGTTAATGATACAGCCACACATGTGGAGAGCGATGCATAGGCAACAACAACTGAGAGATCATTATCAAAGAAAATGAGGCCACCTGTGGTTGGGTGGGGCTGTGGTAGTTAGTGAGGCTGCTATAAATAGCAGCTTGTGGGTTTGGCCATTGTGGAGGATTATCTGATCGTTGTGTTTCGTGACTGCTTTACTGACTTTGACCTTTTGTGTGCTGATTTTTCCCCGCTTTGAAACTAAACCAGAGCAAAGTGTGTTTCACTTTGTGAAAGAAGAAGGACTGTGAATTGCTTCACAGCTGCAAGCTAAGTATCACAGAACTGATAAGGGACTTGTACAAATTACCAGTTTGTTTGGAGACAAGTGCTCTTTGCTATACCAAAAGAGGGCTTGGTTTAAGTGAATTTTCATTATAAAGAACATTGTTTTGAATTTTCAAATGTGTGTGTGTGTCTGAAATTTGTACCTGTGAATTTTTGGGAGGAGTCTACCAGAGAGCCCGACAGAACAAGCAGTACTTTGGGGATATTTTAAGGGTGGCTCCGTGTCTCTTTGATTAGGTCCATGTGGTGATGACTCAATAGAAGCTCTGAGTCACTTATTTAAGTCCCACCTCTTTAATGCGGCCCCACAAGATGGCAAACTTTTAACATTATATGATTTCTAGCAATATTCATATCATCTATCTATCTATCCACCGTCTCTCTGTCTCTATCTCTCTTTCTCTCTGGCCCTCTTCACTTAATGCACCCAAACAAGCTAAAATGTTTGATTACCATGCTCTAACCCAGAAGCTACTGTACTATTCTCAATATAAGGATTCTAAACAAGGCTTTCATTTACCAGACCTTGAAGAAATCTCTGGCCAAAGGAGTCTAATTTCTACCTCTTTCAAACAAGATCTCAAAAGTATTCTCCAGAATCACCCAGTTTTTGCAACCATGTACACAATACATTGCATCATTAATTACTTTTGAAGACTCATTTATTCATTATATTATATGTCTTCTGATTTATTTAGGTCCTATTTTATTCAATATTTCTCTCTCTCTCTCTCTGTGTATTACAGTTCTACTGTTATTTTACTGTATCTAGCCTTATGACTGTAATAAAGTGATTTGACATGATTGATGAAAGACACAACCTTTCTAGTCAACCAAGAATGTGCAGGTCAATATTTATGAATAGCTGGCCAGAATTTGGGGATTAGGGTAGCATACAAATTTTATGAAGTAAGGAGGTAAAAAAATAACCACATTAGTTTCAATTTTCTTGAAGGCTCAGAATTCTGGGTTTCATGCAAGTCCCAGAATATATAAAACAGATAGTTTATTCTGGAAGTTGAACATCCAGATACAAAGGTATACTTCTTCCTCTTTGTTGTTCTAATTTGAACTAGCTACCATGGAAAAAAACCAGAGTGGGATATGAGCTGGGATGGTCTGAATAACAAAACCAAAGACCTACATATAAACTGGGTGAAACCACACTCAATAACAGTGACTGGGAGAGGGCTCTTGGAATCCCAGCTAAAATTTTTATTTGTTTGCTTGTTGGTTGGTTTGTTTTGTCAAGTATGTATTGGTGGTATACAAAGATATAACAATGTTTATATACATGATACTAGTAAGAGAGAAACATTAGGACAGGGGACAGTAGGCACGCTGGTGCACTTACTGACCTCTTAGGAATTGGGAAAAGTTAACAGTAGATAGTCTAAGGGAAAGGTTTTGAGGGTGATGATACTAAAGAGTCAGGTAGTGAGTTCCATGCATCAACTACTCGGTTGAGCCAACAGTGTGCAGCAGCAGCCAAAAAAGCCAATGCAATCCTAAACTGCATTAAATAGAGGGATAAAATCTAGGACTAGGGAGGTACTAATAGCACTCTATAAAGCCTTTCTTGACAAAGTTCTTCCTCACTATAACTTTCAAGAACTATAGCAACAAAAACAGGTAGTTGTTGACTTATGACATAAGTGAGCCCAGAATTATGGTTTTAGGTTGTACCAATCATTAAGAAGGTCAACATGTGGCTGTGCCTAATTTTGCTACTTTGTGGCAGCTTATTGTTGAACAAATAAGCATTCTTAAATGAACTCAGTGACCGTTAAGCAAATCCATTGTCTGGTTAGGGGGGGGGTGTCGTTTTTGCCTTCCCCGAGATCTGGAGGCTTTCCTCGAGCTTCCTTGAGTGCAAAAATGGCCTCCCCAGGCTTCCAAAGCCTTCTGGAGGCCAGAAACAGGCCTTCTGATCTCCAGCTTTCCTGAATTTCCAGTAGGTCCATTTTTCACTCTCCCCGAGCGCATGACCTGCACTTTCCTGCATCCAAAACGGGCCGTGTGGGGACCCCTGGGAGGACCCCTGGGAGGAGTGGATGGGGCAGGGCCACCCGGGATTGAGATGTGTGGATTCTCTGAACTGCACAGAATCTTACCTGAAGGTTCCCCCGAGCCCCTGTGAACCCCCAGCAGCCCACCCCTGATTATAAATGTGATCAATCTTGGTCACACCCTCTATGTCTGCCTTAATCTGAGAATATGTTTCTTTCACAAAGATTGACTCCTATGAATGAATCTACATGACTCTGAATGTAGATTTAATAGCTTTTTTAAAAAAAGGTGACATTGCTTACAATTTTCTCTCTTCTCCATTTTCTGGAAGAATGGTTTTGGGGGAACTGCATTAAGGAACATTTGTTTCAGCAAAGTTAATTTCAGATGTCAACCCTAGTTGGCTGGGGAGGACTAATTAGGAGGGAAGATAAAAAGACAACAGTCAGATTTTGAAAACAGAGTCAAACAAAAATGCTGGGAATTCAATTTTTGATGCAGCCAACCTTAAAGGACATTTTGAGCTGGTCATTAGCTTTGGTTTCCTAATTTTGGCTGCAAATTTTAGTCAATACTGCAAATGGACTACAAATAACACATTGAGGGTCTGTTAGTACAGTTGGGAGAGATATTTCAAGGCCATCACACAAAAATAATCTTGGCAAAATTTCAGGGTTGTTGTTGTTGTTGTTTTAAAAAAACATTTTTACAGGTGTCATCTTAAACATGACTAAGAGAAGATTTTTAAAATCACCTCTCTTGCCTCCAGAATCTCTCTGCAGGCCAAAATTGTTGACCACATTAATGACTTTGTTGGGCTGGAGTTTGAGGATCATTGGGCTAGAGCAGGGGTCCTTAAACTACAGCCCATGGGCCACATGCGGCTCACCAAAGCTATTAATCTAGTCTGCACAGGACCACAAGGCTGCCCACCCAAATTGCCCCACCCACTCTTCATTTCAAATTTGAGAGAGAGTTGGGCCTTTGCATAATGTCCAAAGTGTTGTGCCTTGAGTGAAAACTATGGATTGATTTGCTTGATGATGCATTGGTTTATTTTCTCAGTTGTCCACAGTATTTTCAGGAGTTTTCTCCAACATCCAAGTTCAAACCATCCATACTTGTCCTATGAGGCTTCTTTCAGAGTTCAACTTTCACTGCCATGGGGAGTATCATGGCTTGCACAATTCCGATCTTTGTTGGTAGGACACATCACATCATTTGGATATCTTTTCCAAGGCTTTCATGTCCATTCTACCAAGTGCTAGCCTGCAGCATATTTTTTGACTATTTTTCTTCTTTATTGTTGGTAGTATACATTTTAGGAAATAAATATAAGCTAAGGTCACCCCATCGGGTCTTTGAAAAAAAATCCCATGGTCTAAAAAGGAAAAAACTCTTAGTGCCAAACTGGAGCAGATTTAACAGATTAATAGAGTTGGTAGGGACCTTGTAGTTCATCTTGGAAACCAAGACTTACGAAGAGAGACTGAGGGAACTGGGCATGGATAGCCTGGAGAAAAGGAGGGCCAGAGCGGACATGATAGCAGTCTACAAGTATACGAGGCGATGTCACAGAGAGGAGGAGATCACTTTATTCTCCAGGGCACCAGAGGTCTGGACGAGGAACAATGACTGGAAGCTGACCAAGGAGAGATTCAACATGGAAATAAGGAAGAACTTCCTGACAGTCAAAGCGATCAACCAATGGAACAACCTACCAGCGGACGTTGTGAACTCCAACACTCTGGACATTTTAAAGAGAAGATTGAACTGCCATTTGATTGGTGTACTATAGGGTTCCTGCTTGGGCAGGGGGTTGAACTCGATGGCCTTCATGGTCCCTTTCAACTCTAACAATAAATAAATAAATCTGATCCAACCTCCTGCCCAAGGAGGAGATTCTACACCATATATGAGAGATGGTAGTCCAGTCTCTTCTTGAAAGCCTCCAGTGATGAAGGTCCCACAATTGTTAAAGGCAACTTCTGTTCCATTGATTGATGGTTCTCACTGTCAGAAAATTTCTCCTTATTTCCAGGTTGAATCTCTCCTTCATCAGCTTCCATCCATTATTCCTTGGCTGGCTTTGGGGTGCTTTGGAAAATAGCTTGCAACACTCCTCTCTATGGCAGTCCCTCAAATATCGGAAGATTGCTCTTATGTCTCCCTTGGTCCTTCTCTTCACTAGTCCAGCCATGCCCAGTTCCTGTAATCTTTCATCATGTATTAGTTTCCAGTCCCCTGGTTGTTCTCCTTTGCACTTTTTTCTAGAGTTTCAACATTTTTTTAATATTATAGTGATCAAAACTAGATTCAGTAGAAGAGAACTGATCTTCTCACCACTGCTACAGGCAGACTGGGTTACTCTTATCTGATAAGCAAATCACTTTATTACTTAATAAAACAAGAGACATGTTAATCTGACTCTTAATCTTACGTAATAGTTCTGTTCCTTTTTCCATTCAACTCTGTAGTATCATTTGATGTTTTGCTTAAGCCAACTCTGCACATCTAATGAATTCATTTGACCCATATTGCTGGGGTTAATGTTTAGTTTCCATTTTCAGAAACATGGCAGTCAGTAGACCAGACTGGAAAGAACATGCACAAGAATTCAAGTTTCTAAATACCCCAAGATAATTTCATAAAATAAATTCAAGAAAGCAACTGTCCATTTTCATAGGCTGGTTCTTTTATGGCTTTAATTTTTGAATGTGGGTCAATGGAGTAAAATGATGGGGCAAATTTATAGAAAATGTTTTCGAGTAGATTTTTCTCATCATTATTATTTTAGCAAATTGAGCTAAGACTTTATGAGCACTGTGCTGATTACTGCAGTTACCATTTGAACTTAGCTCCTCCAAATAGTTGATACAGAGAAGCTTAGGAGCACATGGTGGTGCAGTGGGTAGAATGCAGTACTGCAGACTATATCTGCTGACTGCTGGTTGTCAGCACTTTGGCAGTTCAAATCTCATCAGGCTCAAGATTGACTCATCCTTCCATCCTTCCAAGGTGGGTAAAATGAGGACCCAGATTGTTGGGGGGGTTGAGGGCTGTAAAGCATTGTGAAGCAATATATAAGTCTAAGTGCTATTGCTATCATAGCACAGTGGCCGGTCAGATCCCACAGAGTTGCCCTTCTCCAAGTCTCCTCAGACAAGCAATGCCGGCTAGCAGGGATGAGGGGAAGGGCCTTCTCTGTGGTGGCTCCAGTCCTCTGGAATCAACTCCCCCCAGAGATTCGCACTGCCCTCACCCTACTGACCTTTCAAAAGGCTTTAAAAATGAAGTTTTGCCAGCAGGCCTGGGGCTGTTGAATGATAACACTCTGCTCCAGCTAGTAGTAAAAAAATTGGAACTTTGATGAGTACTCCTACACTCAATACCCAAATACTTTGACTCATACTCTGATTTAATTTTGGATGCTATTTGGAACCCTGGCATCATTCTTATGACCATTGCAGAGCCTGAAGCCATGTGATCACACTTTGGGTCCTTCTTACAAGCAATGTCAATGTCAAACTTGTTATTAATTTAACTTGCAATGATTCACTTAACAACTGTGGCACAAAAGGTTGTAAAATGGGGGCAAATTCACTTAACAAATGTTTCGCTTAGCAAGAAAAAAATTGGGGCTCAATTAAATTGAGGATTATCTGTACTATTAGATGCAACATTAATAACTTGTAGGTCTTTGGTTATTGACTTATTAAGTATCCATCAGTCTCAGACTGAATCTAAATGTAGATTACCCACACATAACAATAATTGCTTTGATTGTTGTTGTTTGACACTAGTCTATTTTCATTTACTGACCTCACTATGCATCTTCTTGGCGAAATCACTTGTTTAAAAGTGACACAAACATAATACTTTTTCACACTGACTATGCTGCACCTTTTATTAAATATTTTTCTTGGTCTCTAAGAGTCTCATTTATAAAATCAGCATCATCCAATGATATATTATTTTTCCTGAATTATATCACTCCTGGCTGTGGGAGCAGTTTTGCTTCATGCTATTTTCTCCTCTAGAAAATAAAGAAACAAATCCCCTGTCCACAGATAACTAAGGAATGTATGACTAAGCTAATCCTTTTTTTAATCTAAACTTTATAGGTTTTTTAAAATATGCTTTACCGTATTTTTATGAAAGATTACAATTTATAATAATGAAAAGTAATGCAAACTAAAGAAGAAAAGAAAGAATAGATGCAGAAAAAATAGAAACAAAAGAAAAAAAGAAATACATAAGACGTAAATCCCCCTTTCATCACAAGCATAAATAAATTTTAGTAAGTTATTATCTTCTCTTACAATACAATACATAATATCTTCTTATAGCTTATCTGTAAATAAATCTATTAAACCTTGTTATTTCAGTCCAGATCAGCTAACTTCCTGATCAGTAAAAGTCCATTAAGGGTTATCAGAAATAATATATCTATTTTAAGCTTGATCAGATAAAACAACTTTATATTCTTTCCTTTTACTTGTAACAATCTTGACCTATAGTCCCTCAAATAAAGCCTTAGAATGTGATTTCTTTTCTTTCTTTCTTTTTTAATCTCTTCAAAGCCTCTAATATCATTGTGTTGGTTTATTACCTGTATATCTTTTTTAAAATTGTTAAGACCTAGAAGAATAAAAGTGTTGGGTCAGATTAAGGGTGCACTGAACATTAACTAAATAACCTTCAATATTCATGCCAATCATTCTTCTGCTTTCCTATTATTTTCAGGGATTTTTTTCTTCCTCTAATAAAACATTTTGAGTCTTTTAAAATATTTTTAAATTGAATATATAAATATTTTAAAGAGACATCAAGTATTTTATCACGTGGATACAGTTTCAATTGCATTATGTCTTATAATACAAAACAACACATATCACATCACATAACATATCCCTAACACTCCCCCTTCCTGAACTGTAGCTCAAGACAGTTATTTCCCTGTATGTTTTCATGGTCTATAACAACAGCGGTTCTTTTCCACCTTTAAGTGTAAGAAATAAACATCAGCACTATAGTAATACTTAACATTGTAATTTGCTCAATATCTGATTTATATTTTGTTTAGAAATTCTAAAATCTAACACCATGTTATATATTATTTACAGCTATTCTTTCTCCTATTATCAACCCATATGTAGAATTCCTCCCAAGTGTTGTAGTAACATGATTGGTCATTGTTTTTAAGTTATTGTGTTAATTTGTCTAACTCTGCATAATCTAGTATTTTTCTATTCATGTCTCTCTCCGTTGCTGTGTCTTCTTTCTTCCAGTTTTGTGCGATACAAATTCTGATTGCTGTGATTATGTGTTGTATCAGATAATATTTTTTTTTAATTCTCAAGTTTATTATGCCCAGAAGAAAGGTCTCCAATTTAGTTTGAGTCTTACTTTAGGTCTTTATATGTGTTTTATAAAACCTATTTCTGGGGGATACCACAGAGAGTGGCACAAACAAAATGTTTAAAAACAAATAAATTGTACCTATGAAATCCTCTCTAAGGGTCCAGAGATTAATCTCACAAAGAATTTAAAGACTTTAAACAATTGCAATAGTCACACATAAGTGTGCAGCAACCAAATTAATGAAATGCTGGAGTGAATTGCTTTGGTTTTAACTTGTGTGAAAAATTTACAAGATTTTACTTTGGGGCATTTAGATCAGGAACAAAACCTGCACCTTATAGTATAAAGAATGTCCCCTTTGGGATTTTTGTTTGATGGATAATTGGCAATTTCAGCCTTCTGGAGGAGCATCCATGGTAACTCTTAATCCCTGAGAGCAAGTGGGGGTTGTTACTTACCGCCGCTACTGGTACAATTTATGCGCAGGTCCTCATCACCAGCATGCATGCCCCAGTGAGATTTTGCTTCTGCACATGCACAGAAAGCAAAATATCATGAGAGGACGCATGCATGTCAGGTTTTTTTGCTTCTGCACATGTGCAGAAGCAAAAAATTGGCAAAACCTCCTGCACGCATACATGTCCTCTTGTGGATTTTGCTTCCTGTTGTTCTGCTGGCTCTCTGGTAGGAGCCTCCCAAAAATTCAAGGGTACAAATTTCAGACACACACACATTTAAAAATTCAAACAATGTTCTTTATCACAAAATTCAAAATAAACTAAGCACTCTTTTTGTATTGCAAAGAGCACTCCTCCCAAAGCAACCGGGTAATCTGTACAATTTCCCTTAAGCAGTCATTAAGTACTTAGCTAGCAGCTATGAAGAAACTTCACAACCCTTCTTCTTCCAACGAAGTGAGACACACACACAAACATTGCTCTGCTTTGGTTTCAAAGGCATGAAAAATCAACAAAGTCCAGAAAACAGCAACACATGATTCCTGAAGAACTGCGATCAGATGCTCTTTCACAATGGCCAAACTCACACACTGCTATTTATAGCAGTAGCCCTAATTACTGGAGCCTCACCCAACCACAGGTGGCCTCATTTTCTCTTGTAATAATCCTTCAGTTGTTGTCTCCTATGCATCACTCTACGCATGTGTGCATGTGTCATTAATTCTTGTTCAGAATCCAAGGATGATACAGATGATTGATCTCCTCCTGGGCTGTCTACCAAACTTTCCTCTTCCCTGTCACTCATGCTTCCTTGGTCAGAGGAGGCTTCATCGGCAGATTCCATCGGGAGCAAAACAGGCCTGCGGCATGTGGATGTCTCCCCCACATCCACCTGCACATTCCTTGGGGCAGGAGCTGGGCCAGAGCTAACCACAACACCTGTGCATGCGCAGAAGCAAAATCTCACTGTGTGCTGGAGATACAGAGCTGCCCATGCAGCTTCATTTTTGCTACCTTTACGCAATGTGGCCTGTACTGGCTAGCAACCCAATACTGCCCGAGAGCTTGAAAATATTTTGAAGTATCGCTCTTGAGTTCACAATGGACTTTAGAGCATTAGTGCTGTTTTGGGGAAATCTTGACATTCCTTAGCAAAAGTCATACTTCTCTTCTGTTTTTCCTTCTCTTCCTGCCATGCCAGCGTGGCCATACTGTTCACTGTATTCTGCCCACATCTGTTTGAGTTCCCCGGTGCACTAATGCAGCAATGAAACTTGTTGTTGGTGATTCTCCTGCTGTGTAATTCATTTAGAGCATGGTGGGCAAAAGAAAGAGGAAATTTGTACTGTGCAATGTTCTCAGACAGGCTGTCTACATGAAGAAGAGAAAGGAGAGGGTGAGTCAAGGTAGTTTTGCCCATAGCTGGAGCTCAGCAGGGCACCTGGGAAGTGACAGAAATGGTTTGTGGTAATGTGAGCTTTTCTAATGAGATCAAGTAGGGAATCTCACTCTCTCTTTCTCCTGCTTGGTCTCTCTCTCTCACTCTCTCTCTCCCTCTCTCTTAAAGAAGGGGCTTTAAGAAAGAAATTGCTTTCATATCAAAGCAAATCTACCCTAGCAACAAAATGAAAAAAAAAAAGGATTGAACTCTGGCTTTTTTTCATAACAGGTGAATAAAGGAATGTTGGCAAGTAGAGATTCTCTCACTTTCAAAGACAAATTGCATCTGTCAAAATTAATGGTGCCATCTTTTTCTTTTGGTGGTAGTGGTGGTGATGGGAGGACATTCCAGCCAGGGATATAAACGAAAGCCATTATCTGTAAATCTTCATGTAGGTCTATAGAGATGTCATTCAGGAAAGTGAAATAGAGAGGGAAATAGTTATGCTAATTGCATTCTAATCAATTAGGGTACCTCTTCTATCTGTATCCATTCTAAGAATGGAAAACTAGATTTGAAAATGCATCTATATTCTGCTGGGTTTACTTTAAAGCACACAAACACGCATGTATATCAGTCGTGAAATCCCAATTTTTTTACTACAGGTTCTGTGGGTGTGGCTTGGTGGGCATGGCAGGGGAAGTTTACTGCAAAATCCCTCCACATTCCTGGGGGAAGGATATTGCATTTTTTTCATTCCTACCCCACTCTGGGGCCAGCCAGAAGTGGTATTTGAAGATTCTCTGAACTACTCAAAATTTCCTCTACCAGTTCACTAGAACCTGTCAGAACTTGCTGAGTTTCACCGCTGATGTACATGCGCTTCTAGCCATGTTGGAGTGGTTGGGTTTAGTATTTCTTCATGTGCATTCAGAAAAATTCAAGGCCAGAAGTGAGATGCAAAAGAATCTGTAAAGCAACAGCCATATCTAACATTAGGTTGAATTTTATTTTGATTATTAGATTTTGGGTTGACTCTTAGTGAGAACATTTATTTGATGGTTGTCTTGGAAATTGAGAAGAGATAAATTTCTTTGAAGGCTAGCAGAATGGCTTCAGGGAACAAATATGGTATGTAAAATAAGAGCTAGCATTTGACATGGTTTGCCCAGAACTCAAGCTAGGAGACCATGTTGTTTTCAAGGATGCCAAAGTTTGCTGAACATGATTGACATCTTAACACAAATTTGAGTGCTGGGCCTTACAATCCATTGCATAACAGGGAAGCAATGTGAACACTTCTGTCTACCTATGACCAATACCTCATGGATCACACAGAGATCAAGGCCTTACCATATTTAGAGAGCGGTGCGCTGCCAAGCCACGCCTCCAGTGTTGTGCTCCTGAAGGCCATGCCTCATTTGGGGGGGCCATCACCGCATCAAGAAAGGCATGGAGGGAGAGAACTGTTGCTGGAGCTGTGTGACAAGCACTGAGTCTAGCATAGCTCATGGAAATTTCCTTGTTTCTGTGCATGCATGGAAGCGAAGAAATGTCGCATGTCTGAGAGCTCTAGCAACCAGCCAGCCTGCTCGCCATGCTGCAGAAGAGGGCAAAGGATTAAGCAAGTGGCAGTGGCCTCTTCCCAAAGATAGGGGGAAAGTCAGTCGGGACACAGAGGGAACCGAAAGGAATGGGGGTGGGGGCAGCCAAAATGAGCGAGGGGGACATGGTGGGGAAGCTTTCACATGGGAGGGGCGGCGGCTGGACATCTCTTGCCTGAGCAGGCGAGGGGAGGAGAAGACTCTTTTGCTCCCATCTTGCCCTCTGAGCAGCAGCAGCAGCCATGCACAGAAGGAAAAAATGCTGAAAATAGGCGAAATCTTGCATGCATGCACATTCTTGCAATCCTTGTATTCAAGGATTGGTCTGGTGAAAGTTTTGTATGCTCTGGTTAGTAGTATGATATTACCAGAGAAGAAGCTAGGTAAGATTAGTCTAACAATTTTTGAAGCTTTTTTGGCGATGTTGTTGCAGTGGGCTTTGGCACTTGATATGAATATTCCAAGGTCTTTTACGGAGTGAGGGTTGTCTGTAAGGTCTTATTTATTCAGCTTGTATTTGGTGTTCTGATTCTTTTTGCCAATGTGTGGGATAGAGCATTTGTTGGTTGAGATTTGGAATTGCAAGATGTTTGACCATTCTGACACAGAGTCAAGGTCTTTTTGGAGGGTAGCAGTGTTGTCGATGGTGTTGAAGAGTTTTACATCATTGGCGAAAAGAACACGGTCGCTTGTAATGTGATTGCAAAGGTCATTTAAAAGGTCATTTTAGGTATGTTAAAAGTAGAAAATAGGCTGCCCAGAAGAGACATTCCAACAATATATATTTTACGATGCAGAGTATTTTTGTTACTTGACACCCAGTTTCATTTCTTAGTGAACAATGCCAGAAGAGTGAAAAATCAGAGGAAACAGGCCAATAAAAAATGGGACCTTAGAGATCTTAGCTGTAATTATATGATTTGGCATGGGAATCTACGTTGGGATATGTTTCCTTTTTCATCTGAAAAATCCCACTGATAGTCCTTCAGGGATTGTACTTTTCAATTGAAAACCAATAAACACAATTTAAAGGGGAGTATTTGAACCCTTCTTCTCTTTGTCTCTCTGCTGTAATCCAGTGTCAATCTCGAGATTAGAAGCCTCAAGATCAAATTGTCCCAAGTGCTCCATGAAAACAAGTTCATTAGTTGGAAGGCCACAATACAGAAATCTTCACATACCAAGGCAGAAGTGTCTGGTGAGCCAAACAAGAAAAACAACAAAGAATGCTACACATGCTGTTTAGCATTATTTATTAAGTAAAATCCAAAATTTACATATAAGGTTGTTCATTCCCATTAGGTAGACCAGCCTGAGGCTAAAACTACTTTCATGAAAGTGGCTGTAAGAAGAGAAAGTTGTAGATCTGATTGCACTCCTTGTACTCCAGTGAGTTGAGGAGATGAAAGTCTGAGTGCATCTAAATAATATCTCTTCGCTGTTAATGTAAAAAATGCTTTAGTTCCATTTGTCTAGGTAATAGTTCCTGGATATCTCCATCAAGGTCATCTTCCTTGCTCTGTAGTCAGGAAGTGGAATGGCGTGGAATGCTGTTCCACCAGCAGAAATGGAGCACATCACCGCCGGCCATGCACGCACCATGCACATGAAATTCATCTTCTGCGCATGTGCAGCAGCTAAATCTCAATGCCTCAGCCAGCAGCAACAGCACTCAGAGCTCAGCGCTTGTCTGGCGGGAGTGGGGTGCCTCTGCTGCAGCTACTGATGATGATAATGATGCAGCCAGATGGTGGCCGCGGGGCTGGGTCCTTTGAGTCGCAGCGGCAGACAGTACCAGCCGGGAGCCACCAGAGGGAAGAAATCCTCCAGGAAGGAGAGCAGCTTGTTGGGGAGACTGGCAAGCGGGCAACATGGGCGACAGGGGAGTGTTGTTCCCCTGACGAGATGCTCTCCTTCCTGGAGGATTTCTTCCCACTGGTGCTCCCAGCTGTGACTGACTCCGGTCATGACTCTGCGCATGCGCAGGAAGCTGAAGGGTGGGTAGGTGTGCGGACCCCCCCACACTGGAGTGTTCTAGTGGGGCAGCGAAGACTGCTCCTTACTGTCTGTAGTGTAATAGTGTGTGTGTGTGTGTGTGTGCATGTGTGTGTGTGTGTGTGTTTGCTAATTTCACATTTATGTTAAGCTATTCATGAACTGGGAGTTCCAATGTTAACAATGTCAGCCAATCAATGGGTATAGCCAATGGGAGCTAAACACATTTGAGTCTGTGCAGAGAATCGAAACTGAAGCTAGAAGGCCTGGCATGGCTCAGCCCACTCTGTGCTCTTGCCTCTCTCTGAACTAGAAGCTGCTTGTATTTTGCTTGTAACTGCTACTATGTTGAAAAAGAATTATTACATTATTATTATTATTATTATTATTATTATTATTATTATTATTATTATTATTATTAATTGGATTTGTATGCCGCCCCTCTCCGCAGACTCAGGGTGGCTAACAACAGCAGTAAAACAGTACAACAAAATCCAATACTAAAAAGCAGTTAAAAGCCCATTATATAAAAACCAATCATACATACAAACATACCATACATAAAATTGTGAAGGCCTAGGGGGAAAGTGTATCTTAGTTCCCCCATGCCTGGTGGCAGAGGTGGGTTTTAAGCAGCTTACGAAAGGCAAGGAGGGTGGGGGCAATTCTAATCTCTGGGGGGAGTTGGTTCCAGAGGGTCGGGGCCACCACAGAGAAGGCTCTTCCTCTGGGTCCCACCAAGCGACATTGTTTGGTTGACGGGACCCGGAGAAGACCCACTCTGTGGGACCTAACTGGTCGCTGGGATTCGTGCGGCAGAAGGCGGTCCCTGAGATATTCTGGCCCGGTGCCATGGATATAGGTCATAACCAACACTTTGAATTGTGACCGGAAACTGATCGGCAACCAATGCAGACTGCGGAGTGTTGGAGAAACATGGGCATATTTGGGAAAGCCCATGATTGCTCTCGCAGCTGCATTCAGCACGATCTGCAGTTTCCGAACACTTTTCAAAGGTAGCCCCATGTAGAGAGCGTTGCAGTAGTCGAGCCTCGAGGTGATGAGGGCATGAGTGACTGTGAGTAGTGACTCCCAGTCCAAATAGGGTCACAACTGGTGCACCAGGCGAACCTGGGTGAACGCCCCCATCGCCACAGCTGAAAGGTGTTTCTCTAATGTGAGCTGTGGATCGGGGAGGATGCCCAAGTTGCGAACCCTCTCTGAGGGGGTCAGTGATTCTCCCCCCAGGGTAATGGACGGACAGATGGAATTGTCCTTGGGAGGCAGGACCCACAGCCACTCTGTCTTGTCTGGGTTGAGTTTGAGTTTGTTGACACCCATCCAGGCCCCAACAGCCTCCAGGCACCGGCACATCACTTCTACTGCTTCGTTGACTGGACATGGGGTGGAGATGTATAACTGGGTATCATCGGCGTATTGATGATACCTCACCCCATGCCCTTGGATGAACTCACCCAGTGGTTTCATGTAGATATTAAATAGCAGGGGGGAGAGGACTGACCCCTGAGGTACCCCACAAGGGAGAGACCTAGAGGTCGACCTCTGACCCCCCACTAACACCGACTGCGACCGACTGGAGAGGTAGGAGGAGAACCACTGAAGAACAGTGCTTCCCACTCCCAACCCCTCCAGTCGGCGCAGAAGGATACCATGGTCGATGGTATCGAATGCTGCTGAGAGGTCAAGAAGCACCAGGACAGAGGACAAGCCCCTGTCCCAGGCCCGCCAGAGATCATCCATCAACGCGACTGTTCTGTCTGGGTGCCCCCAGACTTCAACACCAACTGGAAAAACAGCCAGACACGCTGGTACAAACAAGGGCACTTTATAGTTTGAAAAATAAACACAGAGAAAAACCTGTTCTTCCCAACAGGCAGGCTATGAGACTTCACAGCAGAATCCTGACGGCCAGACAATACAGCAGACTTCTTGCTGGCACACCCACCACTGTAGAGAATAAGACCCACACCTTTTTCCCCCAAGGTTTCAGTATTCAAAGTCACAAACCAGAATTCCAAGACGCCAAAGATCACAGCCAGGTCCCAGGACTCCCAAAGATAATACTCCACAAGCCAGGAAGGGTGGGTCTGCCTTTTCAGCCTTTCCAGAGAGCACCACACCCAAACCCAGCTGTTGCCTCTTTAGTGCTGAAAGTACCTGGCTAATTGTTCCCTTCGTTGTGTTGCTCTTCTCTGCCGGAGATCGATGATTGCTTGTGCATTTTCATCTAAGGAATCCAGGCTGCTTGCTGGGGAGAGCTCCCCCTCGGGGGACTCTGGCTGTCCTCCCTCTCCCTCAGCCTGAGATTCCTCCTCCCCGTCTGCCTGAACCTCCTGTTCCTCATCCTCCCCCTCTGAGCAGGAAGCCGGCAGAGGATCAGCCGTTCCCTGAGAGGCCTCAGACGGAATCACAACAGCGACCAAAGCAGTTTCCGTGCTGTAACCGGGCCTGAATCCAGACTGTTGAGGACCTAGATAATCGGCTTCTTCCAAGGACCGCTGGAGTTGAAGCGCCACCACCTTCTCAACAACCTTCCCCATAAAGGGAAGGTTGGAGACTGGACGGAAGTTATTTAGCATGGCTGGGTCCAGGGAAGGCTTCTTGAGGAGGGGGCGCACAAGTGCCTCCTTATAAGGAGCCGGAAAGGACCCCCTCCCCAAGGAGGCATTGACAATCTCCTGGACCCAGCTCCGTGTCACCTCTCGACTGGGCGAAACCAACCAAGAGGGACACGGATCCAGTAAACAGGTGGCGCAGCTTACAGCTCCAATGGCCTTGTCCACTTCATCAGGTGTCACCAAGTCAAACTCCCCCCAGACAGATGGACAAAGACATTTAGCCCCAGTCCCCTTGACTGACTCGTTGTCAGTTGACTATGTTTTACAATTGGGGTCGAGGTCTGCTCGGATCCGAGCGATTTTATCAGCGAAAAACATGTTAAAGTCCTCGGCACTACTCTGTAAGGGCTCCCCAACTCCCCCCTGGTTAAGAAGGGAGCGGGTTACCCTAAACAGAGCAGCCGGGCGGGATTCCGCTGATGCAATCAAGGCGGCATGATACGCGCATCTTGTCGCCTTGAGCGCCACTTTGTAAGTCTTAATATGAGCTCTTACAAGTGTTCAATCGGATTCGGACTTACTCTTCCTCCATCGCTTCTCTAGACATCTCTTCTGGCGTTTCAACTCCCAGAGCTCCTCATTGAACCATGAGGCTCTATGGGGTCTAGCGCCGCGGAGAGGTCGCAGCGGCGCAATTCGGTCAAGGGCCTCTGTTCCAGGCCTCAGCCAGAGACTCTGCCGAACTGTAGACGAGTGTATCTGGAAGAACCCCAAGTGCCTTCTGAAAACCTTCTGGATCCATCAGGCGCCTGGGGCGGAACAACTTAATTGGTTCCGCCTCCCTGCGGGGGAGGATTGGAGCCAGGAAGTCAAGCCACAGTAGAAAATGGTCTGACCATGACAAAGGCAACACTTCTAAGCCCCTTAGTCTCAGACCATTACTCAGTTGCTCAGAGAGGAATACCATGTCGGGTGCGTGCCCCCCCTCGTGAATCGGACCCTGTACTACTTGGGTCAGGTCCATGGCTGCCATGGTGGCCATGAACTCCTGTGCCAGTCCAGAGGATTCGCCGAGCGACGGCAGGTTGAGGTCCCCCAAGACAATAAGTCTGGGGAACCCCACCGCCAGCCCGGCTACCTCCTTGAGTAGCACAGGCAGGGCTTGTGCCATGCAGCTGGGAGGCAGGTACGTGAGAAACAAGCCCACCTGAACCCCTAAGTCCAACTTCACCAGGAGGGACTCGCAACCCGCAATCTCTGGAGCAACGAGTCTACGCAGGCGAAGGCTCTCCCTGGCTATAATAGCCACTCCTCCCTCCCTTCCCTGGTGTCGAGGTTGATGCCATATCTGAAACCCGGTTGGGCAGATTTCAGAGAGAGGAACTCCTCCCTCTGGGCCCAACCAGGTTTCAGTTACACATGCCAGGTCGGCCTCCTCATCCAGGATCAAATCCCGGATGAGGAGAGCTTTATTTACAACTGACCTGGCATTGAGTAGCAGCAACCTGAGTCCAGGGTCAGAATTACACTCATCATCAGTGCCCAGGGTTGGGTTCACGGAGCCAGAATTCTACTTGTGGTATTGTATATGTATGTATGTATGTATGTACATATGTATGTAGGTATATGTGTATGTGTGTGTGTGTGTGTCTGTGTTTATAAAGAAGTTAATGAATCCAGCTGAATCAGTTATCTGTGAGTGCTTTGTGGATTTAATTTATGTAATAAGCTCTGATAATATATTGCCTGGCTGTGTGGATGACTGCAATGGCAGTTGGCATTCTGGCCATGTGGTTTTTTCATGGAGTGTGTGTTTTAGGACAGTAAAGTTTTTGGCTTTGCAGAAAAGTCCATGATGATCTATTGAAATTCAGGCAGAAGTGTCTGCTGTCAGCTTCTGTTGGAGTTGGGAGCACTATCATGTATTGGACTTGTGGATCCATCTTCCTCTTTGTCTCTTTGCAAGATCTTCCAATTGTCTGACCTACCTTAAGTAGATCAGAGAGCAAGGTAATCACAGCCAACAGTGAGACCTGTACTTTTTCATTTGCCTGTACTATTGCCACCACTTATCTGGTAGCAAGAATCTGTCAGTTTTAGAGGGAAAACCAGGTAACAATAGCAATAGCAAAAGCAGACCTATTTACTTCCCCATCGTACTTTACAGTCACCTCTGTGTGGTTTGCAGTGTTAGTATATTGCTCCAAACAACCTGTGTCCTTACTAACCTTAGAAAGATGGAAGGCTGAGTCAACTTTGAGCCCCATCATACTGCTGTCACAGTTCTGGCAGATGCCCTAATTAAACCATGAGCCTCAAGCCAAGTTTCAAAAGAAATCTAGTTATTTATTAGGAGCAACATGTTGGCAGGTACCTAAGTGTAGCCAGGTCTGCCTCACACAATTTATGACCAAATTATGACCCTGTTTCCCATCTCCTCCCAGTGTGTGTCATAAATTGGGGGCTGTAGAGACTACACCCCTTTCATTGTTGCTGGTAGTCTGGGATACCACCTTGGGAACGGTATGCATGAAATTTGCTTTTGATTGTGGCTGCCATGCTGCTTCACTAGGTTTTCCCCCTGCCTCCTGCATATGGTAACTCAAGAGTAGGCCAGGAATGCTTTACAAGTTGACAACTGCATTCTAACCACCAGGGCAGTGGAGCAAATTCTACTTTACTGTAAAGCTATATTGTCAGAAAAGTCTGAAAGTCCTTCATAGCCAAAGAAATTAGGCAGGTGTTTTCTGGGCTTTTTGCTCTGCCCACTATCCTGCTGTGGACCATGCTGTCTCTTATCTAACCATTCCCCTTGACTGTGTCTCTTGGCCTGGTCTCCCAAGGATTTCTCCCCACACCATTAAAGAAGCAAGCACATGGGGAAAAGGAGGTCCCATCTATCTTGATGCTTCTTTGCAGGACTTTAGAGTCAGACTTTGGTCTGAGCTGCTTAGTGCTACAGCCATTTATTCCCAGCCAAAGGGAGGGTCAGTGATGTTTCAGCAATATTACTGCACTGCACAATCACTAATTGCTTTTTATCACTCTGTATAATTGACAAACAAGTACCCTCCTTTTCCCCATGTTCAAGCTTCCATCAATTTATGCATTTACTTGGTCTACTCTTGTATCCATGTTTTATACCTACTGAAAAATGCAGGAAGCAATGCTGTTTTTTTAATTAGGTATGATCTTCACCTTGAAAAGCATGTGCCCACCAGGGCTTTCTACTTCCTAAATGTTATTGAGAGCATCAAAAATGACAGATGCAAGCTGCATGGTTGAGACTCCTGTTATAGATAATGAATTAGTAGCAACTAAATTCTAGAGTGATAATGTTATTGTAGAATGAACTTTCACTTTGGATATAGTCATACTTTCTTTAAATGTCTATGGAGACTCTCAGTCATCCAGGTCATGGTTGTCCCAAAGGTGCTTTTTCAAGAAGGAACTAGACTTGCTGTTTTTTTCTTTGAAAAAGTTTTGCTTCACATCCAAGAAATTTCTTCAGCTGTAAGCTTGGATGAGAAGTGAAACTGTCAACTTCTGACTAGTGAAAACCGAAATAAGGAAACAGTCTCAGGATCTTTGAATTCCCAAAAGTAAAACTTTATTGGATACATCATTTTGGTACTGAAGAATCAAAACCAACTCTGGTTTTTCTGCACAAATGCTTGCTTAGTTAAACAATACATTCCCTTTCTCCTTACCCCTGGGTGATCACATTGTCCAATTATGAGGTGTCCTTTTGTTGTGGGAACAGACTATTTCTTTCTCATGCACCTGCATCAGTGACCTTGATGGTTTCCAAGCTCACACAATCTGTGCATAACTTCTCAGCATTCCATTCCACCCTTCAACCCACCCACCCCTCAGTTATTGGCAAGTTGAACAGCAATAGAGTTTGACAGTCTTGACAGAAACATCTTCAAAGAAAAACCAGAAAGTTCAGTTGCCTCTTGAAAAAACACCTTTGCTTCCCACTTTGCTTTTATTTTTATTTCTTGAGGATTTTTCGGGCAGCAAAGAGGTAGAGGGGAGAAACTCCTGTTAATGTCAACAGAAGCAAAAATAGCCTGTTTGCTACCCAGACCAGCGAGCAAGTATTCATAATGATTAAGTGATAGCTTGCGCTGCACTTTTGAAATTAGGACAAATGTCCTATGAAGCTGGAATAGGGAATGCAAACACCCCTAATGGCTGCGAGTGGCTGTTTCTGGATTTGACAACATAAAGCTTCCAGATACAATTTAAGATACTGCTGGTGCTCTTAAGAATCCCTACATGGCAAAAGTCCAGGATATAGTAAAACTGTTTGTCCCTAATTGTATCTATTTGTCCCATCAGGATCTGGAAAGCTTCTGTCTGTGAAATAATGGCATCTAATGGGGCCATGGAAGTAGACCTCCTCTGCCATGGTGCCTGTCCTGTGGAAGAGACTCTCTTCAAGGTTCAGCTTCTAGCTTTCCAGAAAGACCTGAAGACCCGACTCTTCTCTCCAATTATTAATTTCCCCAGCTAGTTGTGAATTCACCTTGGCATATATAGGATTTTTGCGGGCCATAATTGTAGTATTTTTATAACATCCAGCATTTATGTTATTTGTTTATGCAAGTTACCATATTTTTCGGTGTATAAGACACACTGGTGTATAAGACACAATTAGATTTTAGAGGAGGAAAACAAAGAAAAAAGTATTCTGAACCAAATGGTGTAATATTATATTGTTTAATAAAATACCAGTGTAGCAGAATACTTTTTACAACCATGTATACTTTTAAAAAGCATGTACACTTTCTAAAACTATGTACACTTTTTACAAACTTCAAACTTGACAGCTTCAAGACTTGTGGACTTCAACTCCCGGAATTCCTCTACCAGTCATGCTAGCTCAGAAATGGGAGTTGAAGTCCACAAGCCTTAAGCTTGCAAGGTTTGTAAACCCTTGCACCCCTAAACGCTAGTCTTCAAACTTGACAGCTTTATGATTTCAACTCCCAGAATTCCTATGCTGCTGGGATCCGAGAGTGACTTGCTGCATTATTTTTTGATTTGATTTGATTTGATTTGATTTGATTTGATTTGATTGATTTGATTTGATTTGATTTGATTTGATTTGATTTGATTTGATTTGATTTGATTTGATTTGATTTGATTTGATTTGATTTGATTTGATTTGATTTGATTTGATTTGATTTGATTTGATTTGATTTGATTTGATTTGATTTGATTTGATTTGATTTGATTTGATTTGATTTGATTGCCACCTCTTTCCGTGGACTCGGGGAGGCTCACAACAAACATAGAATATATAATAAAATGATTTATATGTCTTTCTCGTCCCCTTTTTGGACCTTCCCCCTCTTAAGACACTCCTCCATTTCAAAACACCTTTATAGAACATTATTGGCCAGCTTCTACATCTTTTGGGCCTTATTCATGATGTTTTTCAGTATTTTCTTGAGTCTAAGGAGAAGGGCGGCATAAAAATCAAATGAATGAATGAATGAGAAATGTCTTTTTATTGTTTGGGGATTCATCTAGTTTTATCCATCTATCACAAGGACAGTTTTGATAAATTTCTGAGCAGATACTACTCTGAAACAATTGGAAAGCAAACTAATCCCTAGAAAGGCTATATGAATGAAAGATCACAGAAAATATGAATGCTTAATAATGTAAGTGAGGATCCTATTCCCTTTGTGCTTACTATATTTTCAGGAAAACTACATTGAATATTATACTGATGCTGAGAACTTCTTTTAAGAAAACCTAGCATCATTTGCAAGTTTAGGCATCTCATTAAATTTGATAAACAATATAGGAAGTGTATGAAGAAATAACAAATATCTTTAATTTTTTTAAAAAAAAATATCAACACACCTTTTCTTCCCTTACCCTTTTTCCTTTTAAATTTTTAACTCCCCTTTTTAAATATATATAGCGTTGACTCAGTCAATTGTGCCTTTGTAAATATAGTTAATAAACCATGACTACACGTGATCTATTATAACCAGGTCAGTTCACAATAATGGAATAAGAAAACCTGAGCTGTGTACAAAATGGCTTCCTTAAAATTCTCCACTCTCTTTGTGAATGGGATAATTTTGCCTTTTTTTTTCTTTGAGATGATCAATTACTTTAGGCATATGCTGAGAAAACAAGAAATGTGAGAAATGTTATATTTTCCATGTAGTCATCAATTTGCGACCACAATTGAGTCCAAAATTTCTGTTGCTCTGTGGGACAATTGTTATAGGGAATCACACAACTCCAAGATATTGCAACCATCACAAATATCAGTCAGTTGCTAAGTGTCTGAATTTTTATCACATGACCATAGGGATGCTGCAATGGTCATAAGTGTGAAAAACATTCATAAGTCACTTTTATTTATTTATTTATTTATTTATTTATTAATAGAGTTGAAAGGGACCGTTAGGTCATCGAGTCCAACCCCCTGCCTGAGCAGGAAACCCTACAGCACCCGAGCCAAATGGAAGTCCAATCTCCTCTTGAAGGTGTCCAGAGTTGGGGAGTTCACCACCTCCCCTGGCAGGCAGTTCCATTGGTTGATCGCTCTGACCATCAGGAAGTTCTTCCTTATTTCCAGGTTGAATCTCTCCTTGGTCAGCTTCCAACCATTGTTCCTCGTCCGGCCCTCTGGTGCCCTGGGGAATAAAGAGACCCCCTCCTCACCGTGGCAACCCCTCAAGTATCTGTAAACTGCTATCATGTCCCCTCTAGACCTTCTTTTTTCTAGGCTGTCCATGCCCAGTTCTCTCAATCTCTCTTCGTAAGTCTTGGTTTCGAGTCCCCTAATCATTTTGGTTGCTCTTTTTTGCACCTTTTCCAGAGTTTCGATGTCTTTTTTGTAGTGAGGTGACCAAAATTGGATGCAGTACTCCAGGTGGGGTCTGACCAGGGCATAGTAGAGTGGTATTAGTACTTCCCTGGTCTTGGAGCGTATTCCTCTGTTGATGCAGCTTAGGATTGAGTTGGCTTTTTTGGCTGCTGCTGCACATTGCTGACTCATGTTTAGTTGATTGTCCACCAAGACTCCAAGATCTCTTTCGCAGTCACTACTGCTGAGTGGGGTATCTCCCAGGCTGTATGTATGTCTAGGGTTCTTTTTGCCGAGGTGGAGGACTCTGCATTTGTCGGTGTTGAACCTCATTTTGTTGGTATGGGCCCACTGTGATAGTCTGTCTAGGTCTTCTTGTACTCTGAGCCTGTCCTCAAGGGTATTGGCTACCCCCGCCAGCTTGGTGTCATCTGCAAATTTTATTAGTTCCCCTTTTATTCCCTCGTCCAGGTCATTGATGAAGATGTTAAAGAGTACAGGACCCAGGACAGAGCCCTGTGGTACTCCACTGTCTACTTTTTTCCATGTGGATTTGGTGCCATTGAGGACATCTCGTTGGGTGCGGTTGGTCAGCCAACTGTTTATCCATCTACATGTGTAGTAGTCTACTCCATTTTTTTCTAGTTTGTGGATTAGGAGATTGTGGTCGACTTTATCGAAAGCCTTACTGAAGTCCAAGTATATGAGGTCCACTGAGTTGCATTGGTCAACTGACTTGGTTATGGTGTTGAAAAATGATATGAGATTGGTTTGGCATGATTTGTTTCTGATGAATCCGTGCTGGCTATTGGATATGATCTTGTTTGTTTCTAGGAAGTGGGTAAGTTGTTTTTTGATTATTTTCTCCAGTATTTTTCCAGGTATAGAGGTCAGACTGATTGGTCTGTAGTTACCTGGGTCGGTCTTTTTGCCTTTTTTGTGGATGGGGACTATGTCAGCTCGCTTCCAGTCTTCCGGTAGGTCTCCAGTGATCCAGGATATTTGGTAGATGAGGAGGAGTGGTTCCGCTATGGTGTCTGCCAATTCTTTTAGGACTTTGGGGTGAAGTCCGTCTGGCCCTGGTGATTTGTATTCGTTGAGTTCCCTCAGGTAGTCCCTCACTGTGCTTTTGTCTATGTTGAGTTTGGTTCTGGGGCAGTTTGTTGCAGTTAAATTGCAGATTGGTTGGAGGGAGGTTCCCTTTTGTGTGAAGACTGATGCAAAGTAGGCGTTGAGTAGCTGTGCTTGGTCATTGCTGTCTGTGATTTCTCTACCCTCTTTGTTTTTTAGTGTGACAATTGTTTCTTTGATTTTCTTCTTATTGTTGATGTGTTGGAAGAATCTTTTTTTGTTGTCTTTGACTTCCGCTGCAAGGTGTTGTTCATATTGTGCCTTTGCTGTTTTTATTTTTTGTTTGCAGGAACTGGCTGTTTGCTGATATTCCGCTTTGATTATGAGTCCTTCTTTCCATTGTTTGTACTTAGCTTTTTTTTCCTTTTATGTCATCTGCGAGGGCTTTGTTTAGCCATGCAGGTTTAGTTTTGGTTTTCCTGTTTTTCCTTTTCATGGGGATTGCGTTGTTTTGGGCATCTATGATGCTGTTATTTAGGATCGCCCAGGCTTCCTGAGTGGTTTTTCCTTCTAAGAGTTCGTTCCAGGGGCATTGTTCAAGGTTCGCTCTGAGCTTGTTAAAGTCCGCTTTTCTGAAGTCTAGGACTGTGGTGGTGTTGGGTATAGTTGCTAGTGATTGCACTATGTTGAATTTGAGGATGACGTGGTCGCTTTCTCCCAGTTTCCCTTCTTCTTCTGTTCCCTCTATTGTTTCTTCCCTGTTTGTTAGTATTAGGTCTAATATAGCATTCCCTCTGGTTCCTGTTTCAACTTTTTGGGTTAGAAAGTTGTCAGCTAGACTGGAAAGAAATTTGGCAGACTTTCCACTTGGTGCTGAGTTAGTTTTCCAGTTGATGTCTGGGTAGTTGAAGTCCCCCATTATTGTCGTGCTGTGTTTGTTGCATATGTCTGTTAGTTGGCATGTGAAGAGGTCGTCCATTGTGTCTGTTTGATTGGGTGGTCTGTAGTATACTCCAATTGTGGTGTTCCTCTTTTTTTCTTTTATGTTGACCCATATGATTTCTAGGGGGTTATCATCTTTGGTTGGATGTAGTTCTGTGGCAGTGTAGTGGTCTTTGATGTTTGACGTCCTCCTTTCTTGTTTGACCTGTTCTTCTTGAAGAGGTTGTAACCCATTATCTGTGTGTTCCAGGCGTGCGTTTCGTCCCACCAGGTTTCTGTGATTCCAATTAGATTGTATTGGCCCTCGTGTATTGATAATTCCAGTTCATCCTGTTTGTTTCCCAAGCTTTGTGCGTTTGTGTACAGGCATTTTAGATGTTTGTGTTTGTTTGCAGGTAGAAATTTTTTATTCTCAGGTTTGTTTGTAGGCTTGTCCCGTTCCCCTTCCTTGTTTTGTTCAGTGTTTTGTCATATAGTTTGGTCACCCTCCCCTCTCAGAGCTAGTTTAAAGCCCTCCTGATGAGTTGGGCTAGTCGGTTGCCTAGGAGGTTCTTCCTCGCTCTAGTGAGGTGTAGCCCGTCGCTTGCTAGAAGCCCTTCTTGGAGATAGTGCAGGCCATGGTCGAGGAAGCCAAAGTTCTTATGGCGACACCATCCTTTAAGCCAGTGATTTATCTGCGGGATTTTGCGTTCTCTGGCGGGGTGTCGTCCTCTAGTGGGGAGGATGGAAGAAAAAACAACTTGAGCACCTGTTTTTCTGATTGTGTTGCCCAAGTGGTCATAGTCTTTCATAATTTGGTTCATGTCCTTCCCTGTGTCGTTGATTCCCGCATGAATCACCAATAGTGGGTAGTAGTCCGTGGGTTTGAGTATTTTGGTGAGGTTTTCAGTTATGTCAGAGATTTTAGCTCCAGGGAGGCAGCACACCTCTCTAGATTGGTTGTCTGGTCTGCAGATGGGAGGCTCAGTTCCCCTGAGGATTGAGTCTCCAATTACCAGTACTCTCCTTTTCTTTTTGGCTGGCTTGGGGTGAGGGAGGTTAGCTTCTGTTGTTGAGGCTTTTGGTGGAGTTGTGTTGTGCTTGGTTCTTGGTGTTTCTTTGTCAGATGTTTGCAGGTTTTCTTGTTCCGAGAGTACTGAATATTTGTTGCTTGTAGGCAGTGGGGTTGGGAGGAGGAGGGTTGGAGTTGGTGGAGGCTTGTTTTTTCGTCTTAGGGTGATGTGTGTCCAGCTATTTACTGCTTCTGGGGCGTGGATTCAGCTTAGCTCCTCTGGGGTGTTGGTTTTGTTGGGAGTCTGATGGATTTTCTCATTGTGATGTTGGTGCTTCAGGGTTGTTAGGTTTTTCTCTAGGTTTTCGATTTTTTCCTCAAGTAGCTGGATGAGTTTTCATTTGTTGCAGGTAAAGTTTTGGAGGTTTGAGGGGAGGAGTGAGTACATGGAGCTCAAACTGCAGCACACCATGGATCTATGCTTGTTCGGGGAGTGACTTCTGTGTGCATGGTTGGTGTATCTTCTCTCTCTCTGTGTGTGTTGTTCTTTATGTGTGTGGTAGGTTGCAGGGTGGGTGCGGGAGAGTGCAGAGGTGACATGTCTGCTCTTGTTGCTGGGTTGGTGATTTCCTCTGCCTCCCTGGTCAGCAAACCCGGTGTTCTTTTGCCTCGCGGTGAGCTTTTAGCTTTTTCCCAGCATGCACCAGGAGTATGCAAATTACCCCCTGAAGCTCAGATTCCTGGGTGGTGAGTTCCTCTGCTTCCCTGGTCAGCAAACCCGGTGTTCTTTTGCCTCGCGGTGAGCTTTTAGCTTCTTCCCAGCATGCACCAGGAGTATGCAAATTACCCCCTGAAGCTCAGATTCCTGATTTTTCAGTGCCCTTGTAATTTCAGTCATTAAATGAACTGCTGTAAATTGAGAACTATCTGAACAAGCAAGGGGCAGAAACTGGGTGTCTGCTACGATTTGGACTATATCATTTATCTTCAGAGGAAAGTAGAGTCCAAAACATCCATAGAGCACCAAGTTGCCTATCCCTGAGCTAAAATATTTTGGAAAATTGGGGGGAATTTTAGATTGCCACTCAACCATGAAACTCCTGGAAGATACAGAATTTTATGATATATGGCTGAAAGTTTATGATTGGGTAGAAAATGAGTAAAGATGAATATTCATACTAATTAAATTAGAATGAATATATAAGAAGAAAGGGGGAAATAACTGGCGGCAGACCCAGGTGACAAAATTAGGTTTAAGGAGGCAGCATTTGACTAATAGTATATACCTAGAATAAAGAGATATATGTATAGAAATTATTATGATTGTAGAAGAGACACCACAAAAACCATGAACCTCCATCATCTATTCTTTTTTTAGCTTTGGGTTTTTATTGTGAGAAGAACGGGAAGAAGAAAATCACCCCCAGGTGCTTGGAAGAAGATTGCTAAATCATGCAGAAGGATGTTGTTCCCATTGGTTGCCAAACGAAGTTGCCAGCATTTCCCAACAAATCAATGCAAAGCCCTTTCCTCGGGAGAACCCCAACATCTGCCACTGGGTAGTGACATAAATTTGCCATAATTTGAACGACCAAGCAAGGACTAGGCCAATCCGTTTCCAAACTGCTTGAAATGAGAAGCGGGCTTTTGGCAGGCAGGTTTGCTTGGAAGCTTTTCAACAAATCATTTGCAACAAAGGTTCTAAAAGACAACATGATCACAAAGCCTGCTCCGGTTAAAAAACAGTTGTCAAACATGATCCCCATGGAACAGCCAGCCTCCGTTTCATCCGTCTCCCTTCCGATGGATTTCCTTGGAGTTCATTTCACTGGAGAGAGGGAGGAAGAGATGCTGGCGATAAGCAATTAAGTCCCTAATCAATAATGTTCACAGTGCCAACTCCTCTGGGAGACTTAATTGGCAACACTGAAAAGCGTTTCAGAAGACAGGCCCAGATTTGGAAACAGGTGGCCAGAGGGGTTTGGGGGTTTTTTGCTTCAGTTTTCAATGAGGTAAAAGTCCACATAGGCCAATTCTGCAGAATTGCCGGCAAAGGAGAACATTTTAACGGAGCCTCCTTCAGCTGGCGAGTTTTCAATTCCTTTCACCTTGAAGGTGGGTGTATCATCTCTTCTAACCATCCAGGTGATTTATATTTTAATGGGTCAGCTGGAATTCATCTAACGTGAAATGAGAAGTGGACATACGCAGAGATTCAAAATCCTTTTGCCATTTAAATCATCCCATTTCTTATTCTAAAATGTGATTATTTGGAGGTCAGAAGTCAGGGCACAGAGGAGAATCCCACGAGTCTGACTTAAAAATGAACTCACTAAGCAGCAAAAGCTTGGAAGCAGGGATGGGTTTTAACTTACTTCGCTGCCCGTACGCTCCGTCCCATGCCCTGTGGCTGTGCAGTGCCAAAAAATCTAGGAGGAAAGAGGCGAAAAAAGACAGTGACCACATGCAGTGCCGGAAACGCAGCTTCTGTGCATGCGCAGAAGAAAAAGATCAATTCAATTGGAATACATTCGCTGCCTTTCCTCAAGTTTTGAACTCACGTTTTGTTGATCAGACTGTTGTCTAGGTTGCTGCTCTTCCTCCTGCTCCCAAGGCCATTCTTGAAAGCCATTACAAATTGAGATGGATAGTTTCTCTGACCATTTCTCAAAGGTAGAAATCCCTTTTGAAGGGTGTCCACTTCAAGCAGTAATTGCATCAGAGCTACAAAATAGACCTTGGGAGGTCAGAGGGAAAGAGCTGCCTCTTACACTCATGTGTGCAATGTTGTGAGGGACAAATACAAAGTAGGTGACTTGTGTTGCTATCAGTGTAAGTTTCAATATTTGCCCTTCCTCCCAAAAGTTGCTCAGATTGTATCTACACAATAAGGTCCCATAGATGTCTTCTCTTGGTATATAATTAAACCATGGGAAGCAAGGGGAATAAAAGGATGAAATTTTCACACAAACTTTCATATCCTGGACACAAACTGTTTCAACTCCTACCAGAACAACTAGACACAAGAACAGTTTCCCTCCAGAATACCACCACTCTGTTAAACAAATAATTCTGTTCTGTTCCATTCTGTTCCATTCTATTCCATTCCTCTCCTCATTCCAAATATCTATTCCATTCCATTCCATTCTATTCTCACACCTAAACCAGTGATGGCAAACCTTTTTTTCTTCAGGTGCCGAAAGAGCCTGTGCGTGCGCTATCATGCACGCGCGAGTGCTCACACACAAAATTCAATGCCCAGGGAGGCAGTGCCCCCACCCTCGGAGGCCCTGTGGAAGCTGAAAATGACCTGTTTTCCAACTTCTGGTGGAAAACCCAGTAGGCTCGTGTTTCACCCTTCCCAGGCTCCAAAGGCTTCCCTGGAGCCAGGGGAGGGTAAAAACACCCTTCCCCATTCCCGGAGGCTCTTTGAAAGCCAAAAATGCCCTCCTAGAGCCTCTGTGCGAGCCAAAAATCAGCTGGCCAGCACACACATGCACATTGGAGCTGAGCTAGGGCAGTGGCTCACGTGCCAGCAGATGTGGCTCCACATACCACCTGTGGCACCCGTGCCATAGGTTTGGCATCACTGCCCTAAACCCTTGGGCACTTCATTGCTTTAAAAAGGGGCCATAACCTTACTCTCTGCCTTTGAGGACTTCTCCAAAATTCTCTTCTTTGACAAAAATTCTGAAAGCATTTTCTCTTTCATCAACTTGAACCACAACTGGTAGGAAGAAAAACGCTCGAGATAATGTTTCTGCATTAGATTTGAAGCAAGCAGAAAAGTTAACAACTTGTGAGCTCCTTTCTTGAAAACTGACAATTGCCATCTCCTCTAAAGGAATCCTAGAACATATTCTTGGGAGTGAATACCCCTTTCAATGGGCATTTCAGAAAGTAAAGGAACGGGAGTAGCTGTTTGAGCCTTACAAGATTCTGCTAATGTTAGCCTTACAATAGAGATAGAACTAGCATTTATTGTAATTTTTCTTGTCTGGCTACCTCAAAGAGCTAACATCAGGAATAGGCGAATATGGCCCCTTTACAACCTATGGACTTCAAGTTCCTGAGCACAACTAACTCAGGAATTCTGGGAATTGAAGTCTATATGTCATAAAGGAGCCGTAGTTGTCCACTTCTGACTAATATCAATCTTGCAAGTTCAAAATTATCTCCCATCCATAGGTGGTATTTAGCTGGTTCTATCCGGTTTGGGTGAACTGGTAACATTGACTGAGGGTGGATTCACCCGGATGTAATGATGTCCTATTTAATCTAGGTTTTTGAGGCTGTACACATGCATGGAAGGTTGTATGCATGCATGGAGGTGGTGCGTGCAAGCAAAGTGAGAAACAGCACACACTCACATTTGCGAACTGGTAGGGAAAGGTAAGTGAATATCACCCCTGCTTCCATTCCCTTCTTCTACTCTCCACCAAAACTTCTCCATCTCTATCCATCCTTCAGATTCAAGTTTCATTTATCACACCATTGCTAGGCTGTGCCTCTCCTGTCTCCCCAAGTCATTTCCAGTTACCACTAGAGATTTCTAAACAAGAGAGCTCTTTGAAAAGGCAAACGTGATAACTCAATGGTTATTTGGTTCTTTACAAGGACTGATATTAACCCATCTGTGTAATTGCTGGACACCAACACCAACATTACACGTGCTCCTGTGGCACGGAGGACAATGAAATAATCACTCATGTTCTACTTAACACACTGTCAATTTTATTCAGATTTATGGCACAAGTTAATTTTTTTCTTTCTTTAACAATGACTCCAGACCAGACAGATTTTGATGTAACTTTTCTTTCAGGCAGCCAGAATTATTTATATTTCACTTTATGCCTTTGAGCCAAACTGACTTCTGGTGACAAGATGGATGACTCTTTTCAGTTTCCTTGGCGAGAACTGAGAATTGTTTTGCCATTGCTGCTTTCCTGGGGCTGAGAGAGAAGAGACTGGCCCAAAGTCATACAGATGATTTGCATGCTGAAGGCAGGAACTCATGGTTTCCTGGTATTTAGCCTGGTGCTTTCATTCTACTGAATATTGCACAATCTGTTAATGTCATCCATTTTGCTATTTAGCCTTTAGAATACAGATCACATTTTAATTACCTCTTATCTGAATTTTTAGATACATGGGCGTTCAGGTGCTCTGATTTATTTATTTATTTATTCCTTCCTTCCTCCCTCCCTCCCTTCCTCCGTCTCTTCCTTCTTTTTTGTCCATTTGTTCATTTTCAGGGCTTCAGGTCACAATAATCTTTGACTTGAATTTGTTAGGAGTTTTGATAGGAAAATCTTGACCATTAATTTGGAAAATCTTGACTAAAATTGATAGTGACAAACATTTAGATTAATGAGGAAGAAAGCAAAAGACATTGGATTGTTATAAGCCTGACAAGGTCTAAATGCCTGGGGTTGCTTCTAGATAAGAATGAAAGAAATACAACTGTCAAATGAAGGGGCTACCATTTCACTTCTCACTGATCATGGTTTTAATTCTAATCCAAACAGTACATCATTATTATTATTATGTATACAGCAATATGAAATCACAGTTGCCAGTTCTTTAGCTGATGTTGGCCTTCATACACATTGAACTCTTCCCAAAATGTTGTAATGTAGCTGGGTTGTATATGTGCATATCCAAACAATATAGTCTTTTGTAATTAACAGACGGAAATTTTGTCAACGTACAAATTTTCCAAGAGCTGTCCAAGATGTTTTGGACCACCTCCACCTGTTTACGCCATAATCTTTCAATTTCGATTTTTAGATTTTGATACTTTGTGATCTTCTCCAATTTTCTGTCTTCTGTTCTACTATTTCCTCACAGTGCCACATCAATTATGCACACAGTTTTTTAGCCACAGTTAAATTTGGTGTATTGTGAGCCAAGACTTTATCAGTTTCTATTCAGAAACCCCATCATATTTTAACCTGCTCATTTTCAACTACTTTTTCATTATTATAGTATTCGTTATAACAATTCATCATATATAAATTTATTATAAATTGATAGGCCATCATATGTATTATGTGAATATGCAATGTGATTCATTATATATATTATATTCATCACCATCCCCACTATCATCATCATTATTATTTTGCTAAACTGTCGCTTCCTTTTAATCTTGGCTTTGGAGACAAGGCAGCATTTGTCAGCCCCAAAGTGAATTCCTTTTTAAGTCTATTCAGAAGCACCGCTCCATTGGATCTGTCACTGTAGATTCCACCTGAGAGACGAATCGGTAGAAACCTGAATCAGATTAAGCAGTGAGGGACAGGACTGGAGAACAATCTCTTAATATATCATGTTGCCAAGAAGGAGACAGGCTTATGGGGTCTATTGAGACAGACTGTCATAAATGTCCCCTGGGTAAATGTCTTCGCATCCACAGCACTGTTTTCTCAGCATGACACCTTTCTCCAGCACTGAGAAGATACAGGGTATCTTGAATGTCTCTGATTCCAGCTAGCAAAGGAAATCCAAACAGCTGGATTGCAGAAATCTTATTTATTTATTGGTTTGTTTGTTTGTCAACAAGTTCACTTGAAAAAAATGGCACAAAATAAATGGATATAAAGAAGCAAAACATAGCCAGAAACACATAAAATGACATTTATTTATTTATTTATTTATTTATTTATTTATTTAGTTAGTTAGTTAGTTAGTTAGTTAGTTAGTTAGTTAGTCCAATATACAATGAGGATTTTAGTGGGTATATATCTATATACACATAGTAAAATACATGATGAAGGTTATAGAGGAGATACTCATAGTAAAATATATCTAAGAAATAATAGAAAAGAAGGTATAGTAATAGAACATATCAATGAAAGAATAGAAGAAGAGATATAGGAATAGAAGAAAGGTATAGGAGATATAGGAGAGCAATAGGACAGGGGACGGAAGGCACTCTAGTGCACTTGTACTCGCCCCTTAAATACATTCAAATGGGGGCAGTAGGACGGGGACAGTAGGCATGCTGGTGCACTTATGCAAGCCCCCTTAGGGACCTCTTAAGAAACGTGTAAGATCCACGGTAGATAGTTTTAAGGTAAAAAGTATGGGGGTTAGAGAAACTAACAACAGGATCGGGTAAAGTGTTCCAGACATTTACTACTCTATTGCAGAAGTCGTATTTTCTGCAATCAAGATTAGAGCAGAATACATTTAGTTTGTATCTATTGACAGCCCTAGTATTATTGTGGTTGAAATTAAAGTAGCCATTAACAGATAGAATGTTAAAGTAGATGATCTTGTGTACTAGGCTTAGATCAGAACGTAGACAGCATAGTTCAAGGTTATCCAGGCCTAAAATTTCAAGTCTTCTTTGCTGGCAAGGAGGGCAACACTATTTTATGCCTTGTCCCGATTTGAGATGAAATTGAGACTGATAAAGCCATCTCCAAATTAAGATGGTGGGTGTATTGGAGATGAACCTAATGAACTTTGGGAACTAAATTGGTAGGTCTGGATTATATTTGCAAGTCACTCTAGAAGAAAAGAAATCACTGAACACTAAGTACAAGAAGGTTATACCCAGGAGGGGGAAAAATCATAGGATTTATCTCCTGTTGGAAAGAAATGTTGGAAGAAATACAAAAGAGTTGCTCTGGGTGGTAGTTAAGGCCCCAAGCTAGAAAGGGAGAGACAGAGTGTAAACTCTAGTTCTGATTTAGCTGCAAAAGCCAACTGAGTGAGCTTCTACCAGTCTTTCAGCCCTAAGGAAGGAGGTAATGGCAAACCAATTCTGAAATCTTGCCAAGAAAACTGCAGGGAGTTGACCAGACAGTTGCCAAAAATCAAAAACTAACTTGAAGAGACAAAAAAAATGCTTTCAAGTATCTAAGAAGCTACATCCTAGGTGCAGGGATGGACTAAAGCAGTGGGCCACAATCTTTCAGCCATCAGGGATTGGTTATGTGGACAGATTTTTCTGTGGATCAGCGGGGACCTGGTTTTGCGTGCTGCCTGTATCCCGTAGATGGGACTTCACTTGTTTGCGTGAACTGGGTTCTGGCATGCAGAGGACTGGTGCTGGTCCATGGACCAGGGATTGGGGATCCCTGGACTAAAGCATCAGGACAGGTGGGCAGCTACGTGGATCGCAGTCTACATTTCTAAAGAGTACAATCATGCTGGAACTAAAGCAACTTTCCTGCTTCATATTCAAATAGCTATATGCCACCCAGAGTCCCTTGTTGAGATGGGTGGATCTAATATAGATGTAGATGTAGATATAGATGCAGATGCAGATGTAGATAGATCTAGATCTGAATTTAGATCTACAGAACCTGTTAGAACCTGCTGTATTTCACCCTTGGAGAGGGCTTAGGATACAAGTTTCCTTTGACCATATGGACAGTTGCTATGGGGAAAAACTGAGCACAATTTCTTGGTTAAAAACAGTAGGGGGTAAATTTTATGGTTAACAATAAACTCTTCCATGAATCAACAAAGAAACACATGCAGTCTTTCGGAACAAATGTTCTCAAAGGAGTGGATGAGTCCTCTCAATGGGCTGCCAAAGAGCAGAAACCAACATTTCCAAGAAAACATTGTCCTTCTTTTTCAACACAAACACCCACTTCAAGGAAGAGGTCAAATGAATGCAGCAAAAAGGCTCCAGCTAGCAAATGAATGAACAGTAATGAACACTTTCAGATTCCCCATCAATTGTACTGCAATTATTTAAATGCGGGCCTATTCAGGGCTGCCATTCCTCCTCACCCCAGCAATGCAGAAGCTGCTGGGCAATTCTCTGGCATGGCTAACAAATCCAACTGTGAACTGCTTTCCAATGAAATACAGTTCTGGCAGCATTGAGGTCTGAAGTGCATTCGCTTTGAGTAACTTCAGGGGAGAGGAAGGCAAATGAGCAACTTAACCACCTTCTCTGGAGAGTTAATTGAAGTTGTAAATCAAATCACAGTAATGAGGCTGGAAGAGGGCTTCCTCTGACAAATCAGAAATGGGGAGAGCAGTAGGGATGAGGTTAATGCAGAGGGCTTCCTAAAAGAAGCCACAGAAACAGGGTTTTGGAGGCAGATGTCCAGAGAGGATTATTTTGGAAAGGATGAAAGCACCCAAACCTCTTGGCAGTGTTCTTTTATCAGATTTTTTTTTCTTCTGGCTTGTTGACCTTTATTTCTTAGTCCTGCCCATTTTTCACAGTTCCACTTCATCTCCGCTCTTTTAAGCATCTGGTGGATTTTAGAAGTTAAACAGCAGTGCACTTTTGATCGAGAGAAGAGAAAGGTACAAGGGGTTCCACTACTTCGTACAACTTTGGGATTCTTTACTATTTGTGCCAACGAGGACACCTGAAATGTTGAGAATTGGCTATGGATGTTCTGGAGCAGTGGTTTCTCAAACTTGGCCTCTTAAGGGTATGTCGGCTTCAACTCCCAGAATTCCCCAACCAGCATGCTGGCTGGCTGGAGGAATTCTGAGAGTTGAAGTTCACACATCAGATGTATCACTTTGACAACATTGGTTCAGAAAGATTGTATGCATTTCTTTGCTGATTTCACTGAAAAGTGTTTTTTTTTACCCCACATCTTCAGATAACCATTTGTCTGAAATGCTATAGGGCAGTGATGGCGAACCTGTTTTTGGCTCGGGTGTCAAAAGGGTGCACGTGTGAGCGATAGTGTGACTATGCTTGTCCATAGCTATAATGCAATGCTCTCCCCCCATGCATGCATACAACTCCCGCACTACCCCCCTGCACATGTGCTCAGGTCTCACTAAAGCCTCCATAGTTCCAGTTGGCCTGGGCTGTTTTTCCCTATCCCAGGGTTCAGGAAAGTCTCCTGAAATCTGAGGAAAGCGAAAACCGGCCCAAACGGAAGTTCAGAAATAAACTTATGATTGGCCTGTTGGGCCATTTTTTGCCATCTTCTGGTTTCAGGAGGCTTCTCTGAAGCCTAGGGAGAGCAAACACAGCTGAAAATTAGCACATGCATACTTGACCTGACATAGGGCAATACCTTATATGCCCCCAGATAGGGGCACATGAGGCACGTGAGCCTCGGTGGTGCAATGGTTAGAGTGCAGTACTGCAAGCTACTGCTGCTGATCACTGGCTGCCAGTAGTTTAGCAGGTCGAATCTCAGTAGGCTCAAGGTTGACTCAGCCTTCCATCCTTCCGAGGCAGGTAAAATGAGGACCCAGATTGTTGGGGGCAATATGCTTACTCACTGTAAACCGCTTAGACGGTATATAAGTCTAAATGCTATTGCTATAAATGCTATTGCTATGGCTCCATGTGCCATCTGTGGCACACATGCCATAGGTTTGTCATTACTGGTATAGGATTTCCTGCCTGAGCAGGGGGATTGGACTAGAAGGCCTCCAACGTCCAGTCCAGTCCAGTCCAATCCAGTCCATTCTTGTTCCTTTTTAAATTATTATTATTATTATTATTATTATTATTATTATTATTATTATTATTATCATTATTATTAATTAGATTTGTATGCCGCCCCTCTCCGAAGACTCGGGGCGGCTCACAACAGTAATAAAAAAAAATAGTAATGGAACAAATCTAATATTAAAAAACATATAAAACCCTATCATTATTTAAAAAACCAAACAGCACATTCTATTCCTATTCCCATTTTGTTCCATTCTGTAAAGTTTTTATGGATATATCCATGCCTGTGTGATCCATCTGGGGGCATTAGGCATAGCTCTTCTGTGATCTTATTTCTCTTTTTCCAAATGCTCATAAATTCTGGAATCCCTTCAAAATCCTTGGGCTTTGCCTTTGTTTGGTACCTGTACCCATCTCCTTTGGTTCAAGATAAAAAGCACTCTCACTCTGCTGTGAGAAAGCTCCATACATTTTGTGAGTTTCTATCTCATCAACAGGGAAGAAGAGCACCTCCACAACCTTCCGATGACCTTCCAACTAGCTACTGTGGTGAGAACCTTTGCTCTTTGTGTAGCAAGTCCCCATATTTTCTTCTCTCCCTTTCCCTGCCTGATTGCAATGCCTTTTCTCTTAAGTGGTAAATTATACTCACGGTTGGACACTTTTCTTTCCCTTAGGACAAAAAGTCTTCATCTTCTGCTTTGCTGAACTCCAACCAGACTTAAACAATTTGAAAAGGGAAAGGATTATTTATTGCTAAGCCTATTGTTAGGCCTGCCTTGATTTATTTTAACTCTTGCCATTAAGCCTTGGGAAGGGGAGTTTGCTTTTTTCAGCTCTCCTGCTGTGGTGCTACTGGAAGAAACAATGAGGGCTGCAGTTATTGGTGCTGTGAGGCTGCAGCTGCCAATTACACTGAATTATACATTTCAGTTAGGGAATATAAAATAATTAGTTTCATAAGGTCAGGCAATGGGAAAAAAAAAGCCTAATTCTGCATGAACAATCCATTATAAAAAAAAGTCCACTAGGTTTGGGAGGTTTGCAATAAAATGGATCTATGTATAGTTTGGAAGAGTGCATTAAAAATTATTTCATTGTCTTAGAGAATACCACAAAATTGAGGAATTTTGGGGGAGAGCATTGTTTCTGCTAGATCAGGTTTGAAGAGATCTTGGCAAGATTAAGGTTCTGAAGCGATTAGACCAGAATGGAGTTTTCCCTCCCCTATTCATCAATGCATAAGTGGAGTAACTTAATTTATTTTGCTTATTTGTTTGGCAGTAAAGAACCAGTCCTCAGAGATAGAGGGCCCTCCATCTATTTAACTCACAACAAATACTTGCTGGATTAGTCTGCAAAATCGTAATTCTATAGAAGCAGACTGTGAATTTTTTTCTCCTTTCAGAAATCAAAAGATATAGCCTATTAATACCATTGTTAGGTACTACTTACCGTATACTGCACACCTTACGTTTTGGGGAAGAAAATAGGAAAAAAAAAATTTGCCTACCAGTATTCATCTGGCTAGTCCTTAGTCTGATCAGCTTTAGCTCATTAGTTTGCTGGTTTTGAGAATGTGTGCTTGTTTTTTATCCCCAACCTGGGGATTTCTAAAAACTTCATTTCTCACTCTCTTCAGAGACAGAAACAATGGGAAAAGCAGGCAAAGGGAAGACCGCTTGCTAGCAAAGCACATAAGAACATAAGAAAATAAGAAGAGCCATGCTGAATCAGACCAAAGCCCATCGAGTCCAGCATTCTGTGTCACACAGTGGCCCACCAATTGTCCATGGGGATCTTGAGCAGAAAGAGAAGGCAAAACTCTCCCTTTCCCTTGACCCCCAACAGATGGTACCCAAATGAATCCTGCCTACCTCAGTCAACACAGAGGCAGCACTTGAACATCCATTTCAATAGCCACCGATACACTTGGCATCCATGAATCTGTCTAATCCTGCCTGGAAGCTATCCAGGCTGACAGCTGTCACGACCTCTTCTGGAAGTGAATTCCATAAACCAAGGACTCTCTGGGTGAAGAAATATTTCCCTTTATTTGTCCTCACTTTCTTATCTATGAGGGAGTGCCCCCTCCTCCTAGTATTGTGTGATAGAGAAAATAATTTTAGAAATATTTTTTCTCTATCCACCTTTTCTATCCCATGCATGATTTTACACACTTCGATCAAGTCACCCCCACGCCATCTTTCAAGGCTGAAGAGACCAAGGCATTGCAACCTGGTTTCATAAGGGAGGTGCTCCATTTCCTTGATCATTCTTATTGCCCTTTGATAGCATGGAAGACTGGTGTTAGGGCTGAAGAGGCCGTTTTCACCCACCCCAGGCTACTAGAAAGGCTCTGAAGGCAAAAAAAAAAAAATGGGTGTGACATTGCGTGCCGGAAGGGGGGTGTCATGTACATATGCATCGGGGGGCATGGAATTATGGGTGTTGGCATGCATGCACACAATCCCACCCACGGCCCCTCCCCTTTTGGCACATGAACCAAAAAAGGTTCGCCACCAGTGAACTATGATGTAATAATCAACATGGGTTAATTTCAAAGCAGACACATCTCTGAATATTTACTTCAATTTTTTAAAAAAAACCGTTTCAAGCACCTTAGAAGCTCTGTCATTTTTGAAGGCATTGAGGAATGTAGTATGGAAATATCTTCCAAAATAATAACCCAAGGGGACTTGGGTTATTTAGTTTTATTACAAAATGCGGAAAACATTAAGATTTTCTTTCTCCAGTGAGAATTCGCTTCAGGGTTTTGTCATTCAGCCTTCCTTATGTGACTAAGCTGAACTTTTTGGTTTCATAAACTTTCCCATCTCTAATCCAGGTGTGAAATGTTTATTTATTTTATTTGTCAAAATGTGTACAAGATAACAGGTATGGTATAAACATAAACAAAAGCAAAGTAGGTATAGGTCAATTTGGACAATAGGACAGTAGGACAGGGACAATAGCCATGATGGTGTGCTTATGCACGCTCCTTACAAACCTCTTAGGAATGGGGTGAGCTTGATTGTAGACAGTTTAAGGTTAAAATTTTTGGGGTTTGGGGAAGAAACCGCAGAGTCAGGTAGTGCATTCCAGGCACTGATCACTCTGTTGCTGCAATCGAGTTTTGAGCAATTAACATTGCGTTTGAATCTATTGGGTGCACATGTCTTGTTGCAATTGAAGCTGAAGTATTCATTGAAAGGTAGGACATTGTGGCAGATGATTTGATGAACTGCATTTAGATCAGATCGAAGGCAACGTAGCTCTTCAGTTATCTAGGCCCCAAATGGGGTCTTTTAAAATGTTTTTTTAGTAAATTTTCATAATTTTTATAGTTATTTAGATTTCTCATATATTGTTATATTTAATGGGCTTTCCCAAATATGCTCATGTTACTCCAACACTCCGCAGTTTGCATTGGTTGCCGATCAGTTTCCGGTCACAATTCAAAGTGTTGGTCATCACCTATAAAGCCCTTCATGGCACCAGATCAAGTTTTCTACAAGACCGCCTTCTGCCGCACGAATCCCAGCGACCGGTTAGGTCCCACAGAGTTGGCCTTCTCCGGGTCCCGTCAACTAAACAATGTCGTTTGGCAGGACCCAGAGGAAGAGCCTTCTCTGTGGCGGCTCTGACCCTCTGGAGTCAGCTCCCTCCAGAGATTAGAACTGCCCCCACCCTCCTTGCCTTTCATAAACTCCTTAAAACCCACATCTGTCGTCAAGCGTGGGGGAACTGAAACATCTCCCCCTGCCTATGTAGGGTTTTTTTTTTTGTGTATGATATGACTGTACGTATGTTTTTTATATATTGGGATTTCTTGTTTTTTAGACTTTTTAAAATGTATTATTGTTATTTTAGATTCTAACTATTAGATTTGTCATTGTATATTGTTTTTATCATTGCTGTGAGCCGCCCCGAGTCTATGGAGAGGGGCGGCATACAAATCTAATAAATAATAATAATAATAATAATAATAATAATAATAATAATAATAATAATGATGATGATGATGATGATGATGATGATGTTGTTGTACGCCACCCTGAGTCGCATCGAGAAGGGCAGCATAGAAATCTAATGAAATAAATAAATAAATAAATAAATAAATCAATAAAAATTCAAGTCTGGTGGAATAAGGTATTCTGTTGTGAGCAGAGGAGTGGAGGACTCGTAAGGATCTGCCCAGCTGCCCGGATGCTGCCGTTTTCTTTTTTTTTACCCTCTGCGTATGCACAAAGCCTTCTGCGCAAGATTGGAAGGTGAAAAAGAATGCACATGAATGGAAGGTGAGTAAAAAAGCGTGCAAAAGCCTGCATGCCCTTCTGAATGAGTAGGAAAGGTAAGTGGATATCATTCCTGCTCTAATCAGAATATTTTCTCCCCAATAAAAATGGGAAACAAACTGAAAAGCATAAAGGGGACAGATGGAATGTCACTTGGCCACAAATGAGAAAGTAACAAAATAGGTACACTAAGCGGTAGATTTTTATTATGACAACTATAATGCGAGAAATATTTCAAGGTAGATGTTAAGCTGGTGTGATTTTCAGTACTGTCACAAAATTGATTCAAACTGCTTAATAAAAATATCTCTGTGCATTTAAAAAGTAAAGGTCGAAAGCAATTTATTTATTTATTTTATTTTATTTATATGCTGCCCAACTCCTGAAGGACTCTGGTAGGTTGTTCTGCCCAGTTCTGAGAACCAATAGTGGCAGTGGTGAGAGGCTCCACCCATCCAAGATACCTCTGCGCATGCCAGTAGCAAGGGGATTTAGAACCCACTACTGGTAGAAACATATCAAAAAAACTAGGAATGGATAGGTGGGTTTGAGGGAGGAGAGGCAGAGAGATGATGGGACTGTTCTTCACATTTCGTTAAAAAAAAAATCTGAGCCGGTAAAGATTTGCTTCTTACAGAGCAAACATGCACAGGTTTGTTTTTAAAAGTTATAACTGAGATGAGAACCGATCCATGATTTTGAGTGAGAGTTTTGCCCAGTGGAAGCAGAGCACCATGAAGTTTTAATTAATCTTGCTTTCTAAATTCCTGCTTGCTCCATAGTTATTGACTTTCTCTTGAGAACTCAGAAACACTCCCACCACTTGGGGTGGCAAGTGCCCTCTTAATTTATCTTCACAATTAAAACAACAACAACTGAATACAGTATCAGATAATCTAGCCAGAGACAGAATGTCACCCAGTAAATTTGGGGATCAAAAAACCCAGATTTGAACCCAAGCCTCCATTTTCTTATACCAATACCTGCCAAGTGCAGGAAATCAGGACTGCGTTCAAATGAATATATGTGTATTGTATGCTATTGCTCTCTAGAAGAATCTGATCTACTAACAGTCAAAGCAAATTGGTGGAAGATAAAGAGTAAGAGATTTCAAGGTGGGCTGGTTTTAGATCTTGTGTGGGCAGGAAGAAACTCGAGACTTATAATGCTCTTGATCCACCTGCCCCTTTGAGTTCAGCTTGCCTATCTCCTACAATACCTTAATTATTTCAGCACATAGATTTTCTATGCTGGGAATATTAGAAATGGCCTTATACAAAATTAGACTACTAATTGGTAATAATAATGTTTACACCAGGGATGGGGGCTGATTTGCCTCGCTGCTGGTTTACTTCCTGATGCAATGCATGGGCACAACGTATGGGCGTGTGCACATTGCTAAAAACGTATCTTCTGCACATGCTCAGAAGCAAAAAAAGATGGCAGTGCCTATGGCACTGTCAAGAGAGCCAGTTTTGGGGTGTGGCAGGCCTGGGTTGCTGCTGGTTCCCGTGACCCAGACTTCCAAGTTACTACCAGTTCCATAGAACCAGTCCAAAGCGGGAGGAACCTACCTCTGGTCTATACTAGAGCCAGACATAAATGTTGGGTGAGTAGAGGCAGAGGAAGAATGGGTCAATTATATCCTAAAGTCACCCAAGTGACCAGGGATGACTTGAATGATTGTGGAAGAATTCAACCAGCACCCCTTAAATGGATCTTCTTTCTTTGGTTCTTTGAAGAAATCAGTAGAAAATTGTCTCAATGGTTTTGTGTGATTTGTGGTAGAATATAAAAGGCAGGATCCCAGGTGAATCCACAGCTCACTTCTGGTGCAGTTCTGTTGACTTGGCTTTCCACATTGCAGAGGAAGGACCCTGGTGGGTCAAGACTCAAGAGTAGGGATGAAATACTCCCGGATCACTTGTGCCTGTCAATCGTTGGAGAGCCAGCTATGAAGGCAGTAGAAGACTCCGCCCACCCACTCAAATGCTGAGATTTGGGATCTTTTACTCTCTGCACATGCTCAGAATGCTTTGTGCATGGGCAGATAGCAAAAAAATCTAATGGCAGCATCCAGTGGGTAGAGCCTCACACTGCCTTAAGGACTGACTCTCCAATGACTGACAGGCACGAGCGAACTGGGAACATTTCACCCCTGCTCAATACGTTTGTCTATCTTACTGTCTATGCCTGGTCTCAACTGATCGGTAGAGCAGGAATCTTTACAGCCCTACCAGGAATAGCTGGAGTTTGAAATGAACACCTTGTTTTTAACAGATCTTTTATCAGAGAACTGCACACTTTCTCTGAAGATAAAGACAAACGTTCCCCTCATGCATATGTGCTAGTTGTTCCCGACTTTAAGGGTCAGTGCTCATCTCCATTACAAAGCTGAAGAGCCAGAACTGTCTGAAGACATCTCTGCGGTCATGCGACCGGCATGACTCAAGACCAAAGACAAATGGAATTCTGTTACCTTCCCACCGAAGGTGATCCCTATTTTTCTACCTGCATTTTTTACATGCTTTCAAACTGCTAAGTTGGCAGAAGTAGAAGGTTGGGACAGGTAACAGGAGCTCACTCCGTTACTCGGCACTAGGGATTCAAACTGCTGAACTGCCAACTTTTCTGATTGACAAGCTCAGCCTTAGCCGCTGAGCCACCGCATCCCAAGTTTCTCTGGAGATACAGACTCCTTATTTGTGATGCTCTAAATGAAAGGTGGGTGTATACTTGAGGAAGTTGTCCCAATTTGAATGAAGGTGTTTATGTGCACAAACAACAAAAGAGTTTAATGCTCAGACTATAGAGCAGAGAGCTGCTATTATGAGTCATCCAAGGACAGTTGACTTGCAGAACAAGAATTATCTACTTAGAAGGGTATCTAAGTATCATTGTGAATGAATTCCATTAATTTCATTGTGTCAGCTCTTACTTATCCCACATAAACCTACTTCAGGATAATCTGTTCCCAACCTGGCCTTCCAGATCTCGCCATTGTAATATTCATCCATTTTGCTGCTGATCTTTTTCCTTCCATCTCTCCCAGGCTGTAGATCTTTGTATAATGTGTGCAAAATATGATCATTTGAGTCTGATCATTTGTAACTTGGAATGAGAAATCTGGATTGATTTGTTCTAGGATCAATATATTGTCTGTGATATTCTCAGGAGTCTTCTCTACCATCAAATTCAAAAGCATCAATGCTCTTTTTATGCTCCTTCAAATCCATTTTTTGCTTAAATAGACTATTAAGCAGTCTTACGTAGACTTTAGGAGAAACACGTAGACAATACTAGACAATACAGTATCAACAGTAGAAGCCTTCAAATTTCTATGTTCTACCATATCGCAAGATCTAAAATGGATACCTAACATCAAAAACATCATCAAAAAAGCACAACAAAGAATGTTCTTTCTCCACCAATTCAGAGAGCTCAAACTGTCCAAGGAGCTGCTGATACAGTTCTACAGAGGAATTGTTGAATCTGTCATCTGCACCTCTATAACTGTCTGCTTTGGTTCTGCAACCCAACATGACAGACACAGATTATATAGAGGATAATTAGAACTGCAGAAAAAATAATTGCTACCAACCTGCCTTTCGTTGAGGACCTGTATACTGCACAAATCAAAAAGAGGGCTGTGAAAATATTTATAGACTCCTCACATCTTGAATACAAACTGTTTCCACTCCTACCCTGAAAATGACAGTATAGAGGATTGCACACCAAGGCAACTAGACACAAGAACAGTTTTTTCCTAAACACCATCACTCTGCTAAACAAATAATTCCCTCAACACTCTCAAACTATCTACTAAGTTTGCATTACTATTACTATTAATCTTCTCATCATTCCTATCACCCATCTCCTCCCACTTATGACTGTATGATTGTAACTTTGTTGCTTGTATCCTTACAATTTATATTGACTGGTTCCTAATACGATTTGATTGCTTATTTGTACTCCATGATGAGCATTGTGTTGTATCTTATGATTCTTGATGAACTAATTTTTTTCCTCTCTTCCCTTCCCTTCCCTTCCCTTCCCGTGCCATAGGTTCACCATCACTGCCCTATTCTATTCCATTCCATCCCATCCCATCCCATTCCATTCCATTCTATTCTATTCTGACAGCAAAACCCACTGAAACAACAATTGGGTATTTGTAGGTGTAGACACATCTATAACTTACATAGCACAATGATACAAACTGTTAAACTGTTTGGCCCTAAAACTGTTAAAAAGCTAGTTGCAGATAAAAACGGGTACTCGTTTTCTTTCTAAAATGGTTACACTGCTAATGTCAACTATCTACCTGTGAAGAACATTTCACAAAAGGGGGATAGCAGGAAAGAGCCACTTAGTGCCCTTAACAAGAATCTAACAAAAACTGTCTTGTGCCCAGAAGACACAAGATTGAGCTCGTAAGGTAACAGCATCCAGAAAAAAGAGCTCAAAAGAAGATTTTCAATGCCAGAAAGCACATGTGATGAAAGTCCTCAATTTGTCCCATTGTCATCAAAAGGATACTTCTTGGATCTGAGTTCCCACCAGTGAAATAATTTTGATTTTCACTGTAGCTTTATTGTACGGTGAGTTGCATTACTGCCAAACAGTTATCTTGGAATATTGTGTTGGCTCTAATCTCCTGTTGTTGATCTCTAACTACCCAGATGGTGCCTGTCACCTCCTCCCTCAACTCAAAAAGAATGAAACTGTAATGAATATGAATGACCAACAATCAAGCCATCATCATGAAGCAATTCTCAGGAAGAAGTCTACAGCCAAGATTAGTAAGGAGGGAGTACCCAGGAATGAGAATAAGGCTTTTAAAATCTGATTATTCTTAAGAGTTAGTGCATTTTACGTCCCCACTCATTATAAAATATAAATGTTTAGAACTGCCAAAAGCCCACTTCATTCTCCACCAAAAATATATACATCTGTTAAAATATATGACTAAAACATTTCTTCCTGCCCAGACTATAAATGAATACATTCCTTTTAGGAAAAGTAGAGATGATGTTAATTTTCCCCCACCCCCTCCACATTGCTACTTGGATTCTTCCTGAAATTATTCCAGTTAATCAAAAGGATAGCAATATATTTAGTGTGCGTTTCTCACCATATGACTCTTGTGTGAAACCCACTGTCTTTTAATGTTGGATGAATTTCAAGTTGCTGGGGCGATACTAAGGCTTACAAACATTTCCTTTAGTGTTGAAATATAGTATGGATTAATCACAACTTCCAGGAAAAGCAGGAAGCAAAATTTGGTTAGGCAAAAAGATACTAATAGCAAGTGGGTCCATGTGATTGTAATGTGATATTTTGTAATTTACACAATCTACTTCTTTATTATATATTTTTCTTTTTTTCTTTGCACTTTGCTTTGAAGCGTCATTCACGCTTCTTAAGCTCCCACATATAAATGTGATCCCAGGCTGTAATAAAGCTAATATTTCCAATGGGAGATTGGAATCGAGGTGAAATATTGGCGATGTTTCTTACTACCACTTCTATCTAAGTGGTAATACCACTGTCCAATCTAAATCCATAAATGATTCTGGCTTGAATATGATTGTCTCTTCATAATCTTATTTTCAGCCAAGAAAATTCATATTCTAGTACATATTATCTGAGATTACAGTTTGTGACAATCTTTGGCTGACCTAGAAATATTACCAGTGGTTATTACAGAGAATGTTAAAATTAGAAGTTTCACTGAAATTCAGTTTCAAGATGCAAAATGATTTGATTTGGCGTAAGGTGGAGCCATAAAATCAGAAGTTTTTCATAACTTCTAAATTGTTCTTTTTTAAAAAAAACAATATTTCCCCTAAAGCCACACCTGTAGCCAGATATATTCCTGGAATATACTATCTTTCTATTAGTCTCTGTTGGATTTTTTAAAAAAATCCATGACATCTAGGCATTGATTTTAATCATTAACCTAGTTTCAGGAACCAACCTGTGCTATTTTAAGGCCGAAAGAATCCACAAATGCTATTGTAATTCTTTCTTGATGAATTCAGATAAGAAGTTTAGAAAACCTGAAGTTATAAAGCTTACTTTTTTCTCCTTGAACTTTGGACATCACAACTTGTTTTGATTTTTTTGGGGGGGGCTAAGATCAGGTGATGCATCTTTGTGCCTGTTATTAAGTAGTGCATTATATCTGCTGCAGAACATTCTTCATTTGTGGAGTTCTCATTGCTTTCTGAGCTTGGTTGTTTTCTTGCAGACTTTTCATTATCCAAGGAGGTAACATCATCGGTGCTAGAAAAAAATTTCTCTGTTTATATACAGGAGCTGTGCCCTGTAGTGTTGTGTTGTGATCCACCAGTGGCCTGCAGAGCTGGCAGCAGAGTCATATAGCGAGGAGGCAGAGGAGGAATCTGGACCAGGCCTGGAGAGTTTGGAGAAGGCTCGGTGCCAGAGGCAGAGATCCTGCCCTGGCCATTGGGGAGGTCTGTCCCGCCTCCAGAACTTCCAGAGGCTGACATGAATGAGGCAGAGGAATAGGAGGAGCCTTTTATCTCTGTGCACATACGCAGAACTGCCAGAATGGCAACACTTACAGAGGAAAAGGGCTACTCAGGAGCATAGTTCCCTCTAAGCTGAGCAGTGAGCAATGGCTCACTTAAAAATCATCATCAACTCAGAGTTTTTCAAACCTGCCCAGAAGCCGAGAGGGAAAGAGTGAGAGGGAAAGAGTGTCGCCCAGTCACAAAGGGACTGCCGCTCAGACACTATACTTTTCCGCCCCCCCCCCAAAAAAAAATAGAGGGAACACTGCTCAGGAGTAAGGCTTGGAGATGACTTGGCCCTCTCATAAGTTATATAAGTAGAGAACACAAAAGGGTTTGTTTCAGGAAGCAACTCAGTTCATATCTAGATCTCGTCATTGCAACTCAGGAGTCCGTTTTGTTTCTGTTTGGACTTGCCAAATTTTTCCTGCAAATTGATCCTTGGCAGTTTGCCAAAGAAGAGCAAGTTTTGTGTGTGTTATCTGCCTTTCCCTGAAAGACTTTAGTTGGACTTGTATTACTTTGTTTGGACTTATTTTAATTTGTTTGGATGTATTATGACTGCTAGTGAAAATAATCAGCAGCCATTACAAATAAATAAGGTTTGTGAGAGGGTGTTTTCACCATCTGCTTTAACCAGGAAGTCTAGGTCAGAAAAGTATTGGTTGGGAGCATTGTTTTTGTCTTGGTAGTTCCTTGATTATGGTATGTTGTTGTTTATTATTTGTCTGAAGTGGCAGTTCTTTGACGGAGATACCACATTTTACTTGATTGTTGATCTGGCATTAATCTTGGTATTAATCCCTGCTTATTTGGGCATTCTTCTTTTCCTCACCTTAAAGAGGTCTCCTTGTTACTGAATTCAAGCCTTCTCTGGAAGACATCTGCAACGAACAGCATGAATTTATGTCATTTCACCAGATAAATGTTCTGTCAAAGTTGCGGATGTCTCAGTGCAATGCATAATGTAAAAGGAAAGTCTGAGGAATTGGAAATAGAAATAAATATTCACTTCTATGCTTGGATTGTTCATCTTCTGAAATATAACCAAAGAATGTGCATCTACATTTTGTTCTTCACTCTGCATTTCATTTTTCAGCCATCTGTAGTTTCCTGGCTTCTTACACTCCAATAAAACTCTAGGGAAAGGCATTCTTAAAAAAATGTGGCTTATGGTTTGTGGTGCTTTTTTTTTTTTCAAGAAGTTGTCCTACTAGCTCATTTAAAAAGGATTTCTGTCAATAAGAAATTATTGGAAAACATCACTATCCCCTGAAGGCCCCTGGAGAAACTGCCCAGGCAGAGAAGGAATGGTCAAACCTGGGGGCAGAGTGAAAAATAGGAGCAGCCTAGAATTCCTACATAGTCACAAATGAACTATGTCCTATCCTCCTTGTGTGCCATTGACCCTTATCTAACTCTAATCAGGTGCTGACTATTAGTTGAGAGGATTCCGGTGTATAGGCCTCTAGTAATAAATCAGCTTCATTGAACTTTCATACATGGACCTAATCTTTCGCACCTGAAAGCCCAAGGTCTTTGTCCACAGTTTGTGATTGAGAATTTTGAAAGACTGTTTGTGGAGATTTGGGAAGGGGGGGAGGAGAAATCCTGTATAGAAAATACCATCTGCTGTGCTTGACAAAAGAAGTGACAACCAGTTTGGGTCAGAGGGCAACAAAGAATGAGGAAAAGCAGAGTTCCCATAATCCAGTATAAGATCCTGCAAAGTAGAATCTTCTACTGGCCATGATCTCCAAATTGGTTTCCAGCTTCTGTCCAAATTATGATGCATCTTGTAACGAGTCTGCGGAGAGGGGCGGCATACAAATCTAAATAAATAAATAAATAAACTATCTCCAAATCACCTGGATGCTTGGGTCTCCCTTCAGTCTCCCAGTTACACCATGTGATACTAGAATTCTAGAAAAAGGGCTGTATCAAATAGCCTGTATTTGAGATTGGCCAGCATGTCGTGACAGCTGTCAGCCTGGATAACTTCAAGGCAGGATTAGACAGATTCATGGATGCCAAGTGTATTGGTGGTTCTTGAAACGGATGTCCAAGTGCCGCCGCTATGTTGGCTGAGGCAGGCAGGATTCCCTTTGGTACCATTTGTTGAGGGTTAAGGGAAAGGGAGGGTTTTGCCTTCTCTTTCTGCTCAAGATCCCCATGAACAATTGGTGGGCCCCTGTGTGACACAGAATGCTGGACTCGATGAGCTTTGGTCCGATTCAGCATGGCTCTTCTTATGTTCTTATGTAAAGCAGACTAGGAATCTGGGTGTTTTCTTTGAAGCTACAGTACATTAATGAGAACATAGTGTTTCAGTACACGGTGTTAATATTGTGACATAAGATAGATACTGTCTCCATTGTTTGGGAAGTGTTCCAACTCTGCACATTGAATCCAGTTGGATTCTGTGGGAATTTATTTCTGAATAAGTCACATAAAAGTTTGTGTAGCCAAAGGGTGATTTTTTTCATATTGTTTTGTTTTTAAACTGAATCTTACAAGACTGTATCCTAGATCTGAAGAATAGAAGTTGCAGATCATGCAAGTCACTTATCCATTCCATGTGGAATATTACTAAACTCTGAAAGTTTAAGAAACACGTAGCATCAACTGCAACTGGAGACTAGAAGCACACAATGTTTCAAGAGAGGTAGTAAAAATGCAGCTCCTTTCCTTCTTCTTTTATGAACCTTTCAGCCTCTGCAGATTTATTGCTGTCATTGCATAAATGAGTGACAGAGACATATTTCTTTTAATAAATCTGAAGTAAAGAATGCTTCCTGGGTTCGCATCAGGGGAAGTCTCAAAATAAAGTTGCTTGTACTGTACACTTCCCCTCTTCAAAGAAGACTATGTCTTGTCCATATTACTCTCATAAATGCCAATGAAATTGGCTCTCTGGTGTATGATTATTGATTTCCAGGAGATCTAAAATTCATTGACTGCACCCTTCAGTCTTTCCCAGCCTATTCCATATTTCAGTGCAGCCTTTCACAACTACATGCCCCCTAAACATTTCAGCTACATTTTCCACTTTCCAAATTGTTTCCCCAACATCTGTGCACTGAAGCTTGTGTTTGGTTTTGAACTATATCTTGTCTGTTGGATTGAATTCTGTCCTGTGATGGCTTGTCCATTGATTAGTCTTTTACTTTATTTATTTTTATGTAATTTGCAGCAATGCTGTTTTTCTGCTTGTCTCAAGCTATCCAGAGCCAGGTTGGTGCACTGGTTAGAATGCAGTATTGCAGGCTAATTCTGCCAACAGCCAGCAGTTCATTTTCCAAAATATCAGAAGGTCAGACAAGGAACAATGGATGGGAACTGATCAAGGAGAGATTCAACCTACAAATAAGGAGGAACTTTCTGACAGTGAGGACAATCAACCAAGGGAACAGAAAATCCCTTCAGAAGTTGTGGGAGCTTCATCACTTGACACTTTCAATAAGAGATTGGACTGCTATTTGTCAGAAATGGTGCACGGTCTCCTGCTTCAGTGGGGGTTTGGACTAGATGACCTATAAGATTCCTTCCAACTCTGTTAATCTGTAATCTGTAAACTCATCCTTCCATCCTTCTGAGATTGGTAAAATGAGGACCCAGATTGTTGGGGACAGTATGCTGACTCTGTAAACTGCTTAGAGAGGGCTGTAAAACACTATGAAGCAGCTATATAAGTCTACTTGCTATTACTATTGCTATTACTATGACATTGTGGGGGGGAAATGGGAGATCTATGTAATTTATTAGATCTAAACTTCTGTCTATGCGCTATTGCAATATTTCTCCACCTTCATTCAGCTGTCCTGGAATCTGATTGTGGTTGATTATTGCCACCTCCTTGTCATCCAAGCCTGATGTATGCCATAAAAAGCTTCTATTTCTCAGTAGCATTTGTTCCTTCATTCAAACCAAACAGCAAGCTGCAAAATACAATTTAAAATCAGGTAATTCCAGGGGTGGGTTCTACTTACCTTCCCTGCCAGTTTGCATCATGATGGAAGTGTATGTTTTGTGTGTATGCATCCATTCCCGGGAATGACCATCTGCATATGTGCAGAAGCCTTTGCGCATGTGCAGAGGGTTTTTTTTTTTTGGCAATCCATGCTGACTGGAGGACAGATTTAGGGGTGTGAACTGCCAGTCATCGCTGCCTGTTCAGAGAGTGGCAGGAAATTTCTACTACTGGTTCTACAGAACAGGTCCAAGTTGTCTACAACTCACTACTGCGTAACTCCAATCCTCTTCTTTCCTTGCACCTTGTAACACCTTATATTTAACTCTTTTCTTTTCTTTTGCTACACAAATTAAGATACAATCTTAAATAGTTGTGTGAGTTGTCAAGATAGGTATTATCTGCTAATTAGTTCACATTTCATAAAAGAGTAAGCTTTCAGATTTTCTGAATGCTTAACTGGCCTATGAAAGATTATTATTATTATTATTATTATTATTATTATTATTATTATTATTATTATTATTATTTGTATGCCGCCCCTCTCCGAGGACTCGGAGCGGCTCACAACAATCTTGCCTTAGTTAATATTTTGTTTTCTTATGAGTAAAATCACTTTTCCAGAAATAGTGGATTAGTTCTACATGGATCAGGACACTGTTCCTAAAAACCATCAGGCTTTGCAAAGGAGGCTGGAGAGAGAAATAAGCCCTGGCAAGATAATTTTTTTTAAAAAAGCTGAAAATGAACAGGCTCAATTGATTCCCACCACCAAATGTGCCATGCCAGAGTTACCTCTCTCGTTATTTATATAAGAATTGGTCTTTCATCATGTTGGATAATGGGGCGAATCTCCTTCATGTTAAGCTGTCGCATCACTGACCCCAAGAAAGCAACATGATCACTGACTACTGTGGAGGAAATGTATATTTTTCTTTAACTGGGGGAAGATCAAAGAGGTCAAGGCAGATTTCAGATGGCTTATATAATCTTGCACATCAAATGCGTAACTAATTATGAGAATGGGCCTAGTGGCAGGAGTGAAAATTACTTACCTTCCTTATTGGATCAGAAGCATGTGCTTTTTACATGCATGTTTTTTTTTATTATTTTATTATTATTATTATTATATATTAGACTTGTATGCTGCCCTTCTCCGAAGGCTTGGGGCAGATTTGCATTTTGTGTAAGGTCTTCATGCGTGCCTCTGTCATACACACTTTTTCACCCTCTGCGCATGCGCAGAAGGCTTTTTTACTTGGCAGACTGCTAATATAATATTTTTTCTTAAAACCTATTTCCTTGGTATTTTCTTCCTTGTTTTTACATTTTTATAATTATTATTCTTAATTTTGGTATATACCATATAATACCAAATACTGGTATTTACTAAATCCTTGTAATTCTAATTTTGTAATCTGGGTTAAATTATTTCTTATCTCTTCTACTCTGGTTGTATTTATTTCATTCCCAACCCTAATTAAACCCACTTTCTATCCATTTAAAACACTTCATCCAAACCTTATAATATCAAGAATTAGTGATGGGCAAACCCAACGGTGTTTGGGTTCGGCAAGTTCGGACAAACTTTAGGCAAAATTCGGATGAACCCGAACCGAACCCGAATCTGAATGGGTAATCCCACCAAGAGATTCCAGGGGCGGAGCTTTGACATCAAGTATACTGGTAGGTTGCTAAAGACACCAAGGTGATCACTTCCTGGATTTCATGGAATCCAGGAAGTGATCACCTTGGCGTCCTTAGCAACCTGCTGGTGACGTCAAGGCTCCGCCCCATGAATCTCTTCGTGGGAGGGATTCCCCAGCTCCTTCAAAGGGCGGTCCTTTCACATAAAAATAAACATTGATATTTTTACGAAAAAGGATGCCGCAGTGGCACTAAAAGCAAAGGAAGTGATCACCTTGGTGTCCTTAGCAACCTGCCAGTGATGTCAAAGCTCCGAACGCCGAACGCGGCCCGAACTTTGCCTGAAGTTTCAAAAAATTTCGGGTTCGGCATACCAAACACCACAAAAATCTGTACAGACCCAAATTGTGTGAGTTCGGTTCGCCCATCACTATTCAGAATCCTATCTATCTTTAAGTCTCATTGTCATTCTACTCATCTCAGCACAATCCATTTTTTAAGTACTGTACATCTGATTTCCTTATCTAAGGAAGGACCAAAATTCTAGTTTTCTCATTTCTAACCCAGTGTCTAAACCAGTGCTTTGCAAACTTGGAAACTTTCAGGTGTCTGGATGTCAACCGCCACTATCATCATCAGATGTTCCAAAGGTGCTTTTTCAGGAAGCAATTGGATTTTCTGATAAGAGGTTTTGCCTCTTATTCAAGAAATTTCTTCAGCTCTGACTGGATGGTGGGGAATGGGGGGGTCAAAGACCATCCATGTCAAAACTGAACAACCTCCTCTCAACATCATCATCTATCTTCAGTCTACAACACAGTCCTTTCAACAGTTTCAAGAAGGCTCCATACCCATTTGCCCCACTCAGGTGATCCAGATGAACAGATAAACCTGAAGGTGATCCTCAACAACTTGCTCAAAGAATGAAAATTACATATGTCTGCAAGGAATATAAATCCTTCGATTCCCCACCATCCAGTCAGAGCTGAAGAAGCTTCTTGGATGAGAAGGGAAATGTCTTCAAAGAAAAAACCAGAAAGTCCAGTTGCCTTCTGGAAAAGCAACTTTGGAACAACTATGACCTGTGTTGGAAGAAATGTCCTTCTGGTTTCAGTTCCAAGTGGAGAAAAAGACACTGGATTCATGGAAGTTGCTTGGAAAGGTTTAATGGTGGACAGAAGCACATGGCTTGAGTTTCTGAATGGAAAAGGTGGATCACATGCTTCCAGATGTTGGGTGAAGAAAAAGAAGGGGCGGAGATGCTTGAAAGTTCCTTGGTTTTATGCCGTCTCTTGGGTCCCACCCTGGGGGCTCTCGCTCCTGCACTCCCATGGGGCCACGGATGTCCTGAGTTCACATTTGCTTGAGTCTTGCTGGCTGATGCAATCTTCCCAAGTGTCATGTGGTGAAATCGGTAGAGGACTAATCCTATTATGTCCTAAGGTTTCTTCTTTTCTCATCCAGAAAAATATTTCTTTCCTTCCTTCCTTCCTTCCTTCCTTCCTTCCTTCCTTCCTTCCTTCCTTCCTTCCTTCCCTTTCATTCATTCATTCATTCAATTTATATGCTGCCCATCCCCCAAGAGACTCTAGCTGACTCACTACCAGAATTAAAACATACAAATAATATTTAAATCTCTAAAAACAATTTAAAAAATTAAATCCTGCAGTTTCAAAAAATGATACATACCATTTATGGCCAGATCTCAATGGTACACCATCAGATCAATGGCCCCAGGCCTGCCAGAAAAGCCAGATCTTTACAGCTTTCTGGGAGGCCAGTAGGGTGGAGATAGTCTGAATCTCAGGAGGTAGTTGGTTCCAGAGAGTTGGAGCAGCCACAGAGAAGGCCCTCCCCTATGGATCCATCAACCTACATTGTTTAGCTGATGGGACCCAGAGAAGACCAACCCTGTGGGCCCTTATCAGTCACTGGGAACTACATGTGGTAGAAGGCAATCTCTAAGATAGTCTGGCCTTAAGCCATGTATGGCTTTAAAGGTAATGACCAACACCTTGAAATGCATCCGAAGACCAATTGGGAGCCAGTGCAGTCCATGGAGGATTGGTGTAACATGGGTATCCCTAGGTGCACATACAATGATTTGCACTGTTTTCAATATTTCCTAGGATATTTTCTAGGACAGGGGTGGGTGGATGCTAACTTTCTTCACCTGGATAACTGAGACTCTCCATAGACCTATCATCCAGAGGGCATTCTGGCTGGAAAAGGTCTTGGAGTTGGAAGTCCAGGAAGCTTAAAATTGTCAACGTTGAGGAATGCTGCACTAGACTAATCCAAAAGTTTTAAATGAACAAATTTCTCAAGCAGACAGTGCTGAGTTAGAGATACTAATATGCTGATTCAATATCAGTCAGAATTGTACATTTCACTTCACCATTCTTTTACGGATGCTTTGGGGGTTGGGGATTATTCCTGATTAGTGGGGCATTAGCTGCTGCCAAATTTATGCAGCTTGTCATCCAAACAAATATCTGGCTTTACAGCTAAATGAATCCTGAATGCCCTCTGCAGGCTAGCTTTTTCTTTCCTGTGATTTCCTCGCCAGCTGGGTGCAGTGGCTCGCTTGATTATTAGGTTTTGTTTGTTACTTATACCTCTCCCAGACTTATCTTACCAGTTCAATTTAACTATCCTCTGAATTCATGCATCCTGAATGCCGTCTTTTCCGGGAGGAACAACTGTAGTGGAAAATCAAATCTCTCAGTCGGATGCCAGCCACAAGGCTGATAATGGTAATGGGATCGGCCAGCTTTTATAAGCACTGAGATCGGAGCCATCTTTGGAAGCCAGGCCACCAAAGAACATGCTGGCTGGACACCCCCAAAGCTGACTCCAGTGAGAGCATTTAAAAAAATCTCTCCCCCCCCAAAAAAAGTAATGCAAGATTGGAAGAATTGGGGAGATCTGGTCAATAGAATTTCCAAGAGATGGACTGAATGGATAACATCAGAGGTGGATTCTATTTACCTTTCCTACCGGTTTGGGGTCACACTGGAAATGCACATTTTGCCCATCACTCCCAGTCTGTGCATGCGCAGGAGGATTTGCTCATGCACAGAGCATTTTTTTTGTGAAAATGTGGCTCCATTGGATGGATTGCAAGCTAGAGGACAGGTTCAGGGATGTGTCCAGCTGGCCATTGCTACTGGTTTGACAAGCAGAGGGAAATTCCTGCTATCAGTTCTATAGAACCAGTCACAACCAGCAGGAACCCACCCCTGGATAACATCATTATCTTCATTTTCATCATCATCATCATCAATCATCGTCAAAGACCTAAGATGACTAGGATGGGTTTTTTTTCTATATGTGTGTCTCTTTTGGTTTAGGTGTCAAAATAAAGCCACATGGGAAAATATGGCATTTTATTTTAATAGCCACCCATCTTAAAATACAGTGGTTGGTTCACAGCAACCATAAAACCTAGAACCATAAAAATAATAAAACCAAAACAACTGGATGCCTCACTTATTCCCTTGGGATTTCCTACAACTAATTCCAGATATCTTTACTGTACCCCAGTGTCTAGATAAAAAGCTATAGGTTGTGGGTTGTTAGGACTCTGTCCAAAACAGTTGGGTTGGCAATATATAAACCAACAATACATATTGTAACTCAGCTATGTCTGTTTAGCTGAGGTGTTGCAGACTGCCACAAGAGGGAGCTAGAGTACATAGCTTATTTCTCTGAGTCTCTCTCTTTGTTTCTCTTTGTCTGGATACTCACTGTTAGAGTTGCTCTGCAATGTCTCTGCAATCTCTCTGTACTGTAGTCATGTATTATAGCTAAAATGTGTTTAGGCTTGATATCTTTGTTTACTGATTAGTAAGAAACACTATGTACTTGGTAATAATTGGATTGTTATTTTGACTTATTATGTGTATGACTTTAGTCTGTTTATCTGATTATGTCATTTTGCAAGGTAAACTTTAACTCAAGTTAGTATATCTGTGTGTGGCTGAGTAGTTATTCACAACTAATTTCAATCTAAAAGTTTAACATGGATTTTCCAGATCACTGGGAGAAAGATGTTCCATAAAGTAGAGGCAGTCATAGAAAAATACAAGTAGTTGCCATATGGGCCATTTTTTCAATTCAACTTATTGCAACATCTCTTCTTGAAGCACCAGTTAGATCCTTGGTGAAAATCATTTTATCAAAATGAGTTTACCTGTTTTGGATCCATTTCCTAAGAGTGATGCTGGATTACACCTTCTAAAGTTGTGGTTTTCTGGTTATTTTTCATCTCTTGGGATGCCTGTTCTCAAGATGGGTTTTTTTATTTGTGACAAGAGAAGTTGTATCCAGAACACACACTTCATGATTCCAACCCTGATCCTGAAGCTCATGAGATGATTCTGGGTACTCATACTCATTTTTTCCTTTCAGTCCAACCTACTTTAGGTTGGACTTAATGTACTCTAATCTACTAATTAGAACTGCAAAAAGAATTGCTACCAACCTGAGCACTTTTAAAATATTTACAGACCCCTCACATCCTGGACACAAACTGCTTCAACTCCTGCCCTAAAAACAATGCTATAGAGCACTGCACACCAAGACAACTAGACATAAGAATAGTTTTCCCTGAACGCATCACTCTACTAAACAAATAATCCCCTCAACACTGTCAAACTATTTACTAAGTCTACACTACTATTAATCTTCTCACTGTTCTCATCACCCATCTCCTCCCATTAATGACTGTATGACTATAACTTTGTTGCTTTTATCTTTACAATTTACATGAACTGGTTCCTAATATGGTTTGATTGCTTATTTGTACCTGAACCAGTGAAGGACAGCCAAAAATTTTACTACCACACTTTGGGCATGGCTTATATTGTAGGTGTGGCTTAGTGATGATGTGACCAGGTAGGAGTGGCTTGCTGGCCATGTGACCAGGTGGGAGTGGCTTGACAATCATATGACTTGACCAAGGGTTTTCCAAGAACTTCAAAACAATACCCATATCAATGGACTCAAAACAAGCAGGTCATCGAATTCATACACATCCTATAAGTGAGCAGCTATAGAACAGTGAAATGACAGAAACATCTCACTTAGAATTTTGAAAGCACATTTTGAGCATTCTCATAAAGGTACCTTCATGATTAAAATGGCCATCACAAAATAATCACTTAATCAAAGGCAACAATCTAAAGTGTTCCTTGAACATCCCAAAATGCTCCATTCCACTTAACAGTCTTAACCCTCCTTCCTGATGACTACCAAACAAATTCAAGGTTTCTGGCAAAACATTAGGTTTCAAACATTATTCATTTTATTTTCTATAGTAGGGGTACCCAAACTTGGCAATTTTAAGACTTATGAATTTCAACTCCCAGAATTCTCCAGCCAGCTATGAAGGCCTCTGTTCTAGAACAGTGATTTTCAACCTTTTTTGAGCCGCGGCACATTTTTTACATTTACAAAATCCTGGGGCACATTGAGCAGGAGGGAGGGGTGGGGGGCGGGGCGGGCTAAAAAAAGTTTGGACAAAAAAAAATTTCTCTCCCTCTCTCTCTTCCTCCCTTTCACTCTATTTGTCTCTCCATCCCTCTTTCTTTCTCTCTTCTTCCTCTCTTTTTTGCTCTTTCTCCCTCCCTCCCTCTATGTCTTTCTCTCTCCCTCCCTCCTTCCCTCCCTCTCTTTCTCTCTCTCTCATGCTTTCTTTTTCTCTGTCTTTTTTTCTTTCTCTCTCTCTTGCTTTCTCTCTCTCTCGTTTTCTTTCTCTCTCCCTCGCTTTCTTTCTCTCTGTCTCTCTTGCTTTCTTTCTCTCTCTCTCTCTTGCTTTTTCTCTCTCTCTCCCTCGCTTTCTCTCTCTCTCATGCTTTCTTTTTCTCTCTGTCTTTTTTTCTTTCTCTCGTGCTTTCTTTCTCTCTCTCTCTCTCTTGCTTTTTTTCTCTCTCTCCCTCTCTTTCTGTCTCTCTCATGCTTTCTTTTTCTCTCTGTCTTTTTTCTTTCTCTCTTGCTTTCTCTCTCTCTCGCTTTCTTTCTCTCTCTCTCTCTTGCTTTCTCTCTCTCTTGCTTTCTTTCTCTCTCTCTCTCTCTCTCTCTCTTGTTTTCTTTCTCTCTCTTGCTTTTTTCTCTCTCTCTCCCTCACTTTCTTTCTCTCTCTCTCTCTTTCTTTCTTTCTCTCTCTCTCTTCCTCTCTCTTGCTTTCTTTCTCTCTCTCTTTCTTTCTCTCTCTCTCTTCCTCTCTCTTGCTTTCTTTTTCTCTTTCTCTCTCTCTTTCTTTATTCTTTCTCTCTCTGTCTCTCTTTCTCTGTCTCTCTTGCTATCTCTCTCTTTCTCTCTCATACACCACACCGGCAACAGCGGCATCAGGCAGTAGCCGTGGGGTGGCAGCAAAGCGGTTGACTGCAAGCAGGAGCCCTGACAGCGGCGGCTGGACGTGTTGCTGGACTCCGTACATGCTGGTGCTGCGCTGGGCATGGGCGCAGGGCTGGCACCTCCATCCTGGCCCAGCCAGCAGGCCAGTGCCAGCCCCTCAGTGTCAGCATGTACGCCATCCAGCAACACGTTAAGCCACCACCATCGGTGCCTCTGCCCTGGATCTCCCGTTCACAGCCGCTGCCTCCCGGCTACTGCCTGGTGCCACTGCTGCCAGCATGCTCCCACTGCCAGTGCCCATCCGCCGGGCCCCAAAGGTGACTTGACACTGCCAGGGAAGCTCCAGCTGAATGGGGTGCTGCCAGTGCCTCCACCCTGGAGCTCCCATTTGCAGCCCCCCCCCCCAGCTACTGCCTGGTGCCACTGCTGCCGGCGATCTCCCGCCGGGCCCCAAAGCTCACCTGCTGCGAAGAAGGAAGGCACGAAAAAGAAGCCACGAAGAAGGAAGGTGCAAAAAAGAAGGCACAAAGAAGGAAGCTCAGCTTCTTGGAAGCTGAGCTTCGCGGCACACTTGACCATGTCTTGCGGCACACTAGTGTGCCGTGGCACACTGATTGAAAAACACTGTTCTAGAGAATACTATAGCCATTTGGAAGGGAGGAGTAGACAGAAACCCAGATCACATAGAATTAATTCCAGACCTTATTTCCCTATACTTTTCCTATAAACTTTTGTTTGTAGCAGAATCACCAGCTTTGGGGTTTTTAAACGCTTTTGAGAAGAACACAGAGGCTGCCCAAAGAGGATGCCCTGCATTTTCTTTAGACATCTTTTGGTGCAAATTGGGTACTCTGGAGCGGAGCTCCATTTTTGCTATCACACTGTGTCAGCCCACTCCTGACCTGGACTATCATTAAATGTTGTACCCTATAGATTCTTGCTGAATTTGTCTTTTCTTTTATAAACATTGAGAGCATGTGACCAAAGATAAATTCCTTGTGTGTCCAATCACACTTGGCCAATAAAAAATTCTATTCTATTCCATTCTATTCTGTTCTGTTCTATTCCATTCCATTGGATTTTTGCCACACTGAAAAGAAAACATGGTAGAGAGTTCTCTCCTGAAATAAATACCCTAATAAGTTTTTTCTTTAGTTTTAGATTATTTCCTCTGAATTGGTATGGACTTCAGAAAGTCTATTTGAAGTATACACATGGCCCTGTCCTGCCCTATACTCTTCAAATGCTTTGTTTCAGACAACTCTGATCCCTGCACCCAGCAGCTTTCTCCTTGCGCCAGGCGCTGGATACTGCTCCTTTTCCCAAGATGTCTGAGCTCTTGGGCAACAAATGACCTTATTCATCCTTAAGGTACAGTAGCAAGCTTATATGATAGCTGTACCTTGCTTCTTCTTTACAGCAATTAATTTGGCTGGCTTTTCCCTGACTCCCATTTCAGAAAAGTGTTAATCACTCTTGACACAGAGGACACAGCAATAGCAAGGAACAAGAAGATAAACTAAACAGATGTCAGATGGCAGTGATGGTGACGGTAAATAGCTTTTTCATTAGTGTGAGATGGGCAGCTTTTGGGTAATACCTTACAGCTCTACCTGTGTCACTCAATCTATTTCTAAGTGGTAAAGGGAAGATGCCACCATCAGTTTCCTGCTATGGCAGAAATGGATGACTTAGATTTCTTGGAGATGTTTGCAACAGCAATCACCACTTGAAGTCCAAAGTGGCTCACTGCGTCTGGAAAGATCTGGAAAGATAAAGATGTGGCGTGCTTTGAAAAATAAGAAAGAAGCTGACTTAATCACAATGGAACAGTCAGGCCAATATTGGAACCAGGAGTCTTTCAAACAGAAATAACAACAACAACAACAACAACAACAACAACAACAACAGTAGTAGTAGTTGAAAACAAGCATGCCAAAATAATTTGGGACTTTCAAATTCAAAGTGACAAGGTTTTGGAACACAATACACTGGACCTCACAATTGTGGAAAAGAAAAAAGTGTGGATTGTTTATGTCGCCCTACCAGGGGACAATCAAATTGATGAGCAACAACAAGAAAAAGTTAGCTGATATCAGGATCTTAAAATCAAACTACAACGACTCTGGCATAAACCAGTACAGGTGGTCCCAGTAGTAACTGGCACTCTGGGTGCTGTGCCAAAAGACCACAGCCGGCATTTGAAAACAATAATCATTGACAAAATCATGATCTGTCAGTTGCAAAAGGCCACTGTACTTGGATCTGCATGCATCAGAAGAAAATACATCACACAATCCTAGATGCTTGGGAAGTGTTCGACTTGTGATATTGTGATATGAAATCCAGCATATCAATTTTGTTTGCTGTATATTACTGTTTTTTGTGAATATAATAATAACAACAACAACAACAACAACAACAACAACAAAGTTGGAAGGGACCTTGGAGGTCTTCTAGTCGAACCCCCTGATTAGACAAGAAACCCTACACTACTTCAGACAAATGGTTTTCCAACATCTTTAAAACTTCCAGTGTTGGAGCGTTCACAACTTCTGGAGGCAAACTATTCCACTGATTAACTAAGGAAATTTCTCCTTAGTTCTAAGTTCTTGTTTCTCCTTAGTTCTAAGTTCTTGCCTCTTGTTCTACTCTCAGGTGCTTTGGATAATAGGTTGACTCCCTTTTCTTTGTGGCAACCCCTGAGATACTGGAATGCTGCTGTCATGTCACCCCTGGTCCTTCTTTTCATTAAACTAGGCATACCCAGTTCCTGCAATTGTTCTTCATATATTTTAGCCTACAATCCCCTAATTATTTTAGTTGCTCTTCTCTGTACTTTTTCTAGAGTCTCATCATCCTTTTTGCATCATGGTGATCAAAACTGAATGCAGTAGATTTCTAGGCCACCAACTCCTTCCGGACTCCAAGTGTAGCTTTACCAAAGCATTATAAAGTGGTATTAACATTTCACAGGATCTTGATTCTACCTGTCTGTTAATGCAGCCTAGAACTGTGTTGTCTTTTTTGGCAGCTGTTGCATACTGCTGGCACATATTTAAATGGTTTTCCATTAGAACTCCAAGTTCCCTCTCACAGTTATTACTGTTGAACGAAGTACCACATATATTGTATCTGTGCATTTTGTTTTTCTTGCCTAAATGTAGAACCTCACTTTTTTCACCATTGAATTTTATTTTGTTTGGGAGACCCCAATGTTCAAGTCTGTCAGGATCCTTCTGTATCTTAAGCCTATCTTCTGGAGTGTTGGCTATTCCTGTCAGTTTGGTGTCAATTGCAAATTTGATGAGTTCTCCATCTATCCCCTCATCCACGTCATTGATGAAGATGTTGAAGAGTACTGGGCCTAGAACAGAACAGACAAATTAAAATGGAGTTGGATAATATGTGCTTTGCCACTTAGTCTCCTCTTCTCTCCTATTAATTATTCATTTCCCTGGAAATTTAAGGACCTAGCCAGAAATAAGAATTACAATCCATTCCTCCTTTAAATTGTGCCTGAAAGATATTCAGAAATACTAGTCAAAATCTGGATTACAAGGGAAAACTGGATTATATTTAAAACTGTAATCCTTACTGCTAAATGAGCAGAGGTGGGTTCCTCCCATTCAGATAAGTTCACCACTTTCAGTAATGACCCACTGGTGATGTCACAATGATGTCATGGACCATGGGCACCACCATTTTTAAAAAAATATTTTTTCAGAACTTTTTTTCCCCAAAAATGGGGGAGGGGACGTTTTTCTGCACATGGGCAGAAGCCAGGTTTCTGGCACCGTGCATGCATCACAATCTTTTTTTTCTGCTTTTTTTGCCTTTTTTATTTTTTGCAGCAAGGTAAGTTAGAATCCACCCCTGTGATTATTTATACATACTCGTATATGGATGGATGGATGGATGGATGGATGGATTATTCATAGCAGCAACTTAAAAGCAAACTAGGGTGACCTTCAATATGTTTTGGGTAGAAATCATCAGGATATCTGGAGGCTGTAGGTTACTTGGAAAAGCACCCTGGAAGGATGCTACAGTCACTCAATTCTATAAGCTTGTCATTCCATCCTTCTCTCTATATGAAAATGAAGTGTATGCTTGTCACACTTGAGGACACCCCCCCATGCAACCTACTTCTGGTATGCATGAGTAGGCTTGCAATCCAATTTGATTCATTGATGCAATTTGAACTGCTGATTTAAATTGATTTGGAAGACACTTCTGATTCAATTGGATTCTCTGAGTTGATTTGGGAGGGGAGAGAACTGTTTTTCTACAAATGTGAGATTGATCTGTCAAATAGAGTTGTGTATTATTTAGAAGGGTAAGGCGGAGAAACAGGGTTCCTCCATTTTGATGAAAACCCCTTTTCTTTCATTGTCTCTATCATTCAATGACCTTCTCTCTCTCTCTCTCTCTCTCTCTCATACGCTCTTGGAGAATTTTAAACACGTCACTGAGTCATTCATAAAATAAATGAAGAGTGTTCAAGGGTGGAATCCAATCATTCTTTTTCTCTGTATACAATGATAAATCAAAAAGCAACTGTGATGATTCTCCAGAAACAATTTTAAGAACAGTCTCTTCTGCTGGAGAAAGGTTGTTTAGGCAAAAGGGGGTCACAACTGGAAGGCAACAACTTCAATCAAATACATCCCAGGCTTCTTATGAACTTATGCAGCTCTGCTGAAGCTTCTGTTGCAAATCCCAATGAATTTGGAGAAGTGGTGAAATCTATTTTTTTTACTACCAGTTCTGTGGGCATGGCTTGGTGGGAGTGGTGTGGCTTGGTGGGTATGATCTGATGGGAATGACAGGAGAAGGATGCTACAAAATCTGCATTCCAATTCCAAAATCTCCAATCCCTCCCCACTCTGGGGACAGCCAGAGGTGGTATTTGGCGGTTCTCGAAACCACTCAAATTTCTGTTACCGGTTCTCTGAACTACTCAAAATTTCCATACTGGTTCTCCAGGACCTGTCAGAACCTCCTGTAGGAAGGAATATACTCCCCCATGTCAGTGACATTTGATGGACCAAGAATCTCAAGAGAAGACAAAGATTATCTTAATTTATTGAGCAGTAGCTGCTTCTAGAACTACAGGAGAATACTCTATAGTTAATGTCTGGAAGCTAACATTTTAGGACTTGCAATCATACTTCTCATTGCAAAAGGGCTTTTTTCAAGAAGTTGTGTTTGTTTTATTCCTCTCTCACATTTAGTATGCACTATAATGAGAGATGTGACTTCAATATGAATGTCAACCCTGAAGTGAACCTGCCTGAAGTCATGTTGGAGGCTTCAGGGTTGCCACACAACAGTGGGAGCAGGGAATAGATTGTAGCCAAAACAATAAAGATTTTTCTTTGAGAACCAAGGACAATCTCACAGGTGGCTGGCCAGAAAAGCAGCAAGTAACCCAGCAACTGGCCAGTATGTGGATTGGACATCATGACCAGTGACTTGGGGGGGAAGCAAAAACTTTTACTTTTAATTAGATGAAAGCCATGGAAAAGCTCAGAGTCGACTTTCACCAGTTTGTGCCAATACAATGTATCTAATAAACTATTGATTTAGGAACTTGAGTGCCTTGGAATTTGTTTTACATGGGTGCATTATTTGGAACACTGATATCGGGTGCTGTCCCAGTCCAAAACAAGGTTTCTTGGTCATACCCACACTGGGATGAAGATTGTAAAGAATATTTATTCAAGAAAAGAACACCAAAGGCTGTTTAAGCCCCCAGTGTCTATTGGCATTTCATACAGTATTTCCCACGTTAACAAAAGAGGTTTACAAGATATTTTTTCATGTCCATTTACAGCAATTCCTGTCTTTTCATATCTTAGCATATGCACGCACATTTGTATCATACGTTACTCAGCAAAGTTATTTTTATTGGGTATATAGATTAATCAACATTACATGTTCCATACCATGGTTTTTAAAGATTTGCCTTTTCAGAATCCATATTTAGCAATAATATTTGCAAATCTTTCCTGTGTGTCTTTTGCCTTATTCCACAATATATTTAGAGTTACAGTTTAGCAAGCTAAGAATGCTGTGCCTTACTCTAAAATGTAGGCTTTTATTGATGTTTCATTATACCTTTATTGGGAATTTGGCCTCTTCTATATCATTGACACTTAGTGACTGAAATATGGCTATTTCTTAGCTTCCAATGATTGGCGCAGATACAGAGGGCAACTGCCACTGGGGACCCAGACTTATATGGTGCTGCCAGACACTATGAAAACTAAATTAATCTCCTTAAATACGCAAGCATGAGAAAAATCCAAAGAGGGTAAATCAGAGTAAATGTATGTAAAATGAATCTATATATACTGTACTCCCTTTGCATGGATTGGTACAAGAGTGAGTTGCATGTTTCCACCATGGACTCTCAGAGGTGGGTTCCTGCCTGTAATGTCCGGGTTCATCCTAGGGGGCAGCAGAGAGAAGGTTTGAGCTTTGTCCTATTGGTGGAAAGCCCTGGAGATTGTATTCTATTGGTTAGCTGTCAAATGTCAGAGCGTATAAAAGGGAAAGTTTTACCTCAGTGTTTTGCTCACTTATTTTCCTTCTTCAATAAACCAGCTGCAGTTCCAGCTACTGAGTGGTCTCTGAACACACTACACTGCCGGTACAGACTGGTTCACCCAAAACAGTAGTGACCTGCTGATGATGTCACCAGTCATGGTATCCTCCCCCAAAGGGCCCAGAAATGGCACGATGGATAGATTTTGGCCTGGGAATGGCACGATGAATAGATTCCCGGTGAAAATCACCTTTTTCTTTGCTTCCGTGCATGCGTGGAAGCAAAAATCCCGGTGAAAACAGCCAAAATCTCGTGAGATTTGGCTTGCTGTGCATGCACAGAAGCCAAATCTCATGCACACACATATTGGGAGCGCATGCACCCATGCTGGCCACCGAGGACCATCCAGTAAGTGGCTGCCCAATACTGGATATCATGATGACATCACAGAACCTGTTCGGTCAGTGCTGATCCATGGGCACCACCATCTTTTTATTTTTATTTATTTTTTATTTTAAAAATCTTAGGAGCACATGCAGAAGCCGAGTTTCCAACATTGTGCATGCAATCACCATCTTTTTTTTTGTATTCCTTCCTTCCTTCCTTCCTTCCTTCCTTCCTTCCTCCTTCCTTCCTTCCTTCCTTCCTTCCTTCCTTCCTTACTTACTTACTTACTTACTTACCTTTTTTTGAATTTTATTATTATTTTTTTCTTCTAAGCATACAGAAGCTGAGTTTTCCAGCACTGTGCATGCAGTCCCCATCTTGTGCATGCAGTCCTCCTATTTTGGGGGGGGGCAGTGTGCATGTGTGCATGTGCCCACGCAACACAGGTGGAAATGAATTACCAGTGAGTAAACGTAGAACCCACTCCTGCTTGGGTCCCCTCAACTGTTAGCAGTCTTTTCACAAGGCCAATGTTCTGCACTGCTGCTGTGTGGGCATGTCTTCCCTTGTCCTAGAATGCAATGGGAAAATATATTCATCTTTGGTTTTTAAAAATTAAAATAAAATCTCAAGAGGTCAGTTTATTTCCCATCAATTCTTGTGCAATCTTCCAGATTGTTAGAAATACGCCCTTCTTATCTGCATAGAAGCAACCTTAACCCATTTGTCAGTGGGCACCAGCACTCTCTTTAGTCTTTTTATTAGTTCTGCTTGTGAGTGATATTCATGGGGAACCTTGGGTAATGCAGTAAGCACAGGGCATATTTCACCCTTTAGAGGTAGCCATTTTTCACCATGAGGTTGAAGATGTGATGGAGAATTACTGAAGCTCTTTCCATGGGAAAGAAAACACCTCCACATTTTTGTCAGTGGTTGGGTTTTTCTTTTTATCTTCTTCCTTTAGCCTTTTATTGCTTTGACGTTTTGGAGATTTATCAAAATAGGTTTAAGACAAACTTTTAGAGGAAGGGAATTTATTTTTACTAAGTTGTGTCCCGCTTACATTTTTTTCACAAATAACTAAAAGGGCAAAAATATCCAATACATCTTCCTCTTCCTATTTTCATAAGATTTTATTATGAATTATGGGAAAAAGAACTATAGTAACTATTTATGGTGTTTAAACAGCTATCCGCAGAACCTTGTTTTATTTGTCCTCAAGAGAAAAGAGAAGAAGGAACTACAAAAATTGGCTGCAGTCAGATAAGAGGCAGCTTAGCCCTTAGAAGTAACACCCTCCCAAGTTTTTTTGAACTGTAAAAATGAGAAGGGAGGGTTTTACTTTCAGACCTGCAAGAATCTGTCATTGTAACAACAAATTACATGATTTATTATGTAAATTACCCTGTAACAATAACTAACTAAATAATATTTGCAGGAGTCTTACACTCCTTAGATCAAACAAAATCTGTGAAAAATAGAGTGATTGATCATGCAAAACTTTCATGGAAAGGAGACTTTTGTTCAGTAGTTTACATTATAAAGATAAAATATGTAATTTTAATATGAAATGTTTAAAGTGTTTTAGGAACATGGGGGTTAATGTTAATTATAGAGAGATGACATGGGATACTTAATTTTGATCTTTGCAAAGAGCTACTAAAGTTCTTTAGACCACAGGTGTCAAACTGATGGCATCACTTTACCATCATGTGACATTTCGTGATGTTTTTCCCTTCATTGAGCTGGGTTGAGCATGGCCTGCGCATATCACATTCGGTCCATGAGCCTCCAATTTGATACCCCTGCTTTAGACTTTCTTTCAATTTGATGATTGACCAGAAAGATTTCTATTCACTACTAAAATGGTAACATTAGTTTATAATTTATAAACATTATAACAATAGTTTATCCTATAGATTATAATAATGACTAGGATTCAAGATACTAGAACAAATGTAAAAACATAATACCAATGATTATGCTTGGAATAGTAAGATTATACATATAGATTAAGAATTAAAATTATACATAAATTTAGGATTTTAATTTCAAAATCAACAATGAATACAACAACATAAATCTTACTAAGAGGTGCACTATTATATGAAAGTATAAATAAAATTCTAAAATCTCTCTATATCAAAGGTTAATACAATGAGTGAAATCACAGAACAGTTCAGATTGTAACTACAGTTTATAACAGGAACCTTGTTTGTGAGTCTGCTTAAAGATTTGAAATGTGTAGAATTCACCCAGTACATCAGCTGCTCTCTTTTTAATATAGGTGCATAGTTATTTAAACTACCTTTCCCCTCCACAGGTTTGAAAGAAGCTAGATCAAATAGAACTGTTTTTTTCCACTTCAGCCATTTTAAGATGTATAGACTTCAACTTCCAGAATTATTCAGTCAGCATGCTGGCTGAGGAATTATGGGAGTTGAAGTCCATACATTTTAAAGTTGCCAAGGTGAAGAAGCATTGCAATAGAACATCCATATATGTGCATGCCATAGTCTTACATTATTCCTGTACCCTGGAAAAACGGAAAATGATTGTGAAAGTATTTGGTCTATAACAGGGGTCAGCAACCTGCCGCTCTGGAGCAACATGTGGCTCTTTCATTCCCTTTCATGTGGCTCCCCATCACTCAAAATATGTGTCACAACCACCAATGTGTGATATCTGCTGGCATGTGATTTATTGAGCTTTTCAACTCCCGGTAGGCCAACCATGGACAGAAGCATAGAAGCATAGAAGTCTGACGGCAGAAAAAGACCTCCTGGTCCATCTAGTCTGCCCTTATACTATTTTCTGTATTTTATCTTAGGATGGATATATGTTTATCCCAGGCATGTTTAAATTCAGTTACTGTGGATTTATCTACTATGTCTGCTGGAAGTTTGTTCCAAGGATCTACTACTTTTTCAGTAAAAAAGAAAAGATTCACATGGAAACAGAATGTTTAATTCAACTACATATGCTAGTTCTATGGCCACTCAGGAGGTAGTTGGGCCTGGGAAGGGTTTTGTGGCTCCCAGTGTCTTCTTTTCTGTGGGAAAACGGGTCCAAACAGGTCTTTGAGTGTTTAAGGTTGCTGACCTCTGGTCTACAAATAGGTCAATAATGGGAAATTCTAATGCAGAATCTCTGTTGTGGGGCATAGAGTTCTAACATCTATGAGGTGTTAGGGGATGAAGTTGAATGAAGGGAGAAAATTTTACAAACCTCTCTAGGGAGAAATAGTCTGTGGGTAAAAATTATGGACACCGATTGCCAAGAACTAAATTGATTTTATTTTAAATGGCCTATTTTAATGTTTGAGAGAAGAAATAATTCATTAAAAACCAGAGGACAGTCTTAGCATGAACTCTTTCCATGTAGGGAAAGATCACATTAACAGCTACACTGATTAGCTAAAGCGGTTGAAGCAAGTTAAGTGATATAAATTTGTCAGTGTGAAACTTACCTCCAATTGAATAATCAATATACCCTGAATTGGAGAGGCAATGAAGCCTTGATCATCTTAAGATGCATTAATAACCTCTTTGGAATGAAAATGATTCCAGTGTTTCATAAAGTAGCTAGCAGAAAATGTATAAGACAGCAATACAATAAGCATCAATATGAAACTCACGAAGGGATTAATCCCTGTTTTTTTAAAAGTGAAGAGTAGCAATTTGTTAATAACTATACATTAATTTTAAAAATCTGAGCCAACGGGCTTGGGGGCCACAGTAGGAAATATGATTAAAAGGAGTGATAGAATCCATCTGAAATATTGTCAGTAGTTCATCCCTACAATTGGGAAGGGGTTGTATTTAATTTCAATTTCTATAGAGTTGCCAACATTAATTCTGATCCTGTAGCATGTTCAGTTCTCCTGCACTTTTCAATTCCGTCAGCTCATTCACACTGTGTTAAAAGTTTGCAAAATAATTATCAGTTGATTGCATTACCTACTCAGCAAAATTTTGCCAATGTGTCAGAGTATTTCAGTCAATTAGTAAGACAAAAAGCAGTCTTGATATTGATTCTTTTTATGTGATATTTTATAGATGGCCCCATTTATGCTGAAGAGCACTACTATGGTAAAAGAATCCACAAATGGGCATTTCATACGGAACAGAACAGAAGAATAAAGTTGGAAGAGACCTTGGAGGTCTTCTAGTCCAACCCCCTGTTCAAATAGAAATCCTGTACCATTTCTGACAAATCTTTTCTTTGTTGGAGCACCCACAGCTTTGGAGGCAAGTCGTTCCAAGTCTAATAGTCAGGACATTTCTCCTTAGTTCTGGGTTGGTTCTCTCCTTGGTTAATTTCCATTCATTCATTCATTCATTCGTTCATTCATTCATTTATTTATTGTTAGAGTTGAAAGGGACCATGCAGGTCATCAAGTCCAACCCCCTGCCTGAGCAGGAATCCTAAAGCACCCCAGCGAAATGGCAGTCCAATCTCCTCTTGAAAGTGTCCAGAGTTGGGGAGTTCACAACCTCCACAGGCAGGTTGTTCCACTAGTTGATCGCTCTGACTGTCAGGAAGTTCTTCCTTACTTCTAGGTTGAATCTCTCCTTGGTCAGCTTCCAGCCATTGTTCCTCATCTGGCCCTCTGGCGCTCTGGAGAATAGAGTGCCCCCCTCCTCTCTGTGGCAACCCCTCATATACCTGTATACAGCTATCATGTCTCCTCTGGCCCTCCTTTTCTCTAGGCTATCCATGCCCAGTTCCCGGAATCTTGATTGACCCACCTCTTATTTGTGGTAGCCCTCAAATATTGGAACATCACTATTTGTGTCACCCCATTCCTTCTTTTCATTAAACTAGATATACACAATTCCAGCAATCGTTATACTTCATATATTGTAGCCTCCAGTACCCTAATCATCCCTGTTGCTCTTCTATGCATTTTACACATCATTTTTATATTGTGGCAACCAAAACTGAACACAATATTCCAAGTGTGGTTCTTCCTTCTGGAGAATTCCCCAGCTTGACCAACATATCTTTTTAAGTCTTTCAGTTTGTAGCCATGCAATTGCCGATGAATCTATTTGTTGCTGGGTATTCTCTTAGTTTCTTTCCTTGCAGTCTGCTTACATTCCTGCTTCATTTTTAGTCAAGGCAGCTTCAGCGTAGTTTCGCACAAGTTTGGGCAATAATCATGAATTTGGATTATTTCTCTGATGATGTGATGATTCTTTTCCCTCTCTAAATGAGTTCAGTGCATTGTGGCTGCAAGAATTATTAAGTAACACTTGAACCAATTAGAATTGCATGTTGGCTATTCCAATTATTATTATGAATGACATTAACAGCAATTAACTAACCCCATGTGTGGAAAGTTATTACAAAGGTATTGCTTGGGCTCAATTTATTTTAAATGATATTGAATAAAGAGAAAAGGGGGGAGCAGTGGTGTCCATTGCTCTCTCTCTCTCTGTGTGTGTGTATTATACACTTTGCAGCACAAAAAATATATTTTCTTTTAGTTTCTTTGGATCCTCAAGCTTTTTCCTTTTCTAAAGCAAGATTCAAGGCTATGAAGCTGTTCAAGAGAAGAAAGCCTACTGCAATGTGACTACTGCAATGCGCTCTACATGGGGTACCCTTGAAAAGCATTCAGACTTCAGCTGGTGCAAAATGCAACCGTGCAAGCAATTATGTACCAAGGTACAAGCATATAACACCGATGCTTTGTGAGCTACACTGGTTGCTGATCAGTCTCCAAATGAAATTCAAGGTGTTGGTTATCACCTATAAAGCCCTACTTTTGGGACTGCCTTCTGTTGCATACCTCCTGTTGTGGTTAGACCATACCTCTCAGAGAAGGCCACATGGTTGGCATTCTCCAGGTCCCATCAGCCAAACAATGTTGGCTGGCAGATTCCCAGGGCAGAGCTTTCTCAGTAGTGGCCCCGACCCTATGGAACCAACTGTCTGCAGAAATTTGTATTATCCCCACCTTGCCAGCCTTCCGCAAAGCTGTAAAGACCTGGCTGTTTCAGCAGGCCTTGGATCGTTGAATGAGAAGTGTTAGTTGGAGTATATGTTTTAATTGGGGTTATTAATGAATGTTTTTTTATTGTTTTAGAATCTGTTTTTACTGTTTTAGAAATTATTTTTATTTTCTGGAAGCTGCCAGAGTCCTTGGAGAGTTGGACAGCATGTAAATATATTAAACAAACAAATGAACGAGTGAGCAAACAAACAAATAAATAAGATTGATACTGATAAAGTCAGTTTGGTTTAGTGATTAAGGCACTAGGCTAGAAAATGGAAAACTGTGAGTTCAAGTTCCCCCTTAGCCATGAAAATTGGCTGGATGACTTTGTGTCAATTACCAGGAGACTCTGGATTCACCGTAGCTGGGTGGCCTGGGCCAGCGCGGGAAGGTATGTATGCATGGGGGGAGGGAATGCACCTCCTTTTGGCACACAAATCCATTTATCATTTAAGCATATGAATTTCTCTCACCAGAATCCTGGCAACAAGCATCCAGCTGAGAATGTGTGTCATTGAGGCCGAAATCAAGGTTTTAAAGCTTCATTAAAGTACACCCCCAGTTTCACATCTCTTCCATTGAATAACATTGAAACCCCACACCCCATTTCCCAAGATCCTTTGTCTTTATAATACCTGGAAGTGACATCATACCACAAAGACGCTAAATCAATTTAATAATACCTTTTAATATGTAACTCCTCTCGCCTTCTGAGCAATCTCCAATAGCAGTGATGGCTAACCTTTTTGACCTTGGGTGCTGAAAGAGCGTGTGAGTGCCCTATCATGCATGCACGAGTGACCATACCCATAATTCAATGCCTGGGGAGGGTGAAAACAGCTTCCACCGCCCCTCTCCCTCCTGAGGCTGGTGGACCCAGTAGGTTAGTGTTTTGCCCTCCCCAGGCTCCAAAGGAGCCAGGGAAGGGTAAAACCTTTCTCCCCCATCCTCCTAAAGGCTCTCTGGAAGCCAAAACCTCCCTCTCAGAGCCTCTGAGTGAACTAAAAATTAGCTGGCCAGCATACACATGTACGTTGGAGCTGAGCTAGGGCAACAGCTCACATGCCATCAGATATGGCTCAGTGCGCTACCTGTGGCACCTGTGCCATACATTTGTCGTTATTGTCCTATAGCAAGGGTCTATCCATGGGCTATTCACTCTCTTTTTAAAAAAAAAATCTGTTTATTGGTTATATACATTAAAAACAGGGTACAAAACAGTAAAGGGAATATATAATGTACATTCTAGCAATTATAGTTTACTTATATAGCATGCGTGATTGGGGAAGGAGAGGGTATAGAAAGGGAAAAGGATTTAGAAAGAAGGGAAAGAAATACAAGAGGAGGATGAATAGAAAAACAGAGCAAGAAAAGAGTAGTAAGAAGAGTGTGGGGGGCTAGCGTTGGAGCTGGGGCTTCTATGTTTTGCGGCCTGTGGTTTAAGCATATAGGTGGTATAGATTTTCCTGAAGTTTTATCCATATGTATTTGACGTAGTTGCTAGTGCCATCATTTATCAGTGATTTATGAGTTTGTTCATTCAGTTTCTTTGTAGTTCAAAATTTGTGTCAATCGATGTTTACATTTTATCGTGGGCTATTCACTCTCATGTCTCCCTCATCCTCTGACTGGGACCACTCCATCATTGACATATCAGCCCCCTTTAGTGGTTCCTCAGGCTCACTCAGGTCACTTTCTTCCTCAATCTCACTCTCTGCTTCAGCTGGCAACCCCCCTGGCCCTGGGTATCCAGAGAGGCCTGGCTCATCCTCCTCAGAATCTGACATGACCTTAGGTGGACAAGGAGCACTCACAACAGATATGACTTACAATGTAATGGGCAGTCTCTATTATAGTCATAAGTCAAGGATACATGTAATGCGCATATTCAGTTAGCTTAATCCATCAAAACAAAATAAATTCTCCATTTGTTCTAGCACACAATTTCCCCATATATAAAATTTACATTTTAGCATAGAATTTTACCTCAGAGTATACTGTTTTACATGTAATTTGGTGCCGGAGAGGAATATATGTAGAAACAGGTGGCTATATGAAAAATATCTGATTTTTCCACACTGGTTCACTCTGTTTGCAGCTGAAAAGAAATCTATGATCAATTTTCTGAAAATCATTACTTACTTTATCCTGCCTGCTATATACTAGTAAATGTTATAGGCCTATGCTCCTCTCGTTTGCTCTAATCATTGTTATAGTTATTTCAACATGATTAATTTTATTCATGCCTTGTCATTTCCTGTCTCCAAATGCATTTTCATGAAACCCAATCCATAAATAAACAAACAAGGATGCCCTTCCAAAGTTAATGTTTAATAGCAGTTTAATGCCAATCCAGATACATGTCTGCGGCAGAGTTACTCACAAATAATTCCGTTCAGCAAATCAATTTTCAAAAGTCAGGAAAAGGGGTGATGGTGGTGGAAAAAAGCCATATTGACTGTATGACTGTAACTTGTTGCTTGTATCCTTATGATTTATATTAATATTGATTGTTTCCTGATTGCTTATTTGTGCCCTGTGACAATCATTAAGTGCTGTACCTCATGATTCTTGACAAATGTCTCTTTTCTTTTATGTACTCTGAGAGCATCTGCACCAAAGGAAAATTCCTTGTATATCCAATCACATTTGGTCAATAAAGAATTCCATTCTATTCTATTCTATTCTGTTTTTGTATCTATTTAGTTAATGTACTGGTAGTCCTCTATTTATGATTGTCACTTAACAACTGTTGAAGTTGTGACAGACCTCCCCTCAGCTACTTATGGCCCAGTTTCGGTTTTCTAATGGCTGACATCCCTCCTGTGGTCACCTGACTACATTTTGTGGTTGCTTGGCAACCAGACGATACATAATGTTGGTTATGACCTATAAAGCCCTTCATGGCACCGGACCAGATTATCTCAGGGACCGCCTTCTGCTGCATGAATCCCAGTGACCAGTTAGGTCCCACAGAGTGGGTCTTCTCCGGGTCCTGTCAACTAAACAAGAGCCTTATCTGTGGTGGCCCCGGCCCTCTGGAACCAACTCCCCCCAGAGATTAGAATTGCCCCCACCCTCCTTGCCTTTCGTAAGTTACTTAAAACCCACCTCTGCCGTCAGGCATGGGGGAACTAAGATATTCTTTCCCCCTAGGCCTTTACAATTTTATGCATGGTATGTCTGTATGTATGTTTGGTTTTTACTTTAATGGGTTTTTAATTGTTTTTACTATTGGATTATTGTGTATATTGTTCTATTATTGTTGTTAGCCGCCCCGAGTCTCCGGAGAGGGGCGGCATACAAATCCAATAAATCAAATCAAATCATATGGCCATTTCCAACATCCCTTGCTAACCATGGTAATGATTTATGACGGGGTTTTTGTTTTTTTTTAATTCTCTTGCTAAAAACTGGTGCTTATTTGCAGTTTCTGACAAAAATGACCCATTGGGTACAATGAGTTCACTTAATAAACCAGTGCAAAAAAGATCATAAAATCAGGCAGGGTTAAATCGATGGTGACCTGCTTAATGACCAGCATGATTTATAATCATAATTCCAAGCTTAGTTATGTTGTAAGTCGAACATTACCTGTCGACATTTTTGCATTCATTTTTGCAGTTCCCAAAATCAGCAATTGAACTAAATGTCAGTGCTATAATTATGAAAACTCAATGGTGTGATTTCTTTCCACTTTCTGGTGGAATGAACATTACAGAGATCTTGTGTATGTCTTAGGATGACAAAGAGCCTTCCCCAAATCACAAACACTCATGCCCACTGTCACGAATCAATTTTCTCTCATGGATCAAGACAACAAGGACAGTTTTATTCTTGGCATAATGACCACAAAAGAAAGGATCTTCTGAGATGCTACTGAGAAAAGGGACATTGTGAGGTAGTTGTGAAAAACTCTGTGGGTTGCTTTACACAATTCATTAACTAAGGCAAATAAAGCCCTACTTGCTGCATTCATATAATATACTACAGTGAGTTAGGTTTGGCCTTGGTTAGAGTAAATCCGTGTTCTGGCTTATCATGTTAGGTTAGCTTAATCCATGCTGACTGGCAATATGTCTGTTTGTTCTCAGAGAGGGCCTTTGTCCAGCTCATCAACCTGAAACTTTCTGAATTAAAATATATGCTTTATTAGTTCTATGTAAAACAACCTTGAGATTATTTTAGCATCCAGAAGGGAGCAGGTTTGTCATTTCAAATGACAGCCTGTTTTGATTTGGCTCGACAGGTCTCTCTTTCTTTCTTTCTTTCTTTCTTTCTTTCTTTCTTTCTTTCTTTCTTTCTCTCTCTCTCTCTTTCCTTCCTTCCTTCCTTCCTTTCTTTTCTTTCTCTCTTTGTCAAGTTTAACAGATATAAGTATAAACATGGTTATGAATACAGGAAAGGGATACATATAAATGGGGACATTAGGGCAGGGACAGTAGGCACGTTGGTCCGCTTATGCCATGTCCCTTGCAGACCTCTTGGGAAGGGGGTGAGGTCAACAGTAGACATTCTAAGGTTAAGGTTATGAGGGTTTGGGGATGACAAATCACAGAGTGTATTTCAGGCATTAACTATCTGTTGCTGAAGTCGTATTTTCTGCAATTGATTTTGGAGCAGTTTATCTTGAGTTTGTATCTATTGTGTACTTGTGTATTGTTGCAGTTGAAGATGAATTAAAGGGTCATCAAATGAAACATAATCTACTACATACAACATAGTAAACAATGTTTTATTTTTTTATGGAGCACCGGCTCCATCGCGCTGGCATGGAAAACTCTGGGCTGAGCTTGGCTTTTGCCTGCAACCCAGTGCGCTGTGCGCATTAGAGGGAATATTGAATACAAATGGATTTCCTAAAGATACCTGGTTATGTGATATAGGAAGTGGACTATTTTTCCCATTCAGTAGTTTCAAAGGCAATAATTTTTAGAAAAGATCAATTTAAAAAGGATAGATTTTTTTTCCTGACAGTGGTACTGAGTTAATCCAGTTTCTGGGTTTATATAACACATTGGACTACAAACTACAAACCAATCAAACCACCTGTTTCCAAAAATGCTACAGAATTCTTGGAAGCCTGGCATTCAGACAAATCAGCCATCAAAGGGCATATAGAGGTACGCAACATTTACACATCATTCAAAGGAGCCACTCAAAAGGCTGAAAAGGAAACGAAAACCACAAAAACCTCCTGGCCACCAATGAACAATGAGATAAGCAGAAATTAACACCAGACCAATGAAGCTGTAAGCAGTACTCCAGTCAACTGCCCACTCAGATGAAGAAACGTTTGTTTGTTTGTTTGTTTGTTTGTTTGTTTGTTTTTTATTCATTCATTCATTCATTCATTCATTCATTCATTCATTCATTCATTCATTCATTCATTCATTCATCCACAATCCGGGTCCACATTTTAGCCACCTCAGAAGGTTGGAAGGCTGAGTCAACCTTGAGCCAGTGATGAGATCTGAACCGCTGACCTACAGATCTACAGTCAGCTTCAGTGGCCTGCAGTACAGCACTCTACCTGCTGCGCCACCCTGGCTCAGTTTAAAAGACTAATTAAGGGATTATAAAGAACACTCCCACCAACAGTACAAGACAAGCCTCTCTATATAAACAGAGAGAGTAAACCCCACTCCTTTCTAGCACTATCTTGCCTGCAAGAAAACAACCAAGCTCAGAGAGCATTAGGATCTCTACAAAATATTTAAGTTCTACCTCTTACATAAATGTGTGCAACATCACAACATGTGTACAAAAGAGATTGAGCTTGCATTACAATGTTGTGGTATCTGATTTGTCATTTGCCCTCCCTTGCCTCCCTTGTAGATAGGATGAAAGGCTAACAAAGTCTAGTATATTGTGAGATGCCTTTGATCTGTTTTCGAACATCAAACTGAAAATACCTTGAATAATATGGAACGGAGGAAAACATCACTGGAGTTAGTATGCCAATAGAAGTGGAAGCATTGTAGCTTATTCCACGTTGGTTCCACAGGTTGGTCATTAGCAGGGATAGACTATTGCCCAGATGGGGGAACTCAGTAGGGCAGTGAAAATGGAGCTCCACCCCAATTTGCACTGAAAGATGTTGAAAGAAAATGCAGGGCAACCTGCATAAGGCACGCCTACAGTGTGATAATAAAAATTTGGGTAGCCCTTCACTGGTCATTAGAAACATAGGAACATAGAAGTCTGACGGCAGAAAAAGATCTCATGGTCCATCTAGTCTGCCCTTATATTATTTTCTGTATTTTATCTTAAGATGGATATATGTTTATCCCAGGCATGTTTAAATTCAGTTACTGTGGATTTATCTACCACGTCTGCTGGAAGTTTGTTCCAAGGATCTACTACTCTTTCAGTAAAATAATATTTTCTCATGTTGCTTTTGATCTTTCCCCCAAATAACTTCAGATTGTGTCCCCTTGTTCTTGTGTTCACTTTCCTATTAAAAACACTTCCCTCCTGGACCTTATTTAACCCTTTAACATATTTAAATGCTTCGATCATGTCCCCCCTTTTCCTTCTGTCCTCCAGACTATACAGATTGAGTTCATTAAGTCTTTCCTGATACGTTTTATGCTTAAGACCTTCCACCATTCTTGTAGCCCATCTTTGGACCCGTTCAATTTTGTCAATATCTTTTTGTAGGTGAGGTCTCCAGAACTGAACACAGTATTCCAAATGTGGTCTCACCAGCACTCTATATAGTGGGATCACAATCTCCCTATTCCTGCTTGTTATACCTCTAGCTATGCAGCCAAGCATCCTACTTGCTTTCTCTACCGCCTGAACTTGCCTTGGCGATTCTTCAATAGACCACTTAGAACTTGCCTTGACGATTCTTCAGTTGACCACTCTGCAAAGCTAGAGTTGCAAATGCTGTGACAATGGTGCCCACACATGTCTGCCTAACATGCAGCAGAACATTTTGTGCCCGTATAGGCCTTACCAGCCACCTGCAGGCACATCACATACAGCCCACAACCCATTAGATGTCAAAGTCCTCTTTGAACATCATAGACGAACATCAAAGCATTATAGCACATGGTCTCAGATGCAGTAATATATGCACCTCATATTTAAGATAAACTATGAATTAAGCTGTTACAAGTATAATTCAGAAGAGGCTGTTTATGTCTTACATTATTTGCACTTGACAATTAATGGTTATTATGGAGTATAAATGGAAAATGAGAAGAAGAATGTGCCATTAACACAAAATTTTGCTGCACTTCCCTATAATTTTAACAAAATGAAATGGATAACTGAAGAGAAAGTCATTACCAGCATAGGTAGACCTGATCTGAATACTATACTTTTACACAAAGAAGGATGCTGATGTTTCCTTTTTAAGATAGTGCTTCTTAATGGCTTGAATGAAAAATAGTCTTTTACATTTCCCGCTTCCAAGGAAAATATAACCATATGTCGCTTCAGTGAGCCATTTCTTTAAAAAGCCTGTACTGTAGGAATGTACAGTATGACAGATATATTTAAAAATGGATGGTATTTAATTATCAATACCCTTCAATTTAGTCAGCATTTTAGTCTGAAGTCCATTAAGTAGCAGAAGGAACTGACAAAGGAAAGAAAAAGGAAACTGAGGGATGGGGGTTGGTGCAAATATTTTCAGCAATGAAACTACAAGGAAATTTTTGGACAAATAGTAGATAACATTTGCAAATTAAGACATATAAATTGAGCAAAACCACACTCAATAGCAGCAACTTCAAGAGGGGCCTTGGAGTCTTAGTAGACAACCTGCTAAACATAAGCCAGCAGAGTGCAGCAGCAGCCAAAAAAGCCCAAGCAATCCTAAATTGCATTAACAGAGGAATACAATCTAGGACTAGGGAGGTACTGATACCACTCTATAAAAACTTAGTTAAAACACACCTAGAGTGCTGCATCCAGTTTCGGTCACCACACTACAAAAAGGACATTGAAACTCTAGACAAAGTGCAGAAGAGAGTAACCAGGATGTTTAGAGGACTGGAAACTATTGCAGGAACTGGTCATGGCTAGTCTGGCGAAGAGAAGGACCAGGGGCATAGTTCCCTCTAAGCTGAGCAGTGAGCAATCGCTCACTTAAAAATCATCTTCAACTCAGAATTTTTCAAACCTGCCCAGAAGCCGAGAGGGAAAGAGTGAGAGTGCTTGCTTATTTATTTATTTATTTATTTATTTATTTATTTATTTATTTATTTATTTATTTATTTATTTATTTATTTATTTATTTATTTATTTATTTATTTATCTATCTATCTATCTATCTATCTATCTATCTATCGTTCGTTCATTCATTCATTCATTCATTCATTCATTCATTCATTTATTTCTGTGCCGCCCAGTCCCGAAGGGACTGCCGCTCAGACACTATACTTTTCCGCCCACTCCCCCAAAAAATTAGAGGGAACACTGATCAGGGGTGACATGATAGCAGTCTTCCAATACTTGAGGGGCTGCCATAGAGAGGAGGGGGTCAGGCTGTTTTCAAGGCACCAGAAGGCCAGACAAGGAATAATGGGTGGAAGCTGACCAAGGAGAGATTCAAGCTGGAAATAAGGAGGAACTTTCTGACAGAGTGAACAACCAGTGGAACAGCTTTCTTTCTTTTTCTTTCTTTCTTTCTTTCTTTCTTTCTTTCTTTCTCTATCTATCTATCTATCTATCTATCTATCTATCTATCTATCTATCTATCTAATTATATTTGTATGCCGATCCTCTCCGTAGACAGCTTGTCTGCAGAGGTTGTGGCAGTTCCAACACTTGAAACTTTCAAGAGGAGATTGGATTGTCCTGTGTCTAAAATGGGGTAGTGATTCCTGCTTGAGCAGGGATTAGGACTAGATGACTTACAAGGTCCCTTCCAACTCTAGTAATCTGTGAACAGTTATAATGATAATAATAATTGAGTTTGCACTCCATGAACTAAACTATAAAAGGTATTATTCTCTGTAAAAGCACATGCAGTACTTATATTTCACTTGTAGATTTTTCTGAAAAATACACTGATGAGCAAATGATGAGTTTTTGTACTAATTAACTAGAAGTTCTTTTTGGACAGAATTGCTAAGATTCTTTATTTTAACAGCTTGCTTTGGCAGTGGGACATGGCTGTAATTTTCTTCAATGTGGCACTTAGTGCCACAGGGAACCCAGTGTTCTCTCCACTGATGTGCTTGGGGTCATTCTGCTTCTCCAATTCTCTCTATATTTGGGCAAGGCAGAAGAGCAGTGCAAAATGAAGCCACACGACATAAAGAAATATTAGTTTTGAAGAAAAACATGATTAAACTGCACAACTTTCTGTTGGCTTCCCCATTGGTTTTTCTCCCTGAAAGTTACCCATAAGCCAAATAAATGGGAAAGCTGACAAGAGTTTGAGGAAGGGAGAGCGGAAAAAAGGAAGGAAATAACAGAATGAGAAAAAGGGAGGGAGGGGGGAGGAAGGAAGGAAAGAAGGAAGGAAGGAAGGAAGGAAGGAAGGAAGGAAGGAAGGAAGGAAGGAAGGAAGGAAGGAAGGAAGGAAGGAAGATGTACACTTGGAATACTGCTTCTAGTTTTGGTCACCACAATACAAAAAAGATGTTGAGATTCTAGAACAGTGATGGCGAACATTTTTTTCCTTGGATGCTGAAAGAGTGTGCGTGTGCACTATCACGCAGGCACAAGTGCCCATGCACATAATTCAATGTCTGGGGAGGGCAAAAACAGCTCCCCCCCGAGGTCCTCTGGAGGCCAAAAACAGCCTGTTTCTCAATTTTTGGTGGGCCCAGTAGGCTTGTGTTTATCCCAACCCAGGCTCCAAAGGCTTCCCACACACATCCTGCTGGAGGCTCACCCTCCCCGAGCCTCTGTGCAAGGCAAAAATCCACTGGCTGGCACACACATGCACGTTGGAGCTGAGGTAGGGCAACAGTTTGTGTGCCAGCAGATATGGCTCTGTGTGCCACCTGTGGCACCCGTGCCATAGGTTCACCATCACTGTCCTAGAAGGATTGCAAAGGAGAGCAGAAGGGATGATTGGGGCAGGGGTGAAATTAAAAAAAAATCCCTACTGGTTCTGTGGGTGTGGCTTGGTGGGCATATCCATCCCTATCAGACTCTGGGGCCAACCAAAGGTGGTATTTGCCAGTTCTCTGAACTACTTGAAATTTCCACTACTCCAGAACCTGCTGAATTTCACCCCTGGAGTAGGGGGTAGAACATATGAAGAATAATTGCAGGCATTGGGTATGTTTAGGTTAATGAAAAGAAGGATGAGGGGTGACATGATAGCAATGTTCCAGTATTTGAGGGCAATTATGGAGGGAGAAAGGAAGGGAGATTTTCTATGCTCCCTGTTAACTTCCCACAAGAAAACCCAATGGGGAAACATGCAGGAAGTCAGAAGTCCTTCCTACTCTCACTGCTTTGTGGTTGTTAGGTTTTGTTTTGTTTTTGGCCTACTTTTGGTTCTCAGTTGAGATGAGAAAATGTTTCTTAATTGAACATCAAATGGGGAATGGCTTGTCTAGTAACAATACATGTGAATTTTTTGGCCTAAGACCAATGAGTATGGCTAACTAACTTGCATAAGAAAGAAATAACTAAAGGCTTGTAGACAGAATTGAAAACTTTGATCGGTGGGCCACAGAAAGAGCATATTGGAACTAGAAGACCAGAGGTAGGTTCTTCCCATTTGGACTGGTTCTATGGAACCAGCAGTAATTTGGCGTGCTGGATTGCTGGAACTGGCAGCGACCCAGGCCTGCTGCCATGGCTCCGAATGGGCTCTCTCTGTGTCACCATAGCTGGTACCATCTTGTTTTTTGCTTCTGGGTTTTTATCATTGCGCATGTGTGTGTGCCTACACGGCACGTCAGGAAGCAAATTGGCAGTGAGGAAAATCAGCACCCACCCCTGTAGAAAATTCAGAATAGGTTCTCCTGATTCTGTTAGGACCAATAACTATCCCTGTTTTTGTTCTGAGTCAGCATTTGTTTGATCCCCTTTTCTTCCTGAGTAAGTGGCCAGAGTCAGCATCACCCAGATTTTATGTCAAACATTAGTTTCCTTAACAACTATTCTTGCAAGCTGCAGAGCACTTCCAGAGAGATGGAGTCAGCATTCATGGAGATAAATGATCAGTAGGATGGTAGCAGCTCAGGACCTCATGCAATAATTTTGAGCAATATCTTATAAGGGCAAACATTCCTTCAAAAAACAATTCTTTTACAAGCCACCAGAGTCATTGTCTCTTTGCAGTCCTAGTTTTGTGACACCAGTCAGCCAGAGCTGGGAATGTTTCTCCAGTAATAAATTATTATTTCACGACAGCATAATCTCATCTTCATATCTGTTTTGCCGGGCTCTCTGGTAGGAGCCTCCCGAAAATCCAAGGGTACAAATTGCAGACACACACACATTTGAAAATTCAAAACAATGTTCTTTATCACAAAATTCAAAATAAACTAAGCACTCTTTTTATTTATTTATTTATTTATTTATTTATTACTTAGATTTGTATGCCGCCCCTCTCCGAAGACTTTTTGTATTGCAAAGAGCACTCGTCCCAAAACAACTGGGTACAATTTCCCTTAAGCAGTCATTAAGTACTTAGCTAGCAGCTGTGAAGAAACTTCACACCCCTTCTTCTTCCAATGAAGTGAGACACACACACACACACACACACACACGTTGCTCTGCTTTGGTTTCAAAGGTGTGAAAAAATCAACAAAGTCCAGAAAACAGCCACACACGATTCCTGACGAACTGCGATCAGATACTCTTTCACAACGGCCAAACCCACACGCTGCTATTTATGGCAGCAGCCCTAATTACTGGAGCCTCACCCAACCACAGGTGGCCTCATTTTCTCTTCTAATAATCGTTTAGTTGTTGTCTCCTATGCATCACTCTACGCATGCGTGGATGTGTCATTAATTCTTGTTCAGAATCCAAAGATGATACAAATGATTGATCTCCTCCTGGGCGGTCTTCCAAAGTCCCCTCTTCCCTGTCACTCATGCTGCCTTGGTCAGAGGAGGCTTCACCGGCAGATTCCATCGGGAGCAAAACAGGCCCCACATCCACCGGCACATTCCTTGGGGCAGGAGCTGGGCCAGAGCTGTCAATGCTCTGTAAAGGTAGAAATGGATTGCATGAAACTTAACTAGAACATATGCAAAAATAAATGCTTGCAAATCTTGGAATCTGCAAAAAACAGAGCAGCATTTTTCTTCTTATTCTAAATGGGCATATTTTTCCCCCTCATATACAGGTAGCTCTTAACTTATATAGAGACAGGGTGGTGCAGTGATTAGAGTGCAGCACTAACTACTAGCTGCAGTGCAGCAGTTCAAATCTCACCACCGGCTCAAGATTGACTCAGCCTTCCATCCTTCTGAGGTGGATAAAATGAGGACCCAGATTGCTGGGGGCAAGAGGCTGATTCTGTAAACCACTTAGAGAGAGCAGTAGAAGCTCTATGAAGTAGTATATAAGTAAATCCTATTGCTATTGCTATTATGACTTTACAACTGAGCCCAACATTTCTGTTGCTAAGTGAGAAATTTGTTAGGTGGGTTTTGTCTCGTTTTTATAATTATTGCAGCTACATTTATTATACAAATCACTGCAGTTCACTGCAATAACATGGTTGTTAAGTGAAACTGCCTTCCCTGATGCTTGACAAAAGGCCGCGAAAGCCGATTGAATGAAGGTGGAACAAAGCAACAATCATAGGTCTGAGTCAGTTGCCAAGCATCTGGATTTTGATCATATGACCATGGGGATGTTGCATGCGCAGAAGCGAAAAATGCAGTGAAATCATTGAAATCTCACTCATGTGAATGTCCTCTCATGAGATTTTGCTTCATGCGCATGCACAAAGCAAAAACATGCTGAGATGTGCACGCATGCATGCAAGCTAACTGTAGCTGCACACATAGCACACTGGTAGCAACAGTAAATAGGAATCCGTCCCTGATCACCATGACTTAAACCCTGTTGACTTGTGTGTAGTCAGTGTACATAACGATTAAAAGAGGAAATGGGAAATTAATGTCAGATAATCTCTTTGCTTTCCCTCTAACATATTGGTGGCCACATCTAATTTACTGGGATAAATGTTTTGCATACATTGTCTGATTGCTATATTACAGTATAATTGATTGATAGAAATGAATTCTTCTGCACACCACATGATTCCTGGGCTCATTTATTAACACCAAGTCTGCACTGCTTAAGTAACTATAAGCTTGGGAAAAGTCTTTAAGATACTGATTCCCTGGGCTTATTAAGTCTAATATAGAGCTTTCAAGATATTTTCATTAAGAAAGTTTGGTTAATAAAGGTCCTTATTACTAAGACCTATTATGAAAACCATTACTGGAAAAGAGCAAAGCATTACTATGCAGTGGGAAGAAACGGAGAGGATAGAAGTAAAAGCAAAATAATATTTCTTCTTGGAAAGAAAGGATTTTGCTTTGCCAGGATTGGTTGGAATTGAGAAAGAAAGGAAGAATATGTATTACAAAATATGGAATGTAATATCAGGTCAGGTATCACTAACACTTTTGTGCTGGCGAACATATTGGATATATTGTGGGTATTGCGGTGTTGTTATAAAATGGAGGTCATGGGACTTCTCAGTTCACAAAATGGTCACTAGTATGGCAGACAACACTGTGGTAGGAATACTCCCAATCACATTGGCCATCATTCACACATGTTTTCTATGACCTTCAGGGCTGAAAATGCTGAGGTTTTGGTTTAGCTAGTAATCCTAGCCATCAAGGTCCACAATATATAACCTACTACATTGTATGAAGTAGGTCAGTATTGATTTATTTAATAATCTATAGTTAAAACAATCTGCTGTTATCTGAAAAAAATATTGTTGCATGATTCCAGTTTTTGGATTTCTTTAGCTACTTTTGAAATACCAATTCATCCAAATATTAAGGTGCAGTAATAGAGATAGAATCTAGAAGTGGAGGAGAAGTGTTGTACTTCCTAGGGACATCAAAGTTGAAGATGCAAAGCAATTTAGGTAAGGATATTGTTGTGGTTAGCTCTGGCCCAGCACCTGCTCCAAGGAATGTGCAGGTGGATGTGGGGGAGACATCCATATGCCGCAGGCCTGTTTTGCTCCCGATGGAATCTGCCAATGAAGCCTCCTCTGACCAAGGCAGCATGAGTGACAGGGAAGAGGGGAGTTTGGAAGACAGCCCAGGAGGAGATCAATCATCTGTATCATCTTTGGATTCTGAACAAGAATTAATGACACATCCACGCATGCGTAGAGTGATGCATAGGAGACAACAACTAAAGGATTATTAGAAGAGAAAATGAGGCCACCTGTGGTTGGGTGGGGCTCCAGTAATTAGGGCTGCTGCCATAAATAGCAGCGTGTGGGTTTGGCCGTTGTGAAAGAGTATCTGATCGCAGTTCGTCAGGAATCCTGGGTTGCTGGTTTCTGGACTTTGTTGATTTTTTCATCTGTATCATCTTTGGATTCTGAACAAGAATTAATGACACATCCACGCATGCGTAGAGTGATGCATAGGAGACAACAACTAAAGGATTATTACAAGAGAAAATGAGGCCACCTGTGGTTGAGTGGGGCTCCAGTAATTAGGGCTGCTGCTATAAATAGCAGCGTGTGGGTTTGGCTGTTGTGAAAGAGTATCTGATCGCAGTTCGTCAGGAATCCTGGGTTGCTGGTTTCTGGACTTTGCTTGTTGATTTTTTCATGCCTCTGAAAACAAAGCAGATCAACAGGTGTATGTGTGTGTGTCTTACTTCGTTAGAAGAAGAAGGGGTGTGAAGTTTCTTCACAACTGCTAGCTAAGTATTTAATGACTAAGGTTAATTGTACAGACTACCTGGTTGTTTTGGGACGAGTGCTCTTTGCAATACAAAAAGAGTGCTTAGTTTATTTTGAATTTTGTGATAAAGAACATTGTTTTGAATTTTCAAACGTGTGTGTGTCTGAAATTTGTACCCTTGAATTTTCAGGAGGCTCCTACCAGAGAGCCCGGCAGAACAGACACTAAATTAATTCTGAATATTTTTCAGAATGCATTGTTAGAGCAGTTGAGGAGAACTCCTTTCATTTTATTTCAGTTCTACAAAGAATTTGGTAACCAACAGTATTTAATTTTTTTAAAAAAAATACTAATTGCCATGTTTGATATAGCACTTTTAATCAATTGGAGCCGATTAAAACTCGTTCGCATCTCATTAGTCATTCCAGTTTGGATGCTCTTGGAAGGACTAACCTTTTCATTTTTTCTCCACCATAAAACTCACGGGCAGCCATCTCTCCTTTGAATTCTGGTATCATACATTTGTTTAACTTCCTGAGTAAAGTAATTAATACTACAAAGCCTTGATTGCTTGACAGAATACATTTTTATAACTGACAATTTTTATATCTTGGGACTTTAGAGAAAAAATTTATTTAATTTGTGCCAAGGTTAAAACTGGGAAGGAGGGAAGGAGCAAAGAAGGGAGGGAAGATGGTAGAATAATGACAAGTATTTCTTTGATGGTGCTCGTCGGATAATTTAAAATTTCTTCTATGTACCATGAGCTGGCTAATTGCACCTAGAGAAACTTGACTGACACTGAATACCTAAGGAATTTGCATCTCGGGGTACTCATAGGAAATCTCTTAGGATATTAAATTTAGTAGCTGGAAGAGTAAAGAGGACAATGCGGCCAGATTACACAGTTTTAGTTGATTAGTTGCCCACAAGATCATATGCTGCAATATCCTGCCTGTCAACAACTGCTTCAGCTACAACCGCAATAACACAAGAGCACGCAACAGATTCAAACTTAATATCAACCGCTTCAAACTTGACTGTAAAAAATATGATTTTAGCAATCGAGTTGTTGAAGCGTGGAACTCATTACCAGACTCCCCCAACATTTTTCCCTTAGACTTTCCATGGTTGACCTCTCCAGATTCCTTAGAGGTCAGTAAGGGGCGAGCATAAGTGCACTAGTGTGCCTTCCGTCCCCTGTCCAATTGTCTCTCCTATATTTTATATATCTTTTCTCCCATCCATATTTATTTATTTATTTATTTATTATTTAGATTTGTATGCCGCCCCTCTCCGCAGACTCGGGGCGGCTCACAGCAAAGTGAAAAACAATTTACAAGAAATCTAAATTATTATTTAAAAATATTTTAAAAAACCCATTTTCTAAACAAACATACAGACAGACATACCATTCATAAATTGTAAATGCCCGGGGGAGATGTCTCAGTTCCCCCATGCCTGATGACAAAGGTGGGTCTTAAGGAGCTTACGAAAGGTAAGGAGAGTAGGGGCAGTTCTAATCTCCGGGGGGAGTTGGTTCCAGAGGGCCGGGGCCGCCACAGAGAAGGCTCTTCCCCTGGGACCCGCCAACCGACATTTTTTAGTTGACAGGACCCGGAGAAGGCCCACTCTGTGGGACCTAATCGGTCGCTGGGATTCGTGCGGCAGCAGGCGGTCTCGGAGATATCCTTCCTCTGCTCTTCATTGATGTATTCTATTCTCATATCTCTTCTTCTATCCCTTCCCTGATATTTACTACTACACGTTTTTATTCTCCTTAACTTTCAATTTGTATTGGACAAAATAAATAAATAAAAATAAAATAGTTAGAGAATGTTGATTCATGCATGAGGCAATCTACGCTATGATTGGTTGCCCTGAGTATGAAGGAGGCACTTTCTTTTTCCCACCTTTTCCTTCAGTAGGCTTTTTAGATTTACCTCATGACGATCCTGTGTTCCTGACTACCTTGTCCACTGTAAATATAAATACCACTTGGACTTATATACTGCTTCACAGGGCTTCACAGCCCTCTCTACCTGCTTTAGAGAGCATCAGTATTGGGTTCCTACCGGAACGGGGTGGGGACGGTATTCCGGTAACAAAAAAGGAGCTGTGCACAAAGCTCGTTATGACCGGCAGGCAGGCGAGTGTTCCAGAGCGAGATATGGCTTCTGCACATGAACAGGAAGCAAAATCTCCTGAGAGGACACGTGGGCGTGTGAGATTTCAGCAACTTTTGGCAAAGTTTTTTCTATTTATTTATTTATTTATTTATTTATTTATTTATTTATTTATTTATTTATTTATTTATTCATTCATTCATTCATTCATTCATTCATTCATTCATTCATTTATTCATTTATTCATTTATTTATTTATTTATTTATTTATTTATTTATTTATTTACGATTTGATTTGATTTTATTTTATTTGATTTCATTGCCACCCCTCTCCGTAGACTCGGGGTGGCTCACAACAACAATAAAAAACAGTTCATAACAAATCTAATAATTTAACGATTAAAAAAGAAAACATTAAAATCCCCGTTATTAAAGCAGACATACACAGAGACATACCATACATAAACTGTATAGGCCTGGGGGAGATGTTTCAATTCCCCCATGCCTGACGGCAAAGGTGGGTTTTAAGGAGTTTACGAAAGGCAAGGAGGGTGGGGGCAGTTCTAATCTCCGAGGGGAACTGGTTCCAGAGAGTCGGGGCCGCCACAGAGAAGGCTCTTCCCCTGAGGTCCGCCAAACAACATTGTTTAGTTGACAGGACCCGGAGAAGGCCAACTCTGTGGGACCTAATCGGTTGCTGGGATTCGTGTGGCAGAAGGCGGTCCCGGAGATATTCTGGTCCGATGCCATGAAGGGCTCTATATATTTGCTTCCGCACATGCGCAGAAGAAAAAAAATTGCTGAAATCTTGCATGCCCATACATTTTCTCGCAAGATATGCTTCCTGCACATTCACAGAAGCCAAATCTCGATCTGACCCATGCTCACGCCCACTGGTCACTCGGACTGCACGTGCATCAGCACCAGTAGCAGAGGTAAGTTGCAACTGCTGCCTGGTCCGCATGCTGCTCTCAACAATCTGGATCCTTGTTTTTACCAACCTTGAAAGGGTGGAAGCCTGAGTCAACCTTGAGCCGGTGGAACTCAAACTGCCAAACTGCTGGCAACCAGCACTCAACAGATGTGGCCTGCAGTTTGCATTCTAAGTTTGTGGTCTGTGTCTCTGACTTCATTTGGACACCTGTTGCACAATTCCCTGACAGAATCCAAGGCTGTAGACAAGTCTGGGAACTCCCCCCTACCCATCAAAAACAAAAGAATACCCAAAAAGAAATACATCCCAGAAGAAAGCCACTGCAACCACCTCCATCTTGTTACTAGGAAAATTATAGCAAAGATGTCCAGGAAATCACCAAGATTGATATCTGATTTCAAGGAGACTTTGATTCTACTATGTAGAAATCACTTGAATTATGGTAGATGGGAAGGGATGGGTGTAGGAAAAAAACATGACCAGGAAGCCCTGGACCATGTGATCAGCTTGACATTTTGGTTGCAAGATTCAATTTTCAGTCCCATATCTTTGTAGTAACAATAGGTTACTATAGGTCAGTGGTGGCAAACCTTTTTTTCTTCAGGTGCCAAAAACGCTATTGTGCATGTGCAAATGCCCACACCCATAATTCAATGCCTGTGGAGGGTGAAAACAGCTCCCCCCACCCCCAATGCCCTCTGGACACCAGAAACAGCTGGTTTCTCAACTTTTGATGAGCCCAGTAGGGGCTCGTGTTTCGCCCTCTTCAGGCTCCAAAGGCTTCCCTGAAGCTGGAGGAGGGTAAAAACATCCTCCTCCATCTTCCCAGAGGCTCTCTAGAAGCCAAAAACACCCTCCCAGAGCCTCGGTGCAAGCCAAAAATCAGCTGGCTAGCATAGACATGCACATTGGACCTGAGCTAGAGCAACAGCTCATGTGCCGGCAGATATGGCTCCACGTGCCACATGTGGCACCCATGCCATAGGTTCGCCATCATTGCTGTAGGTTAACAATATGTTCCCCAATTGAATTTAAAACCATAGTACAGTGGTACCTCGGTTCTCGACCACAATTCGTTCCAGAAGTGTGGTCGAGAACCGATTTGGTCGAGTACCGAATTAATTTATCCCATAGGAAATAATGGAAATGGGTTTAATTGATTTCCAGCCCCTATTTCCTTTATTTCCTATGGGATAAATATCTGAGGTCTAAGCACTCCAAGCTGTAGTAAGGGTGGGGGCAGCTGCAATACCGGCAGTTTCAGGGGGGGGGCTCCTTTCCTCAGTGGTTCGTCTTCTTCCCTTTAAGCAGTTACACCAACTTTCTCCTTCCCGGCGGTGGCGGCAGAGGCTTTTCTTCAAGCAGCAGCAGCGCCGGGAATGTCATATGAGAAAAGGAAGCCGCTGACGTTCCCGGCGCTGCTGCTGCTGCTCGAAGGAAAGCCTCTGCTGCCGTTGGGAAGGAGAAAGTTGGTGTAGCTGCTTAAAGGGAACAAGACGAACCACTGAGGAAAGGAGCCCCCCTGAAACCGCAGGTATTGCAGCCACCCCCACCCTTCCTACAGCTTGGAGCACTTAGACTAGAGACTGGGAGGCTGTTTAGTGGGCGGCCAGGATGGGCGTGTCGGATTCCGACTCCCATTCCTTCTCACCCCGTCCCCTCAGATCTTGTAGCATTTCGGATAATAAACAAAATTTTCTGTGGCTGTTCGGTATCCGAATTTTTGTTCAGATACCGAAGCAAATTTTTGCTGAAAATTTTGTTCGGTATCCGAAATGTACGAGAACCAAAGCGTTCGAGTACTGAGGTACCACTGTACTTTATAGTTCCGGTATAACTTTGAAAATGACTCCAATCTTGCAAGATCATGGAATATCAAAATCATGTGAGAGCAGGATATTGCAAGTTCTCAGCATCCTCTTATGACAGGTGGCATGCAGAGCCATATCAGAGGGCACGTGAGGTGTTGCCCTATGTCAGCTTCAGGGTGCATGAATGCACTGGCCAGCTGACTTTTCGGCCTTCTTTTCAGCCAGTTTTTGCCGTCCTAGGCTTTAGGAGTCTGTTATGAAGCCTGTGCTCATGTGTGGGTGTATGTGTATGCACAGGGGGGTTGTGTGCAGAAGGATATGGGTGTGGGCATCATGCACTAGCATGCGTGCACACACCTTTTTGGCACATGACCCAAAAAAAGGTTCACCATCCCTGTCCTATGATATCTCATGACTTTCAGACTCACCAAAATTCCCTTGATGAGGTTGCTGACCCCACACACAACTTTCTATGGAGTATGCACGTGCTTGCATTTTGCTTTACTTTGTAGTCAGAGGACAAAAGTATCAAATGGGAGAGTTAGTAAGGGACACAAAGGAAAGACTTAGTCGTAGGACCTCTTTAAACAACGTGAAGGATTGTTGATCTGAATTACTACCAAGAAAGTAAAGGCTACAATAAGAAATTTGGTCTCAAGAGTGACTAGCTCCATGATATTATTAACTAACAAAATCTGCACAAAAAACTGCAGAGCTGCCTCAGAGAAAGGCATGGGACTAGAGCAAAATTAGTCCACAGAAGATCCCAAAATGAATGGACAATAGTTGAGATGATGGATCATTGCAGTATCCTAGCCTTATTGTATTTTTGAAACAAGTCTAGTTTTCATTCTCTTCCCTCCTTTTGCTATAGAGAAACTAATCTTGCTTTCCTTTAGCAACTCCTAGTTCCAGCAAAATTCTTAAGCCTGATGGTTACTAGTTATTGGATATAAAGCAAAGAGAAGACGGAACAGCACTTTGTCTGTTGATGTGGAGCTATCTGAAAGGCTTCTGGATATTGAAGGTGGCTAGGGTGAAGCAATATTGTGGACTCCAAGAAATGCTTGCTTTTATAATATAACATAGAAGTATTCTCCAGATATATTTGCTTCTCATTTATCTCAGTGTGGTGTAATGCTTAAAGTTTGGTATTAGAAATACTAAGGGTTAGATCGTGAATAAAGAGATATGCGATGTTGCCGAATTCGTCTTTATTAGGAACTGGCTTTTGCAACAAAGTAACAGCAGAGTGCAACAGTTTAAAGTTCCCAGCTAAAGGCTAAGTTCTAGTAGGCGTGGCTAGGACAGCCATTTGGATTTTCCCGCCCGTGAAGCAACCAATCACGGGCATCCTATGTAAATGAGTAAATTCAAATATATATTAACATATTATTTACATGGTACATAGCACTATTTATTTATTTTATTTATTTATTAGATTTGTATGCTGCCCCTCTCCGTAGACTTGCCTTGCCTTCAGTCAGAGAAGCTCATGGATGATTTTGAGCTGGTAATTGCCTCAGAATGACCAATGCCCTACATAGCATTGGACCAGAGTACCTCTGGAACCACCTGCTACCACACGAATCCCAGCGACCAATAAGGTCCCACAGAGTTAGCCTTCTCTGGGTCCCGTCGACTAAACAATGTCATTTGGCGGGCCCCAGGGGAAGAGCCTTCTCTGTGGCGGCCCCAGCCCTCTGGAACCAACTCCCCCCCCCGGAGATTAGAACTGCCTTCCTGTCTTTCGTAAACTAGTCAAGACTCACTTATACCGCCAGGCATGGGGGAGTTGAGATACCTTTCCCCCAGGCTTTTTTTTATACTTTGTTTTATGTTTGGTATGAATGTGCTGTTTGGTTTTTTAAATAATGATAGTGTTTTATATGTTTTTAATATTAGATTTGTTCCACTGCTATATTATTTTTATTGCTGTTGTGAGCTGCCCCGAGTCTTCGGAGAGGGGCGGCATACAAATCTAATAAAAAAAATAAAAAATAAAAAATAAAATAAAAGTTTTTGTTGTGGGGGCAAATACAATTATAGTGTACATTGTGCATGCTTTCTTGAACTGCTGAGACATGAAGCAGCAATAATAATACTTTGATGTCTTCATAATTCCTAGGCCAGTGATGGCGAACTTTTTTCCCCTCGGGTGCCGAAAGAACGTGGGCAGGTTCTGCTATGCATGCGCGAGTGTCAGAGCCTCTGTGTGAACCAAAAATCAGCTGGCTGGCACACACATGCATGTTGGAGCTGAGCTAGGGCAACAGCTCATGTGCCACTGGATATGGCTCCACATGCCACTTGTGGCACCCGTCCCATAGGTTCGCCAATCAGGGTGGCGCAGCAGGTAGAGTGCTGTACTGCAGGCCACTGAAGCAGACTGTAGATCTGAAGGTCAGCGGATCAAATCTCATCACCGGCTCAAGGTTGACTCAGCCTTCCATCCTTCCGAGGTGGGTAAAATGAGGACCCGGATTGTGGGGGCAATAGGCTGGCTCTGTTAAAAAGTGCTATTGCTAACATGTTGTAAGCCGCCCTGAGTCTAAGCAGAAGGGCGGCATGAAAATTGAATAAATAAATAAAATAAATAAATAAATAAATGACCTAGGCTCTTGATTAGAACTCCAGTCATAAGATGTAGTCAGGATTCCCAGGAAGGAAGAAATACATTCCAGAAGAGTAAAAGGCAAAATTTAGATAACTTGAGTAGGAAAATGAGAGTGAGATTAGCTCCATTTTAGACAGTCAGAGTATATCTTTAATGGTGAAAGTAGTTGGGCAATATTTCTATTTATGGGCTAGGAAGAATAGAGAAAATCGCTTAAAATTTGCTCAGTTGGGTAGATCTTAGTTAAATTCAAAAAGCTAAGCAGGGCCAAAAATGGTTAGTTCTTGGAAGGGACTTGGCTAAACTGGGAGGTCAGAAACCCAAAGGAAAACATTTCCCTGATGTTTCCTATGTTCTGTATAGTCTGGAGGACAGAAGGAAAAGGGGGGACATGATCGAAACATTTAAATATATTAAAGGGTTAAATAAGGTCCAGGAGGGAAGTGTTTTTAATAGGAAAGTGAACACAAGAACAAGGGGACACAATCTGAAGTTAGTTGGGGGAAAGATCAAAAGCAACATGAGAAAATATTATTTTACTGAAAGAGTAGTAGATCCTTGGAACAAACTTCCAGCAGACGTGGTAGATAAATCCACAGTAACTGAATTTAAACATGCCTGGGATAAACACATATCCATCCTAAGATAAAATACAGAAAATAGTATAAGGGCAGACTAGATGGACCATGAGGTCTTTTTCTGCCGTCAGACTTCTATGTTTCTATGTTTCTATATGGATACTTCATGAAATTATTAAAAGTTGAGTTGTATCCATGTTGATGGCAGCTGCTCCATGTTCTACACTGGGATATCAACCTTGACAACTTTTAAGATGCGTGGACCAACTCCCTGAATCCCTCAGCCAACATGTATGAGCTTCAACTCCTAGAATTTAGGGAGTCGAAGTTCATACATCATAAAGTTACCAAGGTTGAGAAAGTTTGTTGTAACTAGCTGGAGAGAAACAGAGTCTCCAGGAATGCTACCGTCCCCTGATGAAAACTCCAAATGAGTAGCATATTGACAAAGGCAATAGTTAACACAAGAGAAAATGTACTTGCCCTTCAAAACCAAACCAAACAAAATGGGAAATGAAGCCTGAAATGGCAAAGAGCTTCTGAATGCTTCTCAGACAGTGCCTCTGCCACAAAGTCTGGAAATAACAATGGGTTTTCAAGGAATCCTCCTCCTTCCCTCTCCCAGCTAGTCTGGAGAGCGGTCAGCCAAAGGAATTAACCTTTATAAGAGCTCACAAGCAGGAACCTTGTATCCCTCAGGGCTTTGGGTATGTTATGGAGAACACAACTCAAAGAACTGAAGATTAGTTTCAAAAAAAGACCCCCAGAGATGTGGTTTGAAGAAGGAGCCGGTTACACGCTGCATGCTTAATGACATTTGAACATTGAGGCAAGATGGTGCACAGACAAAAATACCTGAAGCAGGAATAAAAATGGGTGATTTAGTAAGTGCTCTTATTTCTGTTAGGGCATAGCCTAATATATATTTAATATATTTAATCCTGTTTAAGAAACGTGGTTGATTCTCTGCTTTCATTGGGTCATAGGAAAGTCCACCATGACAACCATTATTACTTTACATATTTCAGCTGTGGAGCCTCAACAGGCAGAATAAAGCCAAGGGCTCAACCAAATGTTCTATTTCCTGAAAAGCACATTAATTTTAGCAAACTGTTTAGGATTATGAAATGTATCATGGAATAAATGCAATTCAGTTGAGGCATTATGCTTTTCCTCTGCACTGTATCCAGAATTCTTTATTCTTCTTTATTTATTTGTTTTGTCCAATACACAATAATACACAGTGAGGGTTATAGAGGATATAATCAAGTAGAATGTATTAAAGGGGGAATAGAGGAGAAAATAAAGTAGTGAAATATAACTATGAGGGAATAGCAGAAAGAGATATAGGTATAAAAGAGAAGATATAGGAGATATAGGAGAGACGCTAGGACAGGGGATGGTAGGCACTCTGGTGCACTTATGTATGCCCCCTACTGACTTCTTAGGAACTTCATGAGGTCAACCGTGGATAATCTAAGGGTAAAGTGTTGGGGATTAGGGGATGATACTACAGAGTCTGGTAGTTAATTCCATGATTCAACAACTCGATTACTAAAGTCGTATTTTTTACAGTCAAGTTTGGAGCGGTTAATATTAAGCTTTTATCTGTTGTGTTAGTCCTTGACAGGCAGGACGTTGCAGTATATGATCTTGTGGGCAATACTTAGATCATGTTTGAGGTGTCTTAGTTCTAAGCTTTCTAGACCCAGGATTGTAAATCTAGTTTCGTAGGGTGTTCTGTTACGGGTAGAGGAGTGAAGAGCTCTTCTGGTGAAGTATCTCTGGACATTTTCGAGGGTATTAATGTCAGAAATGTGATATGGGTTCCAAACAGATGAGCTATATTCTAGGATGGGTCTGTGAAAGTTTTATAAGCTGTGGTAAGTAGTGTGAGATTGCCAGAGTGGAAGCTATGTAGGATTAGATTAACAACTCTTAAAGCCCTTTTGGTGATGTTGTTGCAATGGGCTTTGGCACTAAAGTCTTTAGTTATTAGTACTCCGAGGTCCTTGACCGAATGGGGATTATCTGTGATAATTCATTGATTCAGTTTGTATTTGGAGTTTTGATTCTTTTTGCCGATGTGAAGGACAGAGCATTTGCTGGTTGAGATTTGGAGTTGCCAAGTGTTAGACCAATCAGAAACAGAGTCTAGGTCTTTTTGGAGAGCAGTTGTGTTATCAGTTGTGTTGAAGAGTTTTACATCATCTGCAAAGAGAACACAGTTGCTTGTGATGAGATTGCAAAGGTCATTGGTGTAGAGAATGAAGAGCGTTGGTCCCAGAACACTACCTTGGGGAACACTGCTTTTAACAGGGACAGGGGTAGATATGATGCTTCCTATTTTAACCACTTGTCTGTTTGACAGGAATGCTGTAAGGAAGGATCCTGAGATGCCATAGGATTTGAGTTTTAGAAGTACAGTAATACCTCGTGATACGAACCTCTCATCATACGAACTTTTCGAGATATGAACCTGGGGTTTGGAAAATTTTTGTCTCTTCTTACGAACTTTTTTTCACCTTACGAACCCGCTGCCCGAACGCCAAACCCAGAAGTTCAGCAAAAGTTTGGGTTCAGCGTTTGGATTTGTAAGGCCACCGAGAAGCATTGCCGACTGGCTGTCGCCTTTTGAAACAGCCGGGGGGCTTCTTGGCATTCCCCCGAAGACGTCCTTCCTGGCTGGCCAAAACATGGAGTCCAGGAAGGACGTCTCCGTGACATCAAAGCTCTGCACATGGAATTCCCTATTGGGATTCCCCACCTCCATTTGAGCCTCCCGACTGGCCGACAGCTCCGCAGCTCTTCTGGCAAGGTGACAGCTGGGCGGCTGGGCTTCTCGGCGGCCTCCCGAACCCGAACACCGAACCCAAACTTTTGCCGAACTTCTGGGTTCGACATTCGGGAGAACGCCGAGAAGCCCCTCGGTTGTTTCAAAAGGTGACAGCCGGGGGGCGGAGCTTCTCGGCAGCCTCCCAAACCCAAACCTGAACTTCTGGGTTCGGCATTCGGGAGAACGCTGAGAAGCGCCCGGCTGTTTCAAAAGGTGACAGCCGGGCGGCGCCGACCAGCGGAGCACCCTTTTTGCATTTTTTTTTTTTTGCTTCAACACATTAATATGCCGTCTCAGAGCCTCTGTGCAACCCAAAAATCAACTGGCCAGCACACACATGCACGTTGGAGCTGAGCCAGGGCAACAGTCTACGGAAAGGGGCGGCATACAAATCCAATAAATAAATAAATAATAAAATAAATAACAGTTTGTGTGCCAGCAGATATGGCTCCACGTGCCACCTGTGGCACCCATGCCATAGGTTCGCCATCACTGTTCTATTATATTTTCTGTTCTGTTGCTTTTGTTCTATTCTATTCTATTCTATTCTAGTTATTGATTTACACCCATTCATTTAGTGACCATTCAATGTTACATGGTGATTTTCATGAGGGAACAGATGCAGCCATGAAGCATACTTTTGAGTGGTTCAAGGCCATCCTATACCCACCCACCGGGGCAAAAGTGGAGGAAGGACTTGCCATGCTGGCACAATTGGAATGGACAATGTGACAAGTTTGTGGATGGGGGACAAGGGATGTGAACTTTCAACTGGGTGGGAAACTCAGATTCAGATTTCCCAGTGTAGGTGCCAGGATGGCTCCGGAAATAAATTGGAACTTTGAGGAGCACTTTGACTTGGACTCTGATTTAGGTTGGATGATACCTGGAACCTTGACATAGAGATATTATAGATAGAAGCCAACAAAAATGCCAAAAATGTTTCAGAAACGTATACATAAATCCATCTCATATTAAAGTGAGTTTCTTTTTAAGATGTCTTTCATAAGACAATTGCATCAAATAAATAATTCAAGAGGCATTGGGTAGCAGATAGAACTTTTCACTTCCAGAGTATGGAAAACATTGTCCCAAATATACAATTGGCCTTGATCCTCAATAGATTCAGGAAATTCTTAAAGTCATTCTGTCTTAGTAAGACTTTGAACTTTAGTATGCTTGCGGACATCTATATTTTATAATGTATGATTGGTTACTGCAGGAATCTCCGAGCATGGCAACTTTAAGACTTGTGAAGTCTACAAGTCTTAAAGTTGCCACGCTTGGAGACCCTTCAGTTATTGAATTATTATTGATTGAAATCAGCTGCTTTTCAGTGGTTTGCACTGTCCAGAACCAATCAGGAATGGGCTTATAAATAATAAACAAATAGGGTGCTTATGCTTCTTTTCTCATGTTTATGAAGGAGGGACATGAATTATCCCTGCAATCAGGGATTACATCATGAAGAAGGTAGTACTGTATTACAAATCTCCGCACCTAGTTAGATTTGTTTTTGTAATAACATCACTGAGAATAAATGAAGGCAAGGGAGAGTGAAGATAAATACTTTTTTTAAAATGGAAGGGACTACTTAATGAACGGATTGATGTAAATCAGTTAATGATATCAGAGAGAGCAAGTGAAATAAATTGAAAGTGGGATTGATTCAGGAGGATGTCAATTAACTGGCAAATGTTTTGCATGCAGTGCTGAAAATTGTCCCAGCAAAGATTATCTTTCCTCAATACCTCCCCACACTTTCTGAGCTGAATGAAATAGCAAGTTGCCCTGGCCTAAAACCCAGAAAGGTCAGTAATATCAATCCTTGATCAGGAGATTTACATTCAATATTAAAATTGAAGCCATCCCATTATGCCAAATTGTTAACCAATGCACTATAAGAATAACTAGGGTTTAATGTGCTAGCACAATACCAATATCCTTAGATCGGGGAATTTGGTTGTCATTAGTACTCTGCCAAACCTTGTTTATATTTTTCCCCAAGACGTTTGTACATTAAATTAAGTCAAAGTTTATTTCAATCATTAATGATTAAAAAAAAAAACCAACCAAAGATAAAATATCTACAAAAAATCCAGGAATCAGCAATAATAAATTGTAGGAACAAATTTCAAATAATATTTTTAATTGCCTTACCAACCTCCAGTGGGGATACTGAAATATTTCTCTTTTTCACCTCTTATTGTCCCTCCTCTCTTGCCTCTTATTGTCTCTCCTTTCTCCTCCTATCTGTCTGTCTGTCTATCCATCTGTCCATCTGTCCATCTGTCCATCTGTCCATCCATCCATCCATCCATCCACCCTATGTAACCTATTTAACCTATGTAATCTATGTAATCTTTCTATCTATCTATCTATCTATCTATCTATCTATCTATCTATCTATCTATCTATCTATCTATCCCTTTCCACCTCTCACAATACTAGACAACACAGTATCAACAGTAGATACCTTCAAATTTCTAGGTTATATCATATACGCTAGTGATGGGTTTTTTTTCAACTCCCAGAACATTCCTGCGAATCCTCACTTTCGAATCTTGAAAAGCATTGTGCCATGAAGTTCATTCTTGAATAGAAGTGTGAAAAACTAAGGAGGCTGCAGAGCGTAGGAGAAATGATTGCACATATCATTTATACACCCTTGTCCAGAGGGGGTAGAGAGGGGCTCAGAAAAGTAAAGATGATGGTTGGGATGATGAAAGCCCTATTCTAATACAAATAAAAAGGGTTGTGGCTTCAATTACAGGATTATGGCCACAATCTAGATATTTTTGACCCCGCTCTACTTCCCCTGGACATTCTTGATATTCCCCCAGGGAAATGTCATAAAGATTCTACTCTTCCTTGAAATAAATGTGAAAAAACTACTTCTTTTCCTTCCAGCTGAATGACAATAAACAAACCAACAAAGCCCCAGGTTGTATTACTATTTGATAGCCTGACTTTTTCTCTGCTAGAGAGGCTGAAAAGTCAGGAAACGAGGAATACATTATAAGACGATGCTGAACAACAACAATAATCCCTACATGCTCCTCAATGTGAAGAGCAGTTTATCAGAGTAGGCTGTAATCAATGGGTTTATTATCTATAATAGATATTGATTTTGTAATAAATATTATGTTGACGTTCTAAGCAAATTATTTCTAGTTATTCACAGGGAGCATTCAGAGTTAGATAACAAATGAGACAAATTTATCAACTTGACTAATAGTCCTATGGATGTCAGTAGTGCTTTCTTAGAAGTTAACTTGATCTAAATGCTACCCAAGGGTAATTGAACATAAAATTCTAGTTGTATTTCTTGTTGCTTTTGCACTTTTGATGTATATCCTGCAAGATACCAAAAAGTACAACTTGTAATCATTATTAATTTGGATAGTAGCACTACATGTTAGTGTGCAATACTGTCTAATCATGAGCTATAGGCTGGAGAGAGAACTCAACAATATCTAAGGGCAAACAAACTTCTGAAGTGCCACGAAAAGATATCACCAAATATCATGGATACTTTTTCTTTAGCTAGCTTTATATTCAAACTTTCGTTAAGGAATTTTCTTTTCAAAAGCATGCTGCCAAGCTATTTTTGGGTGGGTGGGTGGGTGGGTGAGTGGGATATTTGATTAAAACATTTTCCAATAACCAAGTTGAATCAACTCATCTAATTGAAGTTAGAAACCAGATCAATAGAAAGATGTAACAAGCAATAAGCATGTGCATTTCTTTCCTTATTAAAATTCTTTCAAGAATTACAATGCCAGATTATATTCTATGTTGATTGTGATGTCTTACTTCATTAAGATACAAAGAAGAAATTCTGGACTATGTTTATAAGGCTGTCCCAACCTTTAATTTTCTATTTTACTATCTCTTTTTACTACGGCTTGACTTCCTGGATCCAATCCTTCCCCGCAGGGAGGCGGAACCGACTAGGTGGTTCCGCTCCAGATGCCTGATGGATCCAGAAGGTTTTCAAAGGGCGCTTGGGGCTATTCCAGATACACTCGTCCACAGTTTGGTGGAGTCTCTTGCCGTGGCCTGGAATAAGGCTGCGACGGAGGCTCTTGACCGGGTTGCGCCGTTGTGACCTCTCTGTGGCGCTAGACCCCATAGAGCTCCATGGTTCAACGAGGAGCTCCGGGAGTTGAAACGCCAGAAGAGACCTCTAGAGAAGTGATGGAGGTAGAGTAAGTCCGAATCCAACCAAACCCTTGTAAGAGCTCATATGAAGACTTACAAAGTGGCGCTCAAGGCGGCAAGATGTGCGTACCATGCCGCTTTAATTGCATCGGTGGAATCTCGCCCGGCTGCTCTGTTTAGGGTGACCCGCTCCCTTCTTAATCAGGGGGGAGTTGGGGAGCCCTTGCAAGCAGTGCTGAGGATTTTAACACATTTTTCGCTGATAAAGTCGCTCGGATCCGGGCAGAGCTCGACTCTGATTGGATAACAGAGTTGGCTGACAATGACTGGGGCCCGTACTTGTCCATCTGTCTGGGAAGAGTTTGATCTGGTGACACTTGATGAAGTGGACAAGGCCATTGGACCTGTGAGTTTCGCCACCTGTCTACTGGACCCATGTCCCTCCTGGCTGGTCTCGGCCAGCAGGGAGGTGACACAGGGCTGGGTCCAGGAGATTGTCAATGCCTCCTTGGGGAGGAGGTCCTTTCCGGTTCCTTATAAGGAGGCACTTGTGCACCCCCTCCTCAAGAAGCCTTCCCTGGACCCAGCCATAACTGTCGTCCAGTCTCCAACCTTCCCTTCATGGGGAAGGTTGTCAAGAAGGTGGTGGCGCTCCAGTTCCAGCGGTCCTTGGAAGAAGCCGATTAACTAGGCCCTCAGCCGTCGGGTTTCAGGCCCAACTACAGCACGGAAACTGCTTTGGTTGCGTTGATGGATGATCTCTGGCGGGACCGGGACAGGGGTCCTGGTGCTTCTTGACCTCTCAGTGGCTTTGGATACCGTCAACCATGGTATCCTCTGCACCGGCTGGAGGGGTACGCTTATGATACCCAGTTGCAAATCTCCACCCAATGTCCAGTCAACTAAGCAGTGGAAGTGATGTGCCAGTGCCTGTTAGGGTCTGGATGGGTATCAACAGACTCAAACTCAACCCTGATAGGATGGAGTGGCTGTGGGTTTTGCCTCCCAAGGACAATCTCACCTGTCCCTCCATTACCCTGGGGGGGAATTACTGACCTCTTCAGAGAGGGTCCACAACTTGGGCATCCTCCTCGATCCACAGCTTACATTAGAGAAACATCTTTCAGCTGTGGCGAGGGAGGCATTTGCCCAGGTTTGCCTGGTGCACTGGTTGCGGCCCTATCTGGACTGGGAATCACTGCTCACAGTCACTCATGCCCTCATCACCTCAAGGTTCGACTACTGTAATGGTCTCTACATGGGGCTACTTTTGAAAAGTTTTCAGAAACTTCAGATTGTGCAGAATACAGCTGCGAGAGCAATCATGGGCTTCCCTAGGTATGACCATGTTACACCAACACTCCGCAGTCTGCATTGGTTGCTGATCAGTTTCCATTCACAATTCAAAGTGTTGGTTATGAACTATAAAGCCCTTCATGGCATCGGTCCAGAATATCTCCGAGATCGCCTTCTGCTGCACGAATCCCAGCGATCAGTTAGGTCCCACAGAGTGGATCTTCTCCGGGTCCCGTCAACTAAAACAATGTCGTCTCGCGGGACCATTGAAAGAGCCTTCTCTGTGGCGGCCCCAACCCTCTGGAAACAGCTCACCCCAGAGATTAGGATTGGTCCCACCCTCCTTGCCTTTCGTAAACTTCTTAAAACCCACCTCTGTCGTCAGGCATGGGGGACCTGAGACAACTCCCCCCGGCCTATATAATTTATGCATGGTATGTTTGTGTGTATGTTTGTTTTTAAATAAGAGGTTTTTAGAGACTTTTTAATATTAGATTTGTGATATATTGTTTGTATTATTGTTGTGAGCCGCCCCGAGTCTGCGGAGAGGGGCGGCATACAAATCTAATTAATTAATTAATAATAATAATAATAATAATAATAATAATAATAATAATAATCTCAAAATATGCTTAACTCTCTAGTTTCCAACCTTACTTTATTTCTGCTGCCCTAATGATTGTAACTATGATTTGTGATATATAACCTATCACTTTGTTGTTTCTAGGTACACTAAGAACTTCTACACTGGAGACAAAATACTTGTGTGTCCAATCACATGTGGTCAATAAAAAAATATTCTATTCTGTTCTGTTCCCATTTGAAACTAGAGGCTTTACTGTCTGTTGGTCTGTCTGAATTCCTTAACAAGTCTTTCAGGAAACTTGAAGCTGAAGAGAGAACAGAACAGAATAGAACAGAACAGAACGGAATATAGAATAGAATAGAATAGAATAGAATAGAATTCTTTATTGGCCAAGTGTGATTGGCCATACAATGAATTTGTCTTTAATGCGTATGCTCTCAGTGTACATTTGATATATTTGTCAAGAATTTGTCAAGATACATTTGTCAAGAATCATGAGATACAATGCTTAATGGTTGTCATAGGGTATAAATAAGAGCCCGTTCATAACCTCATTCAATTCCCTGTTTATTTTGTCACATCTTTTATATATGCCTAAGAATTTTAAAGAAGGGTTCGCATCTTGTAATACTTTTTTCCACATTGCTCGCCTGATTTGTTCATTTTGGTATGAAGCTATTTTTGCAAGCTGCGTTTTTGTAAGCAATTTCCCTGGAATAGTGCTTTCATGGGTGTATTAGTAAAACAAAGATATTTTTGCCATGCCACAAAATAAAAAAACTGGGGAACTGCATAACAAAATTCAGAGAAGTGTGAATTTTTAAAGCTAGCAGTATATCAATTCAAGTATTGGGTCAAAAGGAACGCAATTCAGTACATTTGCATTAAAATGCAGACAGAATGAAAGTCTCTGTTTCTGAATGCTAAATAATTCTTAGCAATAACTTGATTCATCTTAACCTTGGCTAATTTTCGGTAGTTTTGCATATTATGGCAAAGCTAAAGAACAGGCAAGGGAGTGCTTTGGGCTTTAATCCACCTCGAACTGTTTTTAATTTCCATACATTTAGACTAGCACTCTTTTCTAAAATAGTAAGAAACACCCCCCCAACTTTCTTTTGTAATACAACTCTTTTTCATATGAATTTGAATCAGAGGTAGTATTCAGCAGGTTCTGACCAGTTCTGGAGAACCAGTAGTGAAAATTTTAAGTAGTTTGGAGAACCAATAAATATCACATCTGACTGGCCCCATCCCATCTGCCTCCCGAGTCTCAGCTGATTGGGAGGAAATGGGGATTTTGCAATAACGTTCCCCTGAAATGGGGTGGGAATGGAGATTTTACAGTATCCTTCTCCTGTCACGCCCACCAGGCCACACCTACAGAACTGGTAGTATTATTTTTTAATCCCCTCACTGATTTTAATACTGTTGATTAAATGCATCCTTTTCCATACCCATTTTTCAAATTGCAAAAGCAAATTCAATGTGCTTTTGAAGATATCTAGAAACTGTCTTGTTCTCTTGATCTTCCTTGTACAAAAATACAATCACCAATATCTTCCCTTATTTTTTCCCCTGGGTGACTTTTAAAATAAAAATTACTCCATTCATCTCTGAAATGAGGAAAATTTGCCCATCTTTTTTTAAAATTAAACATCTCTCAGAAAAATAATGGAGGCCCATCTGTTACTGTTCCTCTTTTATTGAACTGCTCCAGAAGAAGCAATTGTGATCAATAGATCACAACCCAGCAATGGCTCACCAGCTATTACCTGTTGGAGAAATAAGTTTAATAAAATGTTGAATGGCAAGTGAGTCGACCTCTTAGTAGGGGGCGTGTTGTCATGTTTTATGGTCTATTCAGTGCCTGGGAAAGAAGGGGAAAAATTCAAAAGGATTGCAAAGTCATTATGTCTGTAGGTTCTTCCAGCAGGTGGAAAATATCCAACTAACTTTTCATTGCCTCAAAGGGGAGTTACAAAAAGAAATATGAAAACTTCACCTTAGCAAATCTAGAGATAAATTGAGTCCTATAAGTGTCAAGAATTTTGTTATTTTCCCTTTTCATAAATCCAGTTAAAGACTTTTTGCAAATCTTCTGGGCAAAAGCTTAACACAACGGATATCAACAGGAGAGATCAAAAACATGAAGTTGGTAGCTGTGACTATGAGGCAAAAGCCATGCTCTTTTCATGGGTTTTCTGTGTTAATGTGTATTTATGAGTGTGTACAGGGATTCAATCAGCATTCATATTAACTTTTTATTTTTATTTTATTCTAACCTCTCTACCACAAATGTCCCTGCAGAGAGCTATATTATGGGTTTTTTTATTTATTTAATAATGTATGGACATTCTTCTTTAACCATAAACCAGTTGAGTATAAAATCCTATCTACCTGCAGAGGCAATTACATGCAATGAACCAGTGAATGGCCCATTCATACAATGTCTGTCTGCACTTAGATTCCACTTTCCCTACTCCTGTAAAGAAATATATATATTTTCACCTCCCTGAACACAAAATAACAGAGTTGGAAGGGATGTTGAAGGTTTTCTAATCCATCTCCCTGCTAAAGCAGAAGGTCCTACACCATTCCAAGCAAATTGTTGTCCAGTCTCTAAAGAATACTTCCTAATATTCTTCAAAATCTTCATAGATGGCCTAGATAAGAGAAGGGGAACTTACCAAATTTGCAGATGATAATAAGCTGGCAGGAATAGCTAACACCCTATAGGAGAGGCTCAAGATCCAGATGGATCTTGACAGACTTGAAAACTGGGCCCTATCTAACAAAATGAAATTCAATGTAGAGAAAGTAAAGTCCTACACTTAACCCTGCTGTTCTGTTCGGGTCGTATGTGACCCGAAGCCAAGTTTGAGTCCCTGTAAAAAATTTTCCCTGCATATCTGAAACTTGAAATTTCATGACTGTTCATCATTTCAGGAGTTCTCTCTATGATAATTTTTTTTGTGGGGTGGGGGGCTTAGTTTTTGCTGGGCAAAAAAAGTTACAAATCTTCTGTTCCCAGGTCACCCTGACCCGGACCGAAAACTCTTCATTTGCAGTGCTTATGTTTGGTCTTTTTGAAATCTTTTTTCACTTGGAAAGTAGTCTGAACATTTCTGCACACATTGGAATGAAAATTGAACTGAAAAAATTAATCCTTGTTGGTTTATTTTGCACATAAATGTGCCTCCCCCCCGTTTTTGTGAAATGTTTTTCAATTTATGGATAGTTTTGCTTGCAAAATGCATTCTATTTTACTGAAGTTGGTGTGGGATTGGTAGCTTGAACATTTCTGAATATAAGAAAAATATAAAGGAACTGAAAAAAATGATTCTTACTGGTTTTTTAACATCAGAAATAACCCTCCCCCCCTCGGCTGCTTGCAACCATTTTCACTTTTTATTTTTTTATGCTCCAAATCCAAAATATTCTTTAAAATCTTAGGCATTCATTTACTCAATTTAACAATGCTGATCATCAAAAAAATATTTGTGGGGGTGGGGGAAAAAATTTTTTTCTGGGCAAAAAAAAAGTCACGTTTAGTCTGTTCGGGTCATATATGATCAAAATGATTTTTTTTAGGTACTTGAATTTGGTCTTTTTGAAAACTTTTTCAACTGGAAAACTAGTTTGAACATTTATGAACATAATGATATGAAAATTGAACTGGAAAAATTTTGACTTATATTTCTATTTTGATCAAAAAGCCCCTCCCCCCCATCCTTTCTGAATTTCGTGTCAATTTATATTTTTTAAGGCTACAAATCCCTAAGGAATTTCCCCCCAAAAGGTTTGATATACTAAATTGAACAATCCTGAACATAAAAAAATATAAATAAACTGAAAAAAATGGTTCTTATTGGTTTATTTTTGCCACAAAAGGGCCACCCCCCTCGGCCTTGCTGTGTGCCATTATTGTCACTTGTTATACATATTTGGCTAGAAATATTTGGAATATCCTTTTGAAAATCAACCACATTGTAGCCAGAGAACTAATTTTATGAAATAAATCCATTTTACTAAAAAAAAGTATGTAAGTTTGAAATTAACAGCATATTTTTTATATAAATTGAAATAACTTTATGTGCAAAATAAACCAATATGCATCAATTTTTCCAGTTCAATTTTCATATCATTATGTTCAGAAATGTTCAAGCTACAAATCCCACACCAACTTTAGTAAAATAGTATGCACTTTGATAACAAAACTATCCATAAAGTGAAGACTATTTCACAGAAATGGGGGGGGGGCTATGCATTATATCAGCAAAATAAACCAATAAGATTTACTTTTTCCATTTCAATTTTCATATCATTGTGTGCAGAAATGTTCAAGCTACCAATCCCACACCAACTTCAGTAAAATAGAATGCATTTTGCAAGCAAAACTATCCATAAATTGAAAAACAATTCACAAAAACGGGGGGGGGGGCACATTTATGTGCAAAATAAACCAATAAGGATTAACCTTTTCAGTTCAATTTTCATTCCATTGTATGCAGAAATGTTCAAACTTGTTTCCAGGTGAAAAAAGCTTTCAAAAAGACCAAATATAAGTACCTAAAATGATCAATTTGCAGTCCGGGTCAAATAAACCTGGGAACATAAGATTGGGGATTTTTTCTAAACAGAACAGCAGGGTTTTAAGTAAGAAAAACCAAACATACACATATAAACTGGATGAAACCAGGCTTAATAGAAGTGACTATGAGAGGGATCTTGGAATCCTAGTGAACAACCAACTAAATATGAGCCAGCAGTGTACAGTGGCAGTCACAAAAGCCAATACAATTAACAGAAGGATACAATCAAGATCATGTGCAGTATTAATGCCACTTTATAAAGCCTTAGTAAGACCATACCTAGAGCCCTGCATCCAGTTTTGGTCACCATACTATAAAAAAGGTGTGAGATTCTAGAAAGAGTCCAGAGAAGAGCAACAAAGATGATTAGGGAACTGGAGGCTAAAACATATGATGAATGGTTGCAGGAACTGGGCATGGCTAGTCTAAGGAAGAGAAGGACTACGGGAGACATGATAGCAGTGTTCCAATATTTGATGGGCTGCCACAGAAGGGAGGGAGTCAAGCTATTCTCCAAAGCACCTGAAGGCTAGACAAGGAATAATGGATGGAAACTGATCAAGGAGAGATTCAGCCTAGAAAAGCAAGGAGGAAGTTTCTGACAGTGAGAACAATCACCCAATGGAACAGAAGTTGCCTTCAGAAGTTGTGAGAGCTTCATCACTGAAGGCTTTCAATAAGAGATTGGACTGCCATTTGTCAGAAATGGTGTAGGGTCTCCTGCTTGAATGGAAGATTGGACTAGATGACTGCTTCTGAAATGCAGGAAGTCCTCGACTTACAGCCATTCATTTAGTGACCATTCGACGTTTGGCGGGCCCCAAGGGAAGAGCCTTGTCTGTGGCGGCCCTGGCCCTCTGTAATCAACTCTCCCCAGAGATTAGAACGGCCCCCACCCTCCTTGTCTTTCGCAAATTACTCAAGACCCACCTTTGTCGCCAGGCATGGGGGAGTTAGGATATTCCTTGCCCTAGGCCATTACAAGTTATTTTTTATTTTTTTTTATTTTTTTATTATTTGGATTTGTATGCCGCCCCTCTCCGAAGACTCGGGGCGGCTCACAACAAGTGAAAGTATGGTATGTTTGTGTGTATGTTTGGTTTTTATAATAAGGGTTTTTACTTGTTTTATTAAATTGGATTGTTACATGTTGTTTTTTTATCATTGTTGTTAGCCGCCCAGAGTCTGCGGAGAGGGGCGGCATACAAATCCAATAAATAAGTAAGTAAGTAAGTAAGTAAGTAAGTAAGTAAGTAAGTAAGTAAGTAAGTAAGTAAGTAAGTAAGTAGATAAGTAAGTAAGTAAGTAAGTAAGTAAGTAAGTAAGTAAGTAAGTAAGTAAGTAAGTAAGTAATAAATGCACTGAAAACAGCGAGTTATGACCATTTTAACACTTATGACCCTTGCAGCAGCCCCATGGTCAGGACAATCAAAACTCAGATGCTCGGCACTGGCTCATAATTATGACAGTCGCCGTGTCCTAGCATCATGCATTTACCTTTTGTGACCTTCTGACAAGCAAAGTCAATGGAGAAGCCACATTCCCTTAATAACCATGTTACTAACTGAACTGTGGTGGTTCACTTAAAAGGTGTGGCAAGAAATGTTGCAAAATGGAGCAAAACTCAATTGTCTTGCTTAGTCACAGAAGTTTTGGCTCACTTGTGGTTATATGTAGAGGGCTACCTGTACTGGAAGACTGCTATCATACCACCTTTTAGTCCTTTTCCTTATCAGAATAGGCATACTCATTTGCTACAACCAGGGGTTGGTTCCACTTACCTTTGCCACTGGTTCACATCACATCTCATCACCGACTCAAGGTTGACTCAGCCTTCCATCCTTCCGAGGTGGGTAAAATGAGGACCCGGATTGTGGGGGCAATATACTGGCTCTGTTAAAAAAAGTGCTATTGGTAACATGAGGGAACTGGGCATGGATAGCCTAGAGAAAAGGAGGGCCAGAGCAGACATGATAGCAGTCTACAAGTATACGAGGGGATGTCACAGAGAGGAGGGGATCACTTTATTCTTCAGGGCACCAGAGGGCCGGACAAGGAACAATGGCTGGAAGCTGACCAAGGAGAGATTCAACATGGAGATAAGGAGGAACTTCCTGACGGTCAGAGCGATCAACCAATGGAACAACCTACCAGCGGACGTTGTGACCTCCAACACTCTGGACATTTTTAAGAGAAGATTGAACTGCCACTTGACTGGTGTGCTATAGGTTCCTGCTTGGGCAGGGGGTTGGACTCGATGGCCTTCATGGTCCCTTTCAACTCTAACAATAAGTAAGTAAGTAAGTAAGTAAGTAAGTAAGTAAGTAAGTAAGTAAGTAAGTAAATAAATAAATAAATAAATAAATAAATAAATATGTTGTAAGCCGCCCTGAGTCTAAGGAGAAGGGTGGTATAAAAATTGAATGAATGAATGAATTAATTAATTAATAAATGTTTTGCACGCATGCGCATACATCCCCTCGTACGATTTCACCTCATGCGCATGCTCACAAGGTGAATTTAGCCCGAAACACAGCTGAGGAGTTGATCAGCTGTCCTTTCAGGAAGAAATAAAGATCAGTATTTATTCATTCATTCATTCATTCATTCATTCATTCATTCATTCATTCATTTGCCACCCATTCCAATATGACTCAGGGTGGCTGACAGTAAGTACTAAAAGCAATAAAAAAAAATACAACAGTGATAAAAAGCAATATAAAATACTTAAAAGCCATTAAAAAAAGCCATACATACACACAATCATCCTTAATTCTAGGCCTGCCAGAAAAGCCAGGTCTTAACAGATTTCCAGAAGGCTGGTAGGGTGGAGATAATATGGATTTCTGGGGGAAGTTGATTCAAAAAGGTCAGAGCCACCACAGAGAAGGCTCTTCCCCGGGGCCCTGCCAGCTGACATTGTTTGTCAGACGGGACCCAAAGAAGGCCGGCTCTATGGGCCCCTACTGGTTGTAGTGAGGTATGAGGCAGGAAATAGTCCCTGAGCCATTTCGGGCTTTAAAGGTAATAACCAACACTTGGCATAGGCAGGAAAGCTTTTTTTCAAAGCACAAAATGAGGAGAAGCCATCCAAATACACCCCAAAATTCAGGAAAAAAGATGGTGATGAGCACAGACTGGCACAGACAGAACTGAGATCCATGACACCAAAATTTCATCACCAGCAGGTCACTAACTGTTCGGGCAATCTGGTCTGAACCAGGAGAAACCCACACCTGCCCACAACTGTTCATCTAAGTTTTAATCTATAGTCCACTAATTATCATTTCTTTTTTTTTCCTAGCGTCTTAACATCTTTTCTGTATCAAGGTGATTAAAATTGGATGAAGTGTTCCAAGTGTGATATTACTAGTACATTATAAAGCAATGCTTTCCTTTTTTGTGAGGGGGGGGGAGGAATGAGAGAGCAATGTGACATCTTAGCCTTCCAATATTTGAAAATAGATGTCATAATAACAATCGGAAACAGCCTTTTGTTAACCAGCAAATAGGCTTTCCTTGTATTACAATCCATTTAACTGCCAGTTGCTTAGGGATTCATATTTATGGGGTAACAAGTTTGCCAAGCTTTTAAAGGCTCAGGAAATGTGATCCTAATGACCAAGTGGCATTTATTTAGGACATCATAACCTGCCTGCGAGAGGAAACTACAAGTATGTATGTATGTATGTATGTATGTATGTATGTATGTATGTATGTATGTATGCATGTATGTATGCAACAAGGCAAATTCCTTGTGTGTCCAATTACACTTGGCTAATAAAGAATTCTATTCTATGTATGTACAGTGGTACCTCTACTTAAGAACGCCTCTACTTAAGAACTTTTCTAGATGAGAATCGGGTGTTCAAGATTTTTTTGCCTCTTCTTAAGAAGCATTTTCTACTTAAGAACCCGAGCTCAGAAAAATTTCCCAGGAAATTTGAGAGCATCACAAAGACCTGGCCAGCTTCCTGCCATTCCCCCTTTAATCCCGGCCATCTCGGGCTTTTCTGGGCTGCCAGAGGAGCCTTTCAGTGGCGCTTAATTAAGGAGGCTTTGGCAGTCCAGAGCGAATGAAACATTTTCCTTTCTCTGGGCGCTGCCTCAGAGTCCCTCTTTTTTTAAAAAAAGCCTTAAAGTTTTGGATTTTTTTGATTCCCCTCACCTCACTGTCTTCCTTCAGCAGTGACTGTCCTCCTCTTCTTCTTCTTCCTCCTCCTCCTCTTACCCAAATTCCGAGCTTTTATTTCTTTCTTAATGGGTTTGCATGCATTATTTGCTTTTACATTTGCTATGGGAAAAATTGCTTCTAATTACAAACTTTTCTACTTAAGAACCTGGTCACAGAACAAGTTTAGTTCTTAAGAAGATGTACCACTACATGTGTGTGTGTATGAAACCCCACACAGATATGAAATGTAGGCTGGGTTCCATTTTATCAAGGAAAGTAAGAAAATTAGAACTGTGACTTTGTAACTTAGCCTTTGAGGCCCTTATCTAACCTAATCAACTCAGGTGTGGTTCATCCTTTTTCTTTAAAATTTGGATCAAAGCACAAATGTCAATTTTGAAAACAAACTATGTGCTTAAAAAGCTACAACTTATTCAAAGGAGCCCCAGTTTAAAAATGATCATAATAAACTTAGCAAAGGTACCGAAAGTCAAATCTAGAAAGAGGTCAATTATGAATTGGCTCAGTAGATTGCATAATGTACCTGCTAACCTTATGCAACAGTGATGTTTGTACTAACCAGTAGATTAGTAGCAATGAGATCATTAGTGATGGAACAGCGAGGGCAACAATGGAAGGTTGCATGCAAATCAATTCATGATTAGTGATATTTTTCCTTTAAAATGATTCAGGCAGAGTCCTTCTCTCTTCCTTTTCTCTGACGCTGTCTTTTTAGATTAGATTAGATTATTATTAGAATTGAAAGGGACCTTGTAGGTCTTCTAGTCCAACCCACCCCACTCAAGCAGGAGTCCCTACACCATTTTGGACAAATGGCAGTCCAATCTCCCTACCACATGATTCTTGACAAATGTATCTTTTTCTTTTATGTACACTGAGAGCATATGCACCAAGACAAATTCCTTGTGTGTCCAATCACACTTGGCCAATAAAACTCTATTCTCTATTCTCTATTCTATTCTATTCTATTCTATTCTATTCTATGAAAGTCTCAAGTGTTAAAGCTCTCATAACCTCTGCAGGCAAGTTGATTGTATCAGAAAGTTCCTCCTTATTTCCAGGTTGAATCTCTCCTTGATCAGCTTCCATCCATTACTCCTTGTCTGGCCTTCTGGTGCCTTGGAAAACAGCCTGACATCCTCCCCTCTGTGGGAGCCCCTCAAGAATTGGAACACTGCTATCATGTCTCCCCTGGTCCTTCTCTTCACCCGACTGGCCATGCTCAGTTCCTGTAACCCCTCTTCCTATGAGTTAAAGATGGGACAAAATTTTCTCATCAAAATGTGTTGTCTACTAAATTGAACAAGTTTCAAAAGAGTCAAATACTGAGATAAGACTGTATTATGATCAGATATAATTAACCATCTCTTAGAGATCAGCTGTGCATATTCCTCACTGGCATTCAAGATGTTACTGAAAACTAAATTATTTCCGAGGATATATTCTTGATTTACTATATGGCACCATTATTATTTTTATTACTTTTACTTTCATTATCATACATGGTGGATGTTTTAGATGTTTTCATTGTTATTTTACTATATGCTTTGGATGCTGCCAAGAGTCACTCAATTGTGGCAGGGGTCCAAGTTCCATAAATATTTAATGAAAAATATAATAATTAAAATTCAGGTGGCTCCTAGGACAGGAGTCAGATATTTAGTTCATGACTGCACATATGAATCAAATTGCCTCAGACAGTTAAATACAAATGTCAGATACAATGGGGTGCATTTCAATCAAATTGCTGACTCAGAACGAAGAATCTTTTTCCCCAAAAACAATCAGGTAGGAAAATCAAATGAAATGGATTCAATTTTTCAAATCATTTTGAAACATTCATTCAGAATGAATCCACTACCTAATGTGAATTAGACAATTTGAATCAGATTGTGGCTGCTCTTTATGCAATAACATTACCCCTTCCGTCTGTCTTGAAATTTAAGTGTTTTACTGAATAATGAAGCAAAATTCAGCTACTCTTTCTTATAATAATAAATATTATTATTTGTTATTATATTATTAATATAATATTATTAATATTATTCTTATAATTTATCATTATGAAATAATTATTCTTCTTATATTATTATAACAGAATTGGAAGAGACCTTGCTTAGACAGACAACCCTATACCACTTCTAACAAATGGTTATCCAACATTTTCTTCAAACCTTCCAGTGCTGGAGCATTCAAAACCTTGTTCCACTGATTAATTGTAATAATTGTAAGGAAATTTCTTCTTGGTGCTAAGTTGCTTCTCTTCAAGGAGCACCCATTGTTTCTTGTTCTACCCTCAGGTGCTTTGGAGAATAGGTTGACTCCCTCTTCATTGTGGCAACCCCTGAGATATTGGAACACTGCTATCATGTCTACCCTAGTCTTTCTTTTCATTAAACTAGCCATGCCCAGTTCCTGCAACCATTCTTCATATGTTTTAGCCTCCAATCTCCTAATCCTCTTTGCCGCTCTTCTTTGCACTTTGTCTTGAGTCTCAATATCATTTGTGCATCGTGGCGACCAAAACTGAATGCAATATTCCAAGTGTGGCCTTACCAAGACCTTATAAAATGGTATTAACACTTTGTGTGATCTTGATTCTATCTCTCTCTTTATGCATCCTAGAACTGTGTTGGCTTTTGGGGCAGCTGCTGCATACTGCTGGCTCATATTTAAATGGTTGTTCACTTGGACTCCAAGATCCTTTTCACAGTTATTACTGTTGAGCAATGTACCACATATACTGTACCTGTGCTTTTTGTTTTTCTTGCCTAAATATAGAGCCTTAATTTTTTCATCACTGAATTTCATTTTGTTAGATAGTGCCCAATCTCCTCTCCTCTCCCCTCTGCTTTCTTCCCCTCCCCTCTCTTATCTTCTCTCTCTTCCCCTCTTTCTCCCCTCTCCTCTCTTTTACATCCTCTCTTCTCGCATGTCTTTACAGTATTTGAGAGGACCAACTCTTTCATAAAAAACATATGTGTGTGTATGTGTGTATGTTTGTGTGTGTGTGTTTTTTTCTCTTAATTTGCAACCCCAGTCAACCAGCTTTTCAATCAATTTTATCTAATCTTTGAGAAGTATGGATTTCTTTATACCAGTCTGGACTTGCTACTGAATTTAGCAAGTTATTTTTTTGAATTTTCTTCTCTCTCCTTCTGTGCATTTGTTTCATTTGACTTTTATATTTAAGCAAGAAATATAAGGTGCTTCCTGGGTCAACTATTTAAAAGCTCATTTATTTACTGAAATACCATTATCAGCTCTACAGCTTTACCCATAGCTAGATAGCACACATACAATTTCACACATTATGGAATTTAACTCTCTCAGAATTATTAAAACTGAAGAAGAAAGCAATACCAGCTAAATTCTATGAACAGTTCAGAAATGCAGTGGGATGCAGTGGGGAGGTTGAAAGGTATACCACAAAGCAAAGGCTGAGTTATTTGAATTTATTTAGCAATATTAATCCAGGTCAGAGCCAGGTTGAATGTCTGGAATATGGTAACTGGGTACCAAAACACTGAGTCACCACCAGGGTGGGTTCTAACTTAACTCACCACCAATTCAATTCCTTCCACACTGCTTCCACACCATTGCCACACCTTGCCCACCTTGTGGGCAGTGCCATTTTTTTTTAAAGCCAAAAACAAGATAGCTGTGCATGCACACAAAAAATCAGCAAAAAATAAAAAAAACAATTTTTAAAAAGATGTGACATCACCAGTGGTTTTTAAACAGTTCAGGCGAACCGGTTCGAAATGGGTGGAATGCACCTTTGAAGTTGGAGAATGCAGCATTTGATATTCAAAATCTGGAAAATGCTGATAGCTAAAATGGTTCGCAGTGTGAGTAACACAATTATCCAGAAGATAAACTTCCAGAATGATTCCTCCTTGTGAGAAAGAATATATAGGGCAATGATGGTGAATCTTTTTGGTACCAAGTGCCGAAAAGGGAGCACTCCCACATAACATGACCAAAGTAAGTGATATACACCTTTTCAACATTGCATTGCCCATTTGATTCAAATGGATTGGACTCATCAAGTTCACTGTAGTTTGTTTGACAACTTCATTGAGATACTGTATGTCAATTGTCCCCAAACTTGGCAAGGTTAAGACTTGTGGACTTCAATTCCCAGAATTCTCCAGCCAGCTGGAGACCAATCTGAAATAAAATCAGTCTGGTTTGGGAATTTAGTCTAATCCTTTTTGAATATTCAAATCAAATGAACTGACAAACTGAAATGAATCAACTATTCAAACTGGATTGCTAATGTGAATCAAATTGATCCGTAGTTTTTCAAATTGATGATAAGATACAGGAAACTCTTAGGTGAACAACCAACTACAAACTTCTCTATTAAGAGTAAAAAGATCTGCATTTGTACCAGATCACTGAAAGGTTGTTAAAAGACAATTAAGAAGTCTTTGCCATGCTGTACACAGGATAAATTAGTTCTAAAGGGGAAATCGTTCAATTGCTGCAATTCTTGCAACCACATCCATTCTTCTCAATAAATCTTGTTAAACAGAAGTTTGTGCTAATTGCCCTTGGAAAAAAAAAACCCATTTCAGTTTCAAGCAGCTGCCAACAAGCCTGATATGACCAACTGAATAGGATCTGGGCCAATTCATATATCTTTCCAATCTATAATTCTTTATAATAATTTTGGGAATGAAGATGGTCAAATCACTAGGCCTGCATTTTATCTATCAACTTCCAAAGACCATTCAGCTGTCAGTGAAATCAGATCATACTTTACAAAATGGAAAACATCCATGGAAAGAACCCCTTACCATTAATTCAATCTAAATTGCTATCAACTATTTATGGAGAGGGCAACCCTTTAACATGTGAGCCACTTGCAGTCTTTAACACCTGAAAGATAATTTTGGAGGTCAGGCTAAGACGTCCTTAATCCAATTTTTTCATTTATGTTTTGTAACTTCAACTCAACCCTTATTCCTTATAACTCCCTGGATAAGTTCCTTCATTTTCCTTGGCAGTATTTTTTAAAATGGTTTTCCTTACCGTCTTCCTAGGGTTGAGAATGTACAGCTGGCCCAAGGTCATCCAGCTGGCTTAATGCCTTAGCCTGGACTAGAGGTCAAAGCTCTCACTTTCTGGACCTTATACCAAATTGGCTCCTTCTGCCCTATTACCTCACTAGATACATGGAGTGTTGTTGGTGTTGTTGTTAATAATAATAATAATGATAATAATAATAATAATAATAATAATAATAATAATAATAATAATAATAATACTGAAGAAGGAGACAGAAGGTTTGATTCTTGCAACTCAGGAGAAAGCAATCAGAACAAATACAATCAAGGCCATCAGCTGAAAAATCAGCTGATGACCCAAAATGCAAACTTTGCAAGGAAATTGAAGAAACAATTGATCACATCCTCAGCAGCTGCAAGAAAATCACACAGATGGACTACAAACAGGGGCACAATTACATGGCCCTGATGCTTCATTGGAACCTGTGCCACAACTACTGTTGTGCGTGTTCCCTGTCAGCCTCTGGAAATGTCAGATTCAGAGAAGGACAAAGCTGTAATGTACCTTGATTTAAGAGAAGTAGTGGGGATGAGAGCTTAGTAGAAAATCCATCGGACATTAGCATGGAAAGCAGTGCTTCTTCAGAGAATGGGGGAGTAGCTGACAGTCCTTGGTTAAATGCCAGATTTAGGAAGTTAGAGAAGAGAAAAGATGAACTTTTGGGAAAGAGGTTTTGAATCTGTTAATTGTATGGCAATAAGGCTAAGCACTTATTTCAGGGTTCAAAAAACTATAAGATTAGTCTTATTTTTTGGAAACAACATCATCATCATCAACAGCAACAACAAAGAGTTGGAAGGAATTGGTAGTTTTCTAGTACAACCCCCTGCTTGGGGAGGAAACCCTACACCACTTCAGACAGATGGTTATCCAACATCTTCTTAACAACTTCTAGTGTTGGAACATTCACAACTTCTGGAGGCGTAAGCCGTTCCATGGATTAATTGTTCTAACTGTCAGGAAATTTCTCTTTAGTTCTAAGTTGCTCCTCTCATTGATTATGTATTTATTTATTTATTTATTTATTTATTTTATTTATTTATTAGATTTGTATGCCACCCCTCTCCGGAGAGTCGGAGAGGCTCACAACGGCAAAACACAGTACAAATCTAATGATTAAAAAAACAGTTAAACCCTTAATATAAAACAGTCATACATTCCAGACAAGCCATACATAAAAGGGAATGGCCCGGGGGAATCAATTCAGTTTTAGTTGTTTAGTTTAGTTTTATTAGATTTGTATGCCACCCCTCTCTGCAAACTCGGAGCAGCTCACAACAATAATAATAACAGTATACAATGTAACAAATCTAATATTAAAAATTACCTAAAAACCCATCATTTAAAAACCATACAACAGAAGCATACCATACATAAACTATATAAGCCTGGGGGAGATGTCTCAATTTCCCCATGCCTGGCAATATAGGTGGGTCCTGAGCAATTTACGAAAAACAAGGAGGGTGGGGGGAGTTGGTTCCAGAGGGCCAGGGCCGCCATAGAGAAGGGTCTTCCACTGGGTCTCACCAGACAACATTGTTTCATCAATGGGACCTGGAGAAGGCCGACTCTGTGGGACCTAATCGGTCGCTGGGATTCGTGCGGCAGAAGGTGGTCCCAGAGGTATTGTGGTCCAATGCCATTATTAGTTTCCACCCACTGCTTCTTGCTCTTCCCTCAGGTGCTTTGGAGAATAAGTTGACTCCCTCCTGTTTGTGGCAGCCCCTGCAGGCCACTGAAGCTGACTTGTAGATCTGAAGGTCAGCGGTTCAAATCTCATCACCGGCTCAAGGTTGACTCAACCTTCCATCCTTCCTATAGCCTAGCTCTGTTAAAAAAGTGCTATTGCTAACATGTTGTAAGCCGCCCTGAGTCTAAGGAGAAGGGCAGCATAAAAATCAATCAAACAAACAAACAAACAAACAAACAAACAAACAAACAAACAAACAAACACTGCTCTCATGTCTACCAGTGGTGAAATCTACTTACCTTCCCTACCGGTTCAGGAGCACATGTTTTACGTACGTAGTCTTGCTTCACTCAGGTGTGCAACACCATCACATGCACTTTTTCACTTTCTGCACATGTGCAGAAGACTTTATGGCCATGACAGGCAGGTGGGTGGAACCACCAGTACCAATTCTCCAAACCATCAGTGGTGCCGCTATTGGTATGCTCAAACTGGGGCAAACTGGTAGCATTTCATCCCTGATGTCTCTCCTAGTCCCTAGACATACCCAGTTCCTGCAACCGTTCTTCATATGTTTTAGCCTTCAGTCCCCTAATCCTCTTTATTGCTTTTCTCTGCATTCTTTCAAGAGTCTCCACATCCTTCTTACATTGTGGTGACCAAATAAGATAAGAATCAAATAAGATAGGAATCAAACAGGATAAGAAAAGGCATAGCTAGTAGCTGCATAATGGAAAGAGCAAGAGGCTTAGAAGGGATCCACTCTAAGTTCTCAAAACTATATTTTCATAACTGCCAGATTGATGTCAGCCTTACCATGCAAGTTTTGGTTTTTATCTATTCTATATTCTCAGCATGGCAAATCTGACCCAAAGATTCTTGAAATCCACAGTAAACCTAACTTTGCTGTACCACAAATACCCATGTCACCCAAATTTCAGACTTTGTCCTTCTATCTCTTATTAAGAGCCTCTGTATTTCTCAGCAGCACTCGTTCTTTCATTCAAACTGCAAATGGCAAAACATGATTTCAAATCATATGATACCAGCTTCCCCAGGAAGACCAGACAGGAAATATGACTAGGTGAGCCAATTCTAATTTATTGTAAGGCTACACCAACAGACTCCTGCAAATCCTACAGTACATATCTCCCACTGTCTCTTTTACAGTATGAGAAATTAGGAAAAATCCTTCATAACTTTCTTTCTCTACCTGTCATATAGAAGCTGTCGTGTCCTCTCTCGTTTGATCATTTACACATGGTATGCTTGTATGTATGATTGGTTCTTTAAATTGGGGTTTTTTAGATTATTTTTAATATTAGATTTGTTTACATTGTCTTTTTATATTGTTGTTAGCCACCCCGAGTCTTTAGAGAGGGGCGGCATACAAATCTAATAAATACAAATACAAATACAAATCATTCCCTAGGTATAATTTCTTTGACCGGGCTCAAGATCTTTCCCATGTTCCATTATACCCTGCATTTGTCTTCTGAGGTGCCAATAAAATACTGTGTCCTTCATTATAATGATGTCTTGGCCAATGGTTCAAATGTATTCCTGGTAAAATTATTCTGCACTCCCTTTTTGCAAACCCCCAAATATTCTTGGAGGGAATAGGACTAAAAACAGTTGGCTAATTTTTTTGGAAGCTCAAATGTTATGTTACTAACTGAAACATTGGTTAAGTGAGGTTTGCCCCATTTTATGACCTTTCTCACCACCATTGTTAAGTTCAACATGGTAGTTGTTAAGTTAGTAACTTGGTTGTTAAGTGAATCTGGTTTCTCCTTAGTGTGTCAGAAAAAAGTGATCATATGAGCCCTGGGTATCGCAGCTGTCATAAATATAAGTAGGTGCTAAGCATCTGAATTTTGATCACATATCCAAGGGGATATGGAATGTTCGTAGAATAGAATAGAATAGAATAGAATAGAATAGAATAATGGGCCAGGTGGGATCAGACACAATAGAATAAAATAGAATAATGGAATGGAACAGAACGGAACAGAACAGAATAGACAAAGTTACAGTCATAAGTGGGAAGACATGGGTGATGGGAACGATGGGGAGATGAATGGTACTGCAGATTTAGTTAATAGTTTGACAGTGGTGAGGGAATTATTTTTTTTAGCAGAGTGATAGCACTCAGGGAAGAAACTGTTCTTATGTCTAGTTGTCTTGGTATTCTGTGCTCTATAGCGTCATTTTGAGGGTAGGAATTGAAGCAGTTTGTTTCTAGTAGGTGAGGTGTCTATAAATATTTTTATAGGCCTCTTTTTGACTCGTGCAGTATACAGGTCCTCAATGGAAGGCAGGTTGGTAGCAATTTATTTACGTATTTATTTATTGGATTTCTATGTTAAAATTAAATTATTAAAAAAACATTTAAAAAACAAAAAAAATGTTTTTTCTGCAGTGAAAGCCCATCATAAATCACTTTTTCAGCACTGTTGTAATTTTGAATGGTCACTAAATGAAGTGTTGTAAGTTGAGGACTACCAGTACAGTACAGAAATTGGTTGTTTGGGGGAGTTAAGAAGCAAGTTAGTACCTTAAGCCTTTCAACCTGTGTGTCATGGCACACTAGTGTGCCGTGAGACATGGTCAGGTGTGCCTTGGGGAAATTAAACATGGGTCGCCGGATACAGCCCATGGAAGCCATTTATCCAGCCCGCCGCCAGCTGCCTCCATCTGAACATAAACATTCCCCTCACAATCCCTCCAGCTATCAGCGACAGGAAGAGTGGAGGCACAGGGAACGCTCACTGACCAATCACCTTCTAGGATTCATCCCGATCACTAGCGATGAACCAATAGCGGGCCGCCTCTCATCCACACCCATTGCAGCTGTTTAAGAAAAGCCTTCTCTACTGGTTAATTTCCAAACCTATTGTACTCCAAACCCCATCCTTCTTCTAATCCAAGCTAAGTAAAGTACCCTGCATTCCTTTTTCTCTCCCTCCACCTTTGCATGTCTCATGAAAACCCAGCAAGGCTTCTCTGTGGGTGGGAAGGGAAAAAGAAAATCTATATCTTCATCTCCCTTTCTCTGAGCGTACAGCCACTTTGCCCGCTATAAATAATTGAGATAATACTTATTTTAATTATATCTGGATGGAATAAATTAGAAATTCAATTACTATGCTGCACGCTGAAGAGACATTCAAAATGTTTGGGCTATTAGTTGAACAAATTATTGGCAAAAGACAACAGTGATTGCAGGGACTTAGCCTGATGGCCTTGTTTTAATGAGAGAATGCCAAGACAGGAAGCTTGCTCAGCAAATTGTTGTACAAGAAACTCTGTCTACCCCTCTCAGCAAGGTGGGGGGGGGGGTTCAGAAGGGGAAACTGAGTCACAAATCTCATTCCCCACCACCACCACTGCCACTCCCCAACTTCAGATTTGGGTTAGTGTCAGGGTCTCAAATAGCATCCAGAAATAAATCAAAGTCTGAGTCAAAGTATTCCTTAAAATTCCAATTTATTCTCAGAGCCATGTTGGTACATTTGGGTGAAACCCGAATCTGAAGTCCCCTAGGGTTTCACCACCTAGCTTAAAGTTCAAATCTATGCCCCCACTCTACAGGTTCATCACATTCTCCAACCACCAAGTGCCTGGCTGGCAGAATCCACCCATCTCCTTTCATGCAGGTTCAGGGGCGCAGAGACAAAAGATGACCTGGGCCTTTTAGTCAGGAATTTGTTATGGCTACATGCTAAACAACTCCAATATTCCATATACAATACTGCAGAAAAAAACATTTACTTCCAACCTGCCTTCCATTCAGTATGTGTTTAGTGCACAAACCAAAAAGAGGGCCATGAAAATATTTCCTGACCCCTCGCAACCTGGACATAAATTGTTTCAACCCTATCCTCAAAAAGACGCTACAGATGCTATAGAGTGCTGCACACTAAGGCAACTAGACACAAGAACACCATCACTCTGCTAAACAAATAATTACCTCACTACTGTCAAACTATTCACTAAGACTGTATTACTATTACTATTAGTAGTGTTGGGTGAACCGAACCTGCAAAGTTGGGGTTCGTACCAAACTTTGCGCAGTTCGGTATACCGAGCCCGAACCCGAATTTTTACAAAAGTTCAGCAAAAGTTCAGGTTCGGGAGAGCCCCAGGAAGCGCCGCCGCCCAGCTGTCACCTTCCGAAACAGCCAGGGAGCTGTTGGCCAGTCAGGAGGCGAAAAAGGAGGTGGGGAATCCCACAAGGAGATTCCAGGGGCGGAGCTTTGACATCACTGAGACATCCTTCCTGGCTGGCTGAAATGGGGACTCCAGGAAGAATGTCTCAGTGATATCAAAGCTCCACCCCTGGAATCCCCTTGGGATTCCCCACCTCCTTTTGCGCCTCCCGACTGACCAACAGCTTCCCGGCTGTTCTGGGAAGTGCCGCCGCCCAGCTGTCACCTTCAGAAACAGCCAGGGCGCTTCTTGGCGGTCTCCCGAATGCCGAAACTGGAAGTTCGGCAAAATTTCGGGTTCAGGTTCAGGAGAGCGCCGGGAAGCACCCCGGCTGTTCCAGAAGGTGACAGCTAGGCAGCAGCGCTTCCCGGCACTTTCCCGAGTGCCGAACTCGAAAGTTCGGCAAAAGTTCGGGGGGGGGGGGGTGTCGGGTGCCAGACCCAAACTTTTTTAAAAATTCAGGTACCGAACCCGAACCCGAAGTTCATTGGGTTCGCCCAATACTAACTATTAGTAATCTCATCATTCCTATCACCCATTTTATTCCCACTTATGGCTGTATGACTGTAACTTGTTGCTTGTATCCTTACGATTTATATCAATATTGTTTTCTGATTGCTTATTTGTACCCTATGACAATCATTATGTGTTGTACTTCATGATTCTTGAAAAATGTATCTTGTCTTTTATGTACAGAGAGCACATGTGCCAAAGACAAATTCCTTGTGTCTTCAATCACATTTGGCCAAAAAAGAATTCTAATCTGTTCCATTCTGTTCTGTTCTGCTCTGCTCTGCTCTGCTCTGCTCCATTCTATTCCATCCCCCCTCGCATTTTCTCACAATAGAAAATGTCTAATAGAATAGTATATGATGTGGCAGGCCAAAGACTCCACATAAAATGGCTTCGGACTGACACCTTCCTGATATTTGTCCTTTGTTGTACTAGCATTTTTTTTGTTTTACATTTAATAATAAGTATCATAGTGATTAAACCAAGGATGTCCAAATTTGGCAATTTTAAGACATGCGGACTTCAATTGCCAGAATTCCACAGCCAGCCAGGCTGGGAGTTGAAATCCACATCTCTTAAAGTTGCCACAGTTGGTGACCCTTAGATTAAATAATGGACTTTAATAAAACTTCTCCAAAATTCCTGTCCCATTATCAAAGTGAGGGTCAAGAGATTTAGGCAAATGAAAGCTAAATGTAGTTCAGAGCCCAACATGAAGCTTTATACAAAGATAATTGGTGCCTTGTACTATTGCCTGCATGAGCAGGACTGCAATAGGATCACTTAGGACAGCTCCTAACAGGCCCACCAAAGCAATGTTAAAGTACATTATTTTAATTAAAATACATTGTTTTAATTAAGAGTAACAATGGGAGGCCAGCACTCTGCAAAACAAGGGGACAAGCTCTAGTACTAAATTTATTTCCAACAATGAATCTGATAGGACTTCTAAATTTGGGGTGCAAAAATCCAGATGAGAACTGAATGGCAGGAAAGAGTTTTGCAGGTTCCAAATAGGTCCCATGGATTTGCCTTAGCAATGAAGAAAGTGTTATCAATCCGGAGGGGGGAGGGATTACAGCCAAGTAAGATAGTTGCTAGATCAACAAAACTTATAAGAAGAGATAAGAGGCAATTTCCCAGTTTGTAATTTGGGGCCACTTTAATGGCACAGTCAAGTGGGTTTCATGGGGGGGGGAATCAGCTGGGTGTTGGGGGCTCCAGGAAGCTTGCCAAGGGTTGAGGAGAATCCACCAGGCGTATGGCACTGGGGGCAGAATCAGCGTCGGGGCTCCGAGGAGATTCCGAGGGCTCTGGAGGCACGGAGGAATCTGCCTGGCGTCTGGTGCTCCCGGGCGGAGACAGCTGGGCTTCGAGGCTCCAAAGAGGTTTCCAAGGGATCCAGAGGCATGGGGGAATCCGTCTGGAGTCAGCTGGGCGTAGGGGCTCTGAGGAGGTATCCGAGGGCTCCGGAGGCACAGGGCAATCCACCTGGCATCTGGCGCTCCTGGGCAGAGTCAGCTGGGCATCGGTGCTCTGAGGAGGTTTCCAAGGGCTCTGGAGGCATGGGTGAATCCGCCTGGTGTCTGGCACTCCCGGGCAGAGTCAGATGGGCTTCGGGGCTCCAAGGAAGTTTCCAAGGGCTCCGGAGGCATGGGGGAATCCGTCTGGAGTCAGCTGGGCATCGAAGCTTCGAGGAGGTTTCCGAGGGCTTCGAAGTCACAGGGCATAATGCTGTATTCTCTTTATTTGGGATGTGATCTGGGCTTTTTGATTTATTCCTTGATAGTTGGTTGTATCTTATAGACAGATTCCAGTTCTTTAGTCCAGGGTTTCCCAACCTTTTCGACCTCAGGGACCACCAAGGTCATAATTTTAAATCCAGCAGACCATCAAATTCATAATTTTAAATCCCACAGACCCTAATTCATAATTTTAAGCCTGCAGACCAGTGGTGAAATGTAAACATATTGCCTTCCACTTCTGTGGGCATGGCTTGGAGGTCAGGTGAGCATGGCTTCAGGTGGGCATGGGTTGGTGATCAGGTGACTGGGTGGGTATTGCCAACTTGTAACGTGGTAAAACTCACTTAACAACACTCTTGTTTAGCAACAAAAATTTTGGCCTCAGTTGTGGTCATAAGTTCCTTCCTTCTTTCTTTCTTTCTTTCTTTCTTTCTTTCTTTCTTCCTTTCTTTCTTCCTTCCTTTCTTTCTTTCTTTCTTTCTTTCTCCCTTTCTTTCCTTCCTTCCTTCTTTCTTTCTTTGTTTCTCCCTTTCTTTCTTTCTTTCTTTCTTTCCTTCCTTCCTTCCTTCTTTCTTTCTTTCTGTCCATATTTGAAGTATTCCAGAAGTGCCCACTTTACTAGTCTTTTGGAGACATGTTACAGTGTAGCTCCCACATGTAGAGGTATTACTATCACCCTCCATTTCCTCTGAAGGCACTTTTCCCTATCAAGTCTGAAGCATAATATAGGTCAGCTTACAAAGTATAAGAACAGTTTTCCAAACAAACCTTCAGAGCACTGACTACAGAAAAAGCAAAGTCCTTCCACCCCCAACAGTTGGTTGGAACATAAGAAACTTCCTGAATGAGAAGCAAAACATCTTAAAGAAAAATCAGAGCATCTTTGGGACAGCTCTGACCTGACTGAGAACCTCCACAGACGTCAAACAAGCCTCTCAGAAAAGGTGCCAGTCATACAATCCTAACAGGGATATCATTTGTATTTCACCTGAGCCACTGTTTACAAATGCAGCGTCAATCCAAAAAGCAGCTCTGAAGAGAAGGTGTCATTCTATCAAATTGTAACTTGAGATTGGCAACAGAGTCTGAACCTTGTACTGGGAGCTGCCAAGAGGGGCTTTCTTTTGACAGCTTTGCGGTGGATTTACCAGCATCAAAGGCCATAGCACCAAGATAATTCCACGTACTATTTATTAAACTGTATACTCTTCTGTGCTGTCACTTAAAGAGATAGAGCCAAGTCAAGCAATCTTTTTTATTTTTAAAGGCTTGACCTCCTGTGTAATATGCATGAGCTTTGGATCACCTTGCTTCCTCTTAGAAACGTGGCTTGCTTTTTTACCTGTGCTCTTTTCCCGTGAAGACATAGGGGATGGGGTGGATTTTAATACTTAGTTTTCCTCATCCTCCATAAATATTTAAATGCTCCGCTTTCTGGAGGCTGGCAAGGTTTGAGGATAGGTAAATTAAACAGGCTCAACTGCTCGAGGCCAAGGGGGATTCTTAGTGGAGAAAGCAGCCACAGCTAACGTAAGTAGACAGGCAGATTGCAGAAGACAATCTGCAAATGGATGCTTAACCTAAAAGTAATGCTAAAGGAGAGAAAATTGCCTGCCTGGTTTTTCTTCTCGGTTCTCATTCAATTGCGTGAGATTTTTGCTTTCAAAGGAGAAGAGATTTAGGGAGAAATTTCATAAGTAAAGAGATGATTCTTCCATTTAGGTAGTTATAAGTTGTTAGACGTGAGACACAGGAAAGTTAAAATTTCAGAGGAGGAGGGTAAATTGCACGCTGTGTAATCCCAGATGGTTTGCATCATCCTACCAGATGCCTCTTCAACAGGAAAGAACAAGGAAGACTCCAATTTCTCATGTCAGAATTACAATTACATAACAGGAGAATTAAAAGTGAGCAGTTATAAAGGAACTTGGTCCGTCCAGGACCAAGATTTGATGTTTGCAAAATATTATAGATGCCTAGAAGTCGGAGTCCAACCTACCTCACAGAGTTTTTATTACAGAGAAAATAACAAGTGAAAGTAATATCTTTACCTCTTTGAGATATATAAAGCAGCCCAGAATCACCTCAAACTTTGAGATGGACAGAATATAAATTAATCTATAGATCCATCATTATCCTAGGTCAGTGATGGCGAACCTTTTTTTCCTCGGTTGTTGAAAGAGTGTGTGCACAGGCTATCACACATGTGCGAGTGCCCACACCCATAATTTAATGCCTGGGAAGGGCAAAAACAGCTTTGTCCGCCCCCCTGGAGGTCCTCTGAAGGCTAGAAATGGTCTGTTTCCCAACTTCTGGTGGGCCCAGTAGGCTCGTGTTTGACCCTCCCCGGGCTCCAAAGGCTTCCCTGAAGCCAGGGGAGTGTAAAATGCCCTCCCCCATTCCCCCAGAGCCTCTCTGGAAGCTAAAAATGCCCTCCCAGAGCCTCTGTGTGAGCTAAAAATCAGCTGGCCGGCACACACATGAATGTTGGAGCTGAGCTAGGGCAACGGTTTGCGTGCCAGTAGTTGTGGCTCCATGTGCCACCTGTGGCACCCATGCCATAGGTTCATCATCACTGTCCTAAGCCATTGACAAGGACTCAATAGATGGATATAAATACTAAATCTAGTCTAAACATCTGGCTAATTTTGTGGCCAAAGACAATATGAACAGAATGAATGTAGCAAAAAAGAGCAAAGATAATGCCAATAGCAGGAAGTATCCTGGAGGGGAATCCCAAAACAACTGAAGCACGTTCTGGATACCATCAGCTCTGACAAACTCACCTTAGTTGATTGGGGAATTCTGGGTGCCGATCAGAGGTGGGTTCTTACTGGTGCGCCCCGGTGTGGTAGTCCGGTAGTGGCCCTCCGATTGCGCAATTTGTGCACGACAGTTCCATTGCTGTCTTTACCGGTCCGTGCGCAGTGACATTTATTAAAACTAATTTTTGGCACTTTTTTGCTTCTGTGCATACTCGCCCCCTTGTGATTTCTGGTGATTTTTTGCTTCTGCGCATGCACAGAAGCAAAATCGCACGAGGGGATGTGCATCCCCGCACAAGCGTAGTGAGCACACATACCCCCCAAAAAAAATGTTGTGATGTGTGCACAGCGCACCAGTATGGTGATGAGAGGAATCCGCCACTGGTGGTGATGGTTCATATCTTTAGAAGGTGCTGAAAAATATAGATTCCCATCACTGTGTTTATTTCGTAAGTCATGTCTGAGTCTTCTAAATTCCTCCTTCTTGTCTGACATTAATTATAGTATCAAAAGACATTAGTTTACTCTGTCCCCCCCCCAAAAAAAGCAAGTATATATTATACTGAATCTAATAAAATGTAAGAAATTGAATGCTGGTCTCATCAAATTGCCCCAAACATCACATTTGAAAAAAAAAGTGAAAGTCTGACACTTTTTTATTTTGTTTTTGACAAGCTGGAATAAAATTAAACTTTTACACATGGAGAGAATACTGATTAGGATGGCAGTTCCAGCAATGTGGCAGGAGACAAAAACAGGCTAAATCTTAAAACATGACCACCTGTATCCAACTCTTGGTGATTCTATGGGACTGAAGAAGTTTCTTGGAGGAGAAGTGAAATGTCTTCAAAATAATAAGAAAAAAAGTCCAGTTGTCTCTTGAAAAAGCACCTTTGGGACAACCATGATCTGGATAGACTCAGAATCTCCATAGGCACTTATTTATGGGATAAGACTCTTTGCATCTTTGCAACTTTTACTTCTTTTTTCACATAGTAAGTATGCATACTGTGCAGTGATGGACTACCAATATTTTTACTACCACACTGTGGGCGTGGCTTATGCATTTTGTTTCAACATCTTTCAGTGCAAATTGGGTGCTCTGGAGCTCCATTTTCGCTACCCCACTGTGTTCTCCCCCATCCAGGCAGTAGCCCACCCCTGATTATCTACTATATAAAGTGTATGTACACACATGCACACACAGCTCTTCTAAAATTATACACATTCAAATTCATTTAGTGCAATAGGAAAAACATACCCAGAGTCCAGAAGGAAAAAAAGAAAGAAATCAAAATTTTGCTACTGGTACTGCGTACCTGACCAAAATTTTGCTACCAGTACTGCGTACCTGACCGTACCCATAGAAGCCCATCACTGATACTGTGTACAGGAGGCATGCTAGGCAATTGAACCACTTCCTCATAACCTGCCTCTGTAGAATTCTGAAGATCCAGTGGCCGGATAAGGTGCCAGAAACAGAGGTCCTCTCCAGAGTAGGCTTGCCATCAATTCCCACCTTGCTGATGAAAGCCCAGACATGCTGGGCAGGCCATGTTACTAAGATGCCAGACCATCACAACCCTAAACAGCCCCTCTATGGTGAGCTGTCTAAAGGAAAGTGATCACATGGGGGATGAAGGAAGCAATACAAAGACTCATTGGAAGCCTCCTTCAAGTCCCTGGAGATCTACACCCTCCTGGGAAACCCTGGCACAAGATCGACCAACATGGCACATGCTGATTCACCATGCCTGCCAGACATCTGAGAATAGAAGAACAACCATAGCACAAGAGAAGCAAGCACTCCGCAATGCCAGAGATGCAAATGTTGTGACAATGATGCCCTCATATGTCTGTCCAACATGTGGCAGAACATTTTGTGCTCATATAGGCCTTACCAGCCATCTGCGAACACATCGTGGACAGCCCACAACCTGTTAGATGTCAAGGTCCTCTTCAAACATGATAGATGACCATCATAGATGTTCATAGATAAGTACTTCAACAGACTGGCCTAGGGGTAAGCAAAGTTGGCTCTTCTATGACATGTGGACTTCAACTCCCAGAATACCTGACCCAATCATGCTAGCTCAGGAATTCTGGGAGTTGAAGTTCACATGTCATAGAAGAGCCAACTTTGCCTACCCCTACTCTGGCCTATGACATTTCCTACCATGGAGTATCTTCATGTTGGAACACCTCTTTATTCCCTTCTGTCCTTCAGCCCATGATGCTGCTATACGTGTGCTGACATAATCAGGCAAAGAATCCCTAATCCCAGATTGACAGCATGCAACCACTAAGAATCTGGAAGACAGCTAAACTTCCCACCATAAGATGCTGTTGTGTGTTTCTTTGGAAAGCCACGTTCATTTCAATCTGTCTGTCTACCATCTATCTCTATAATGTTAATCTATTACCTATCTGTCTATAACTACAGTAGATACCGATATCAATTTGATATAGCTTGATATAATTGCTTCCAAGTAAAGTACAATTAAAAAGAAAAGAAAAAGCAGAGAATGCAGAAAAGTTGGTTCAAATCTTGCTCCTCCCTCCAAATTTGAGAAGAGATGCACTATTGACCTAACAGAATTTGGCATGAAGATTAAATTGTGTATTTTGGGGGAAGCTGCCACACCCTTCTCCCATGTTATATTATATTAATAGCAAATATATGTAATATTTACTGTAGAGCTGGGAGAAATAACAAAGTCACTCACTAGACTAAGTACAGATGTTGGCAGGTATCTTCCTTATTCTGCATATCTGCACTGGGTTATTTTTGGCTGTGTATTTCTTTCTCATTTTGAGTATATGGAGAGAATCTAAAACTGATAAAGAATATCAAGCATCGGTTTGCTCTTAGTCCTAAATCATAATATGCTCAAGTATTAATTTAGTATCAATTTTCCCATCTGTAAAATGGGCTCACATTTGTAAAATGCCTCTGATATCCACTCAACTTTCATCCCCATATTTGGATTCTGTGGCTCTGCTACAGTTGTCCAAATAGTTTGCATTGTGAAATCAAATTGCAAGACACTTCAGGAACGGTTAAGCGATTCTCTGTGAATTGTCTTTATGTGTTTTCATTCCTTCTAGCCCATCTTCTCTGCCTTTGCCTCCTATTTTACCTGTCTCGTTACACAAAAGCCAGAGCATAGGTGTTATTAACACTTGTCAGATAATACACTGAGGAGTTTTCCTCCCCTAATTTCTTGAAGATTACTGCTCTATTTATGCCTTAATGCTTTTCTTATCTTGCCTCTGTTAACAGCTATAAAAAAGAAAGAAAGACAAAGATTCGGTTCAACTTCCATGACAGCAAAAACACCAAGAGCTTTCCAAAGACACAATTTTACTCCACATAAGCATTCTTGAGCATGTTTGCTCAGCCAGACTAGTGTCTATTTATCTCTAAGTGGGCAGACCCTAAATTGGAGCTTTTGTTCAGAGATGTTAAAATGACAAGAAGCTATTGTTGGTACCTAAAGGCTGCCCATCTAGAAGAATTCTTAGAAGAAAGGGAAGATTCTGGCTGTTGATCAAAATAAAATACATGGTTTTACTTTTGCTATATCATTAACTCATATGTAAGTTTGCTTTCACAGAGAAGATGATAAAGAATTAAACAACAGAATCGACTTATCATTTTTTTAAAAAAAATGGTTCAATTTTATTTAGGTATTAGATTTGTATGCTCCTTTTATTTCCCTCCCCTTTTATTAATATACATATATATTTATTTTTATTTTATTTATTTATTAATAGAGTTGAAAGGGACCGTTAGGTCATCGAGTCCAACCCCCTGCCTGAGCAGGAAACCCTACAGCACCCGAGCCAAATGGAAGTCCAATCTCCTCTTGAAGGTGTCCAGAGTTGGGGAGTTCACCACCTCCCCTGGCAGGCAGTTCCATTGGTTGATCGCTCTGACCGTCAGGAAGTTCTTCCTTATTTCCAGGTTGAATCTCTCCTTGGTCAGCTTCCAACCATTGTTCCTCGTCCGGCCCTCTGGTGCCCTGGGGAATAAAGAGACCCCCTTCTCACCGTGGCAACCCCTCAAGTATCTGTAAACTGCTATCATGTCCCCTCTAGACCTTCTTTTTTCTAGGCTGTCCATGCCCAGTTCTCTCAATCTCTCTTCGTAAGTCTTGGTTTCGAGTCCCCTAATCATTTTGGTTGCTCTTTTTTGCACCTTCTCCAGAGTTTCGATGTCTTTTTTGTAGTGAGGTGACCAAAATTGGATGCAGTACTCCAGGTGGGGTCTGACCAGGGCATAGTAGAGTGGTATTAGTACTTCCCTGGTCTTGGAGCGTATTCCTCTCTTGATGCAGCTTAGGATTGAGTTGGCTTTTTTGGCTGCTGCTGCACATTGCTGACTCATGTTTAGTTGATTGTCCACCAAGACTCCAAGATCTCTTTCGCAGTCACTACTGCTGAGTGGGGTATCTCCCAGGCTGTATGTATGTCTAGGGTTCTTTTTGCCGAGGTGGAGGACTCTGCATTTGTCAGTGTTGAACCTCATTTTGTTGGTATGGGCCCACTGTGATAGTCTGTCTAGGTCTTCTTGTACTCTGAGCCTGTCCTCAAGGGTGTTGGCTACCCCCGCCAGCTTGGTGTCATCTGCAAATTTTATTAGTTCCCCTTTTATTCCCTCGTCCAGGTCGTTGATGAAGATGTTAAAGAGTACAGGACCCAGGACAGAGCCCTGTGGTACTCCACTGTCTACTTTTTTCCATGTGGATTTGGTGCCGTTGAGGACAACTCTTTGGGTGCGGTTGGTCAGCCAACTGTTTATCCATCTACATGTGTAGTAATCTACTCCATTTTTTTCTAGTTTGTGGATTAGGAGATTGTGGTCGACTTTATCGAAAGCCTTACTGAAGTCCAAGTATATGAGGTCCACTGAGTTGCGTTGGTCAACTGACTTGGTTATGGTGTTGAAAAATGATATGAGATTGGTTTGGCATGATTTGTTTCTGATGAATCCGTGCTGGCTATTGGATATGATCTTGGATATAGATCCTGGATATAGACACATACATATCTGCACAAACATATATTAAGTTCAAAACTTCTAATATCAAACAATTATTTTGATTTGCAACGATTCTCTTTTCAATGCTATATTTTATATTGGATGAAAAAAGCCAAATAACGTTATGTCTGTAATACTGAGACCCTAAATTATAATTAACATTGATAGAATGTATTTTCTCTTTTCTCTTCTCAATATTGTCTAAATAATGGAAGGTTAATAATTTTTAAACATATTATACCAATATCAATGTGTTGAAACAATGCAATGTACTAAGATTTATAACAACATAATAAGGAAGCATGTATATATATAATTTAGAATTATTTGAAATTGCAGTTTGGGAGGTTGTGGAGAAAGGGAGGAAAATGACATAAAATCAGATACTAAAATTACTGCTAATAATGTAGAAATCTGTTTTAGAAAGATGAATGAATCTGTTCTATGCCTTAATATTCTTCCTATGTGAGATTGTAGCTTTTGCCTTTTTAGAAGGAATTATGCAGGCAGTCTTCAACTTACAATCAAAATGGGGCCCAGAATTTCCCTTACAAAGCAAGGTGGTTGTTAAGGGAATCATGCTAGATTTATGACCCTTTTGGCCATGGTTGTTAAGCAAATCACTGCAGCTGTTAAATGAATCCTGTGGTCATTAAGCAAAACTGGCTTCCCTCAGTAACTTTGCTTCTCAAAAATCAGCTGTGCATTTGGCTCTGGGATGCTGCAACCATTGTAAATATCAAGCATGCTGGTTGCCAGGTGCTCAAATTTTGGGGACCATGGGGAAGTTGTAACAGTCATGTGTGAGGACCAATCAGGGACTTTATAACTTTGAGTGCACTCTAAACAAATGGCTAGGACTAGCTGTAGTGAAGATCAAGCTTACTTCCAGGTGTAGAAAGTTAGCACTTACCAATTTCATAGAAGAATGAAATATTTAGAGAAATATGAAAAAGGCAGAATATTCTATTTCCCTGGACAAGAAATGGAGAAACATGCTGTTGGAAAGCAGCCTCCACCTTCCTTAATAGCTAAAGTGAACAGATTGTAAATTCCGTAAGCGGGACACCATCGTCAGGGGAGGTGTGAGGAGCATAGTTCCCTCTAAGCTGAGCAGGTGAGCAATCGCTCACTTAAAAATCATCATCAACTCAGAGTTTTCCAAACCTGCCCAGAAGCCGAGAGGGAAATTTTATTATTATTTCTGTGTCGCCCAGTCCCGAAGGGACTGCCGCTCAGACACTATACTTTTCTGCCCACCCCAAAAAAAATTTAGAGAGAACACTGGTGAGGAGATGGACAGACAATTAAAATATTTCTACAGAACTATACCTCAGTGTAGTATTAGGGTGGGGCTTTACCTCAAAGAAGGTGGTTTCCCTACTCTTTCCCCCAACAACACTGGAGAGGTGCGCACTCGTTCACTTCTACAACCTGCCTATTTCTCCCTCTCTCTCATTGTTGGGCATGTGCAAAGGAACCCGTAGCCTATCACACCCAAAAAGTTCTGGGAGAAAAATGGGGGGAAAGGGAGGAGAGCGGGCTCCCCCTTCTGCTTCCCCCCACTTGGTACGGTCTAACTTTCCCCTGCCTGTCCACTCTTTCTTTCGACTCACCTTCTTCACCTCCCCTCAGCTCAATTCTTCACCTTTAAACTCCCCACAACATTTTTTTTAAACCAGCACAGCTTGGAACAGCCAAGATGCATGCGCAGAATAACTGGGACAACCGGTTCATTCCCCCCCATCCCTACTTTGCATCATAAGCTGCTTGCCGGGTTATCCCTTCAATCCACATCATCACTCTGCAAGCAGCTCACGATGGATGAAGAGCTGGTCCTTCCAGCTCCAATGTAATCTCCAGGCGGTGTTTAAGCCGCCAACTGATATTTCTTTCAAAAAATGGGACTTTTTGAAAACACCGTGGGACTCGGGACAAATTGTTCAAAAGCAGGATTGTCCCGCCAAAAGCAGGATGGTCAACTTATTAATAGCTCGCAGCAGATGCCAGCAGAGATAGCTAGGTCTATTCATAAGCAAATTCCATGTAGCAAGGTCTGGACAAAGGTAGGATTTGCTATCAGCCACAATAGGAATTGCCCAACAAGCCCCTTCATTGCATCAGCAGACCAAGTTGAAACCAAGCTTGGCTCAGACAATCTACAGAGCCAGTTGTGATCCCCACAACAGCCAATAGAATACATGTTCTTGAACAGGAACATGAAGCTCAAGTGAAAAGCCCAAGAGAAGGTATAAAACCCTCTCATTCTCAACTCCATGAGGTCAGGTGCCCAGAACCACCCATGTGCTTCTGCTTCATCAATAAATGGACCTGCCTGCCAGTCAGCCTCCATTTTGTCTCCAGGTGCCTTTCTCCTGGCTTGGACCTGGACCTGGATATTTCTTCCAACACAGGTAATTGATAATTGGATTAGCGTTTGAACTGATATCTCTGGATCATATTTGTCTGCAGATATTGCTGGATTTTTGCAGATTTCCTGTTAGGGCAGGAATTGCAGTAGTGAGGTTGGGATGAAAGAGAAGTGGAAAGAGAAAAGAGTACATGTCAAAATTTCCAAGGGCTGTTTGTCCACTACAAATGTCCTCACAATTTGTCCAAGCCAATTATCAATGTTCCAGGTAACATCCAAACTAAATCAGAGTCCAAGTCAAAGTGCTCCTCAAAGTTCCAATTTATTGCCAGAGTCCTCCTGGCACCTACACTGGGAAACCTGAATCTGAGTTTCCCACTCAGTTGAAAGTTCACATCCCTTGTCCCCCCAATCACAAACTTGTCATGTTGCCCATTCAGATTGTGCCAGCATGGCAAATCCTTCCGCTGCTTCCGCCCAGGTGGGTGGGTATAGGATGGCCTTGAACCACTCAAAAGAATGCCCTGTGGCTGCATCTTCTCCCTCAAGAAAATCACCCCTCCCAAGTTCCCATAAACATCAGGCCTTCTTTAGATAGTGTGGCAAGCCGTTAATTTATCACCAACTTCTGTACCATCTTGACACCAATATTGTCTTTGGGCAGTATCAGAGGTGGGGTCTTCCTGGTTCAGACCGGTTTGCTTGAACTGGTAGCAAACCACTGGTGACCTCATGATGATGTCATGGAACCGGTTCAGTCAGTGCTGGTTCGTGGAGGCTGCCATCATTTTTTGTTTGTTTTGAATTTTTAGGAAATTTTTGAAGGGGAATTTTTTTGGGGGGGAGGATTTTTCTCCACTTTTTAATTTCTGCACAAGAGCAGAAGCTGAATTTCTTGCACTGCACATGTGTTACCATTTTGGGGGGGGGGGTGTTGTGGGTGGTGGATTTTTTTTGGATTTTTTGCCACTGCACATGCATGTGCCCACGAGGCGTGGGAAGAAGCAAACCGGCAGAAAGGTAAGTTAAAACCTACCGCTCCACCCAATCATCTCCAACAATTGCCAGTCAGCCCCCACCAACATGCATGTCTTTCTCAAAGACTCCCCAAGATTGAGTCAATGTAGGACTACAGGGCAGGTGTATCAGCCAATTTGAAATGTGAATCAAATGAAATCAAATGCAGGTTTGCCTTTATTTTTCTTCAGATTCTTCTGTTAATTTGAGGAGCTCAGACTCCAGCATTTCACAGACAACAAAGAAAAACCTTAGGCTGGAAAAATCCTGACTAGCACCTTAGCAATCACCCATAAGTCATCCACATTCACTGGCACCTCTCTTAGTTGAAAGATCTCATAGTTGAAGAAAAAGAGCATTGGGACTGATGCATTTTAAATATGAATATATTTATAGTAGTTGCTTGTGTGTGTATGCGTGTGTGTGTGTTTTAAGTACTTTGATGAAGTGTACACAGGGAAATGTACATCAAATGGCATGACAATGAGGTTTAAATAACAGGAAAGCTGCATGCAAAATGTCAGCACGTCATTCTCATTATGGGTGCTTTTTTTTCTTAAATGATATTTTATATTTAAACAATATAGCAGAATGTCTGGGACTGTTACCTTCATAGGTCTCGGCCTCTTAAATAAATAGGCTTTTATTTTTATACAGTTTTAATAATGTGTCACCTGTTCAGGCCCATTTCAAATTCTGAAGCTCTAAGTGGTAAATATCAGGAAACTGAAGTCTCTTTAGAACAAACTACCTCACAGCTTATGGATTATAATTTTAGTAGTATTGACCATGAGTAATTGATAGACTGGATGTTATCATGGATTTTATCTGTTATTTATCATTTTATCCTACAAGTTTTGGTTGTGTATTTACTAAGTGTTTTTATTTGTTTTGGTCTATGACTGTAATGATAAGTTTGAGTTTGGTGAAAAATATCCGTAGCAGTAGCACTTACATTTACATAGTGCTTCACCATGCTTTACAGCCTGTTTTAAGTGTCATGGCCCTGTTGGAGTCTGACTCTGTGGTGGAAGATAAGCTGGAACAAGAACTGACAGCAAGTGAGAGGGCAGCTCCGTTGGCCTTGGAGGAAACTGGGGAAGAACAGAGTCAGTCCAGGTCAGGCTGTTTGGAATTAGCAAGGCCTGCAGGCAGGGAGGAACAGAGCTCAGCCAGGGAGCATGAACCATTCCCTTCTGATGCAAGGGCTTGGAGAGTGCAGAGGAGGCAGGATCAGCTCCAACAGAAGAGGCTACTCAAAGGATAGGATTTTGCCCAGCTTCACCAGGCACACCTGGGGAATAAGACTTAAGGAGATGCTGTGGGGAAGGGCATTTGTCAGGAATAAATACTGAATTCCTGGAGTGTTGTGTGATGACATTTGAACTTGCCAAGAATCCTTAAATTCTTCTGGGGCTTTCTGGACAGATTATCTGTATATTTTGCCCCCCTGAACTCCTTGCTTTGTTCTTCTTTTGCTAAATAAATTTGGGATTTATTGACGTGCAGCCTTGGTGTAGACAGCACTGGCCTGGACTAATTGGGACCAGATGCTGTTTGACGTTTGTTTGGGGGAGATTTGGAGGAATAAAAGGGCCAGTTCGAACTGCCAGCTGTTTGTGTTATCTCTGTGCCATGCCCTTGGACATCACACTAAGCAGTTTATAGAGTTAGTGTCTTTCCCACAAGAATCTGGATCCTCATTTTACCGACCTTGGAAGGCTGAGTCAGGATCGAACTCCTAGCAGTGTGCAGACTTAGCCTGCAATATTATTCTAAGCACCACACCATCATTACTCAAAAATGTACCCTTGTCAAATCATTGTCATCCCTACATCTTGAGTTATCTAAGATACTTATATCCTGAGTAGTAGACAAAGGAGTGATATACTTCATCCAGCATATAACTAGTCCTCAACTGACAACAACTGGAACCAGAATTTTAATTGCCAAGCAAGGTGGTTGTTAAGCGAGGTATGTCAAATAATGACCAATAATGACCAACCGCACCCAACGAGTAGTCCTCAATGGGTCTATGTCCACATGGAGAGAGATAGGCCACAGAGTACCACAAGGATCAGTCCTAGGCCCAGTACTCTTTAACATATTTATCAATGACCTACATAAGGGAATAGAGGGAGAATTAATTAAACTCGCAGATGACACCAAGCTGGCTGGAATGGCCAATACCCCAGGGGATAGGCTCAGGGTACATAAAAATCTAGAGAAACCTGTACAGTAGGCCCAAACAAACAAAATGAAGTTCAACATAGAGAAAAGTAAAATTCTACACCTAGGTAAAAAAAAAACCAAAACATACATACAAACTGGGTGAAACCACACTCAACACAAGTGACTGTGAGAGAGATCTAGGAATCTTGGTGGACAACCAACTAAATATGAACCAGCAATCTGCAGCAGCAGATAAAATAGTCAATACAATCTGCATCAACAGAGGGATACAATCTAGGACTAAAGAGGTACTAATACCACTTTATAATGTATTTATTTATTCATTCGATTTTTATGCCGCCCTTCTCCTTAGACTCAGGGCGGCTTACAACATGTTAGCAATAGCACTTTTTAACAGAGCCAGCCTATTGCCCCCACAATCCGGGTCCTCATTTTACCCACCTCAGAAGGATGAAAGACTGAGTCAACCTTGAGCCAGTGATGAGATTTGAACCGCTGACCTACAGATCTACAGTCAGCTTCAGTGGCCTGCAGTACAGCACTCTACCTGCTGTGCCACCCCAGCTCTTTAATAATACCCTTGTCAGACCACACCTAGAATACTGCATTCAATTCTGGGTTCCACAGTACAAAAAAGATATTGAAACACTGGAAAAAGTACAGAATAGGGCAACCAGAATGATAAAGGGACTAGAAACCAAAACATACGAGGAAAGTTTGCAGGAACTGGGCATGGATAGTCTAGTGAAGAAAATGTCCAGAGAAGACATGATAGCAGTCTTCAAATACTTGAGGGGCTGTTACAGTGAGGAGGGGTAACACTGTTTTCCAAAGTCAGACAAGGAGCCACAGATGGAAAGTGGCCAAGGAGATATTCAACCTAGAAATAAGGAAGAACTTTCTGACAGTGAGAGCGACCAACTGGTGGAATAGCCTGCCCGTGGAGGTTGTGAATGCCCCAACACTGGAGACCTTTAAGAGGAGACTGGACTGCCATATGTCTGGGATGGTCTAGGGCAGTAATGCCAAACCTATGGCATGGGTGCCATAGGTGGCATGCGGAGCCATATCTGCTGGCACGTGAGCTGTTTCCCTAGTTCAGCTCCAATGTGCATGTGTGTACTGGCCAGCTGATTTTTGGCTCACACAGCAGCTCTGGGAGGGTGCTTTTGGCTTCCAGAGAGCATGCGGGGGGTGGGGGGTGGGTAGGATGATTTTACCCTACCCCCAACTCCAGGGAAGCTTTAGTGCCTGGGGAGGGCAAAACACAAACCTACTGGGCCCACCAGAAGTTGGGAAACAGGCTGTTTCCAGTCTCCAGAGGGACTCCTATGGGGTGGGGGAAGCTGTTTTTGCCCTCCCTAGGCTTTGAATTATGGGTGTAGATACTCGGACATGCGTGATATCCAGGGGAGGGCAGCAGCCGGAACGGTCGGGAACGCCGTTCCAATAGCAGCAACTGAGCGCATAGGCCCGTTCCATTGACACTGGGCGTGCATGTGCCATTCACGCACAGTCGGCGCTATTCCTGTAAAAATAACTGGGTTTTTTTGCTTCTGCCTATGTGCAGAATCAAAGAAACTGACAACGTTTGCTGCCGGAAAGAGATTTCGGCTGCTGCACATGGCATCTCACTGCAGCGCCTAGAGCGGCAGCTTGCGCCAGCAGCAAAAGCGGCCTGCCCCAATTCCGGTCATGTGGCCTGCTGTTTGATCTCCCAGGTCGTAGGAGAGATGCCTGCAGTGCGGGAGAGCACAGAACAGGCCATATGGCCAGAATTGGGACCACCCGGGCTGCTCCCTCTGCTGTGGCCCCTATAGGAGGTGATCCAGGTAAGCAGGGGTGAGGAGCGTGACAAGGCGAGTGGTGGGGGGAGCAAGGGCGATTGGTGCAGCAGGGCGAGCAGCAAAAGGAGTGAGGGCGATTGGCATGGCCTGGCAGGGCCGTGGGGGCTGGTGGAGAGGCCTGGTGGGGCTGCATGGGCTGGTGGTGGGGCCTGGTGGGGCCACTGGAGCTGGTGGTGTGGCTTGGCTGAGCCACGGGGGCTGGCAACAGGTCCTGATGGGGTCACGGGAACCACAGAGACTGGCAGCAGGGACTGGTGGGGATGTGGGGGCTGGTGGTGCGGCCTAGTGGGGCCATGGGGGCTGGCGGTCGGGCCTGGCGGGGCCATGGGAGCTGAAAAACCTGAAAATCACACGCGTATGCATCTTCACGCAAGATTTGGCATACACAGACGCCAAATCACATGGTGAGCACGGGCGCGCCGGGGCGCACAGGGGTGCGCTCCTGGCACGTTCCAATAGGGCTAAAATTGGTAGCCTGCCTCTGGTGATAACATACACACACACTCTTTCGGCACCCAAGGGAAAAAAGGTTCACCATCATTGGTGTGGGGTCTCTTGCACCAGCAGGAGGTTGGACTAGAAGACCCAAAGGGTCCCTTCCCATACAAACTATAAATCAATCAATCAATCAATCAATCAATCAATCAATCAATAATAGCCAAAAATGACACATGGAGTTACTTCTGACCAGTTTTCTTTGTTGTTCCTCACCTAAGAAATCTTTCCAAACTGAAGCAAACAGTGAAACTATTGATATTACTCTCTGACTTGCCAGGAGAGATAGATAAGCAGGCAGGCAGACAGACAGGCAGACTGACAGAAGAAAAAGAAAAAAGCCAAATTTTGAAAGGTTGCTAAATGAATGTTTGTTAACTTGAGGACTACTTGTACTGGCAATCTTCTATTTTCAGCAAAAGAGCCATGTGAGGCAATTTGGAGTTTGTGAACAAAATGTAGGTAAGACAAAGTCTCTCGGAATAGTTCTCTGGTGCATTAGCAAACCTGGAGGACTGCCATCCAGCATCTTGTGGCAAGATGGGCAGCAAATAAATTTAATAACAAATAAATAAGAACAAATTCTGCAGCTGGTGATGAGCCCGTCTTTTAAATCTTATCAACGTGGTGGTAATTGCAAAAATAACCACAAGGCACACAGACAATCAAAATGTTGCAGGAGCTTGGCTGACAGCCACGTAACAATTCATCCCAGCGAATGAACTTTATTAAAGATTAGAAATGCAGATACACCATGCAATTAACTGAACATAGCAGGGAGGCAAATATCAATGTGAAATGGGAGAAAAATATGAGCCGCAGGGTGAGGAAAGAGGGAAAGATAAAGGCGACCAAGTTGAGACAATGCAAGTGACAACATCAGTGTGAGAAATAAGCAACAACCATCCATAATAAGGAACATAGTAATGAATAAGATGGATGAAGCATAAAAAGAATAGGAATTTCTATAAATAAATGTCACACAGGAAAACGAATGCTTCAAAGACTACCATGGTGGTAAGGGTATAGCAAATTGTTCATAACAACTTTGTTTTGCTATTTATTTATTCTTTTAGGACAAGGTACATGGCCAGTTGAGGTAGTTTGGTTCAATATGCTGCTGTGGATATTGCAGATGAGACAACTTTACATTTCCTTCCTCTGCTCATGACAGTTGTATTCACACAACATGCTTAACTCAGGCTTAAGTCGTTTTCTTCAACTGAAAAAATGGCTGAGCTGTACATACAATGTTCTCCCATCAAAAACCTAACCACAGTCAACACTGATTAAGCCTGGCATATCTGTCATAGATCTCATTTAATTGGCTGAGTAAATGTACTTAATGACATTCCTATTGAGGGATATAGGGGAGATCCTTCAACCCTTGCAAATTTTTTCTCCAAAACACCCGTCAGAACAATACCAGACCATGATGTATATTTCTGCTGGGGCTGGAAGAAGAGACAAGTCTCCAGAAACTCAATACCACACTGCAATAGCAATAGCATTTAGATTTATATACCGCTTCCCGGTGCTAAGTGGTTTACAGAGAGTAAGCTTATTTCCCTCCAACAATCTGAGTCCTCATTTTACCAACCTTGGCAGGAAGGACAGCTGAGTCAACCTTGAGCTTACTGAGATTCGATCTGCCAAACTGCTGGCAGCTGGTGATCAGCAGAAGTAGCTTGTAATACTGCACTCTATTACTGCACCACCGAGGCTCTAAACTGCAAACAGTGTCAAAAGTCATGAAGAAAAGAAAGGAGTTTGTGATAATTATGGGAAATAGTCTATATTCTCAGCCTTGTATTCTAAAGGACCAAGAAGTTCTGACTGGTACTGGACATTTTGAGTAGTTCTGAGAACCGGCAAACACCACATCTGGCTGGCCCCAGAGTGGGATGGGAATGGGGATTTTGCAGTATCCTTCGCCTGCCACGCCCACGAAGCCACACGAAGCCCACCAAGCCACGCCCACAGAACTGGTAGTAAAAAAAAATTGGATTTCACCACTGACAAGAGAAAATTAAGTTCAGATAAGTTTGTTTGGGAAGAAAAGGGTCAAGACAGATTCTCCCTAGAAATTTTCAGAGTGTATCTTTAATGTGTCTTTAATAAGCCAGCCATTAAACTAACAATAAAAGCCCTTAATAAAACTAAAAAAGAAGCCCAAAATTCTGCTGGCTAGCATTTTCATTTGTTCCCTAATTTCACTTTTCAGGCCAATGTTCTTCTTCCAGGTAGACAATGATCAGCAAGTAGAACAGCCGCTCCAAGTCCTCGGAGAGGGGCAGCATACAAATCTAATAAATTTATTATTATTATTATTATTATTATTATTATTATTATTATTATTATTATTATCATCATCATTATCATCATTATCATTATCTAAAAATATGTCATTAAGTTGTAGCACTAACTCTTCCTCTTTTAATGCCTCACTCCCAAACTAGGTTTTGCCATGCAGTTTATAATACAAATAGCCAAATCAAATTCTAAGCCATTAGAGTACAAAATAAAACATATGGCATTTTCTTTCAGTCATCAATCTTCTGAGAAGCCAATCATCCTTGACTTTCCTCAATCTTTTTTTACAAGGTGTGAATTAGTGGGAATCATCATCCCTTCCATAGTGAGTTGAGTAGGTTAATAATCTGTCATTAAAAGGAACCACAAGGAGAAATTATTCCAATTTAGGTGGCTGGTTCAGGCAAGATTTTTAAAAGCAAAATCTTCTTCTGCTCTACTGGCTTACTCTGAATTCTTTCCTCACTTTAGTTCCTGCCTCTAAAATTGCAATTCAAATCATATGATTTCAAAACTGGGCAATGTGTCATTTACTGGCAATTCCTCCAGTTTATTTAATTCTAACTTTCATATTGGGGAAAAATGCAGAAATGACATAGGTATAACTGTATCAGGATGTTTTGTTTCTTCCCGAATGCCATCACTTTGCTAAACAAATAATTATTTTACTACTGCCAAACTATTCACTAAGGCTGCATTCATTCCTATCTCCTCCCACTAATGACTGCATGGCTGTAACTTGTTGCTTGTATCCTTATGATTTATATTAATATTGATTGTTTCCTAATTGCTTATTTGAACCCTATGACAATCATTAACTGTTGTATACCTCGTGGTTCTTGACAAATGTCTCTTTTCTTTTATGTACACTGAGAGCATATGCACCAATGACAAATTTCTTGGCCAATAAAGAATTCTATTCTATTCTATGCTATTCTATGCTATGTTATACTATGCTATGCTATGCCATGCCATGCCATGCCATGGCACACCAAATACATATATATATAGGTAGTCCTTGGCATACCGGTTGCTTAGTAACCATTCTAAATTAAAATGGACCTATCTTAAATCTACCTACAACCCAGATTTGAAATTCTGGCAGTCCCCCACACCAAGGGGCGTGCATAAGTGCACCAGTGTGCCTTCCGTCCCCTGTCCAATTGTCTCTCCTTATCTCATTTATCTTTTCTTCCTTTCAAATATGTTCACCTATACTTTTATATCTTTTCTTCTATTCTTTTCTTTACTTATATTATTACATATCTTTCTCTTCAATGTGTATTATGTATTGGACAAAATAAATAAATAAATAAAAATAAATAAATAAACATGTGGTCACAGTGTCTGAACTCTGGATGCTCCGCAACACAACCACATCTACAGTTGTTTGCAGCATCCTGAAATCACTTACTGTAATTTCACTTTGAATTTTGCAAAAAAAAAAACATTGTAAAATGCTTTTGCTTTCTTTTAAAAGCTAAGCATTTATTTCTGGTTTTTGGGAAAACTGTGAACCACTGACTGTGGAACTAGTTTAATTACCGTAGTCTCACTTAACAAATGCTTTCACTTAACAAGCAGAGTGGTTCATTTAACAACCACTGCAAAAAATGTTCACAAAATTAGGTTTTGTCACATGACTGACCCATTTTACAACTATGGCAACAGGCTCTGTTAAAATCATAAATCAAGAACTACCTGTAGAGCATTAAATTTGTTGTTAGCATGAATGAATAAACTACATGCTTCCCCCCCCCCCCCTTTTCCTTTGTTTTATTCAGTTGATACTTCTTGCTAACCTCTTGCACCCATTGCTTGGGATAAGAGCAAACAATTCAGGAAACAATTAGTTGTATTGGATGATTTTTAAGAACAGAGCCTTTGAGTGAGTGTGGAGTGTCGATCTATCTTCCTTTTCCCACTCGGCCGGGTGTCTTTAGAGAATCCGTCCCTGACTTGCACTGTTTTGGAAATACACATGTATTGTAGTGTAATCATAGAAGTGGAAAATTAATGCCAAGACTGCAGCAACCTGGAGCTTTACATTTTCCCAAAGAAACCCAGAAATGAGGGAAAAAATGCAAAACAATAAAGCAATTCTTAACGTCATACCTCTTCTGGAAAGCAGGCTGTATAAATCAGAGCTAAATTTGGATGAAGCCCCTTTTGGAAGCATCTGTCTGCAGATTGGATTTGTGTGCTTGCATGACTTCGCTTCTGCTGTGGAAAACTTTTAAATCCTACGCTAAAATAGTGAGTTGCGAGCATTGCCAACTCTGAGCCAACACTGGTAATCTCCCCTCTGAATTCTAGACCAGAAAAGGATTCAGTACTTAGATGATATCCCAGAATATACTGCAGACTGGCTACACTTCATCCATATGGCTTATTATATTAAAAGCTTATTACACCATCAGTGCTGCAGACAAGTTGCCCTTTGCGTATGTTTACTTGTGCTCATAAATCCCTTGTGCCCATATGCTCAGCTCAGACTAATGACTCCAACAATAGACACATCAAAGACTGTTGTTTCCCACATGGTGCTCCAGGAACAATGGCACAAAAAGGGATATGGAAGCTGCTAGTCCTTTCCAGAAGCTTCCACTCTTTGAGAGACTGAGTTATAAAATCTGGTCTCTGGAACTAAATTGCGCCTGGGAGTTAAGACTGAGTTAACTCTACTATCTTATTTGCGCATCTGCATGTTTTGTCAGCATCGTCTGTTTTCTGGGAGGAAAATCAATTAACTGAATTCATGTTTTCAGTTCTTGATTTACATTTTCATTTCTTGTTTTCAGCCTTTGAGCCAATGTCGACTCCTGGCAACTTCCTAAATAAGTCTGTGCAGTTTCTTTGGGAAGATGTTGGAAGTGGTTCACCGTTGCCTCCTTTTTTCGTAGGAGAAGGACCTTCACAAAGTGTTCCAGTTGGCTTTGCGCCTAAAGCAGGACTAGAACTCACAGACTTCTGGTCCCTGACCTGGTATAATAATAACCATTATACCAAACTGACTTTTCCTCTTTTCATTTAAGATCTAGAAATATCCCTCCCAGAACAATGTTCATGTGGTTGCTATATCTCAGAAGCAGTGGTGGATTGCTACCGGTTCAGACCAGTTTGCCCAAACCAATGGCGGCAATTTTCCCCCGCTCACCAAACTGGCAGCGATAAGCCCACACACCCAAACTGGCCACACACTCAAAATGGTTCTTCAGTCACCACTCTTCAAAAACAGCTGGCAAAGAACCCTCTGCACACAGCATCATTTCCCTGACATAATGTAGAGGAAGCACGTACTTCCAATGCAATGCAAACCGGAAGGAAAGAGAAGGAGAATCCTACTCAGAAAGTCTGTATTAAGCTGACATATTACCTTTACTCACATTTGTAAACCCCCAAATCCCCACACATCTCAAAACACAAACAGCTACCACACGCCTCATCCTCTTGAATGGTTATTCTGATCTTGGAACGCTAGGTGAGCAGCTGCCACAAAAACACAGAACTGAAGGTCAGACTGAATTTGCCCATGAAGTCGCCAAGTGTGTATGTGTGTGTGGAGAGAGAGAGAGAGAGAGAGAGAATGAGAGAGAGAGAGAGAGAATGAGAGAGAGAGAGAATGAGAGAAAGAGAGAGAGAATGAGAGAGAGAGAGAGAGAGAGATGAGGAAGAATGAATGAATCCATTAGAAAAACAGGTGAAGTACCAATTTTTCCTATTACTATCATTTTTTTAAAAAAAAATATACTTTATTTGTAAATATAGAAAAAGAAAAAAAGGGAGATAAGGGAAGGGTAGGGGATGGGAAGGAGTGTACAGAAAAGAAAAAGGGAGGGGGTGGGGGGAGATGGGAAATCAAAGTACGAAATCAAACAGTTCAGGTAAGCAGTACAATTATACTTTGTAAACTATAGATTATAATACATATAATTCTTGGTAGAGATGTTGTATTGTACTATCAATTTTATTGAAGATTATTTTTAAGAAAATCAAACAACATTTAAAGTAGAAAAAGGAAAGTGATAAATAAGAAATAACTATAAAAAAAGAGAAAAGTGAAAAAAGGCACAAATAAGCAGTTTTCAATATTTTTTGCAGCAATTATAAATGCAATTATATTTTGTCCTTTCTTTTTAAGGTTACATCGTGGCTCCTTGGTTTTCATATTTTACCCTGTCTATTCAACACACTCATCAATCACCAATTCATTCCCCCCCTCCCATTTTCAGCATAGAAAGGGTGCCCTTGTATTAATTTCTGATTGAGAATAGGGGAATTAGGAGCACATCTCCATTTTCAGTTGAAAGGAATAAGAAGCTGAAGTTGATCTGAACTGAACTGAAGGTTCAGAGTCCAGGTGGGGGGTAGAAAATCTTCCCCCATATGAAAGGATTCTTTTTTTCCTTCATGTGTCCCAAAGCAAAAGGATTTTGGAAAACAATTCATAAATGGCTACTGGCGATGATAGATGTAGACACAGAATTCACCCTGGAGTATATGTTACTAGGAATCAGGAAGAAAAAATATCGCCCCAAAATACAATATTTAATAACTCATATAGCCATGGCTGCAAGGATATCATACACACAATTTTAGAAGAATAAAGGGACCGCGCCAGAAAACAATATTATAGATAAAATTTACAGATGTGCAAAAATGGATAGATGACTCTATCTCCTATCCAAAACTACTACTAGTTTTAAAGAACTAAACCAGGGAGGATAATTGCAGTAGCTGTTGACAGTTAAATACAAGGAAATTTAATGGAAATTAAATCACTTTGAGGGGGATGTAGCAAGAGTCATGAAATGCTGTCCTAAGCAGAGGTGATTTCTTTCCAGTTCGGACTGGTTCTTTAGAAGCAGTAGTGGGAATTTCCCCCCGTTCACTGAACCAGCAGTGATGGCCGTCTGGTCACACCCACAAACCATCTCTCAGTGGTGCCATAGTTCACTGAACCAGCAGTGATGGCCGACTGGCCACACCCACAAACCGTCTCTCAGTGGTGCCGTAGTTCACTGAACCAGCAGTGATGGCCGACTGGCCACACCCACAAACCGTCTCTCAGTGGTGCCGTAGTTCACTGAACCAGCAGTGATGGATGGCTGGCCACACCCACAAACCATCTCTCAGTGGTGCCGTAGTTCACTGAACCAGCAGTGATGGCCGGCTGGCCACACCCACAAACCATCTCTCAGTGGTGCCGTAGTTCACTGAACCAGCAGTGATGGCCGGCTGGCCACACCCACAAACCATCTCTCAGTGGTGCCGTAGTTCACTGAACCAGCAGTGATGGCCGGCTGGCCACACCCACAAACCGTCTCTCAGTGGTGCCGTAGTTCACTGAACCAGCAGTGATGGCCGGCTGGCCACACCCACAAACCGTCTCTCAGTGGTGCCGTAGTTCACTGAACCAGCAGTGATGGCCGGCTGGCCACACCCACAAATCGTCTCTCAGTGGTGCCGTAGTTCACTGAACCAGCATTGATGGCCGGCTGGCCACACCCACAAACCATCTCTCAGTGGTGCCGTAGTTCACTGAACCAGCAGTGATGGCTGGCTGGCCACACCCACAAACCATCTCTCAGTGGTGCCGTAGTTCACTGAACCAGCAGTGATGGCCGGCTGGCCACACCCACAAACCATCTCTCAGTGGTGCCGTAGTTCACTGAACCAGCAGTGATGGCCGGCTGGCCACACCCACAAACCGTCTCTCAGTGGTGCCGTAGTTCACTGAACCAGCAGTGATGGCCGGCTGGCCACACCCACAAACCATCTCTCAGTGGTGCCGTAGTTCACTGAACCAGCAGTGATGGCCGGCTGGCCACACCCACAAACCATCTCTCAGTGGTTACCTAGGTGCCGCCATCTTGTTTTTTGCTTCCATGAATGCACAGAAACCAGGCTTTCAGCACTCTGCATGCACGCGTGCACGCCTGTACCCACATGGTGTGGGAGGAAGCACCCTTGGTTCCTAATCATGGAAATATGGCAGACCAAGTTTGAATTTGCAAAGGAAACCCAACTTTAAGTCTCCAGAGAGGGGCGGCAAACAAATGTAATAAATTATTATTATTATTATTATTATTATTATTATTATTGACAAAATTGAATTGTTTGGAGGAGTGGATAGATTGATAGAATTATTGGCTAACCAGTGTTCCTATAACAAGTCTAGGAGCAACACACACAAACATTCTTGGGCATTTGAAATATACAGTTACAGGTGATCCTTGATTTGCAACCATTCATTTTGTGACCAGTGAAATTACCATGGCAGTGAACAAGTGACCTTTGACTATTTTTCACACTTAGCACCACTGTAGTATCCCCATGGTCACGTGATCAAAATTCAAGCACTTGCCGACTGGCATGCATTCATGACAGTTGCACTGTCCATGGGTTATATCATCCCCATTTCTAATCTTTAATGCTGGCTGCTTCCAACCAGAAAAGTCAATGGGAGAATCCAGATTTGCTTAATGACCTCATGGTTCACTCAACAACTACACTGATTCGCTTAATAACAGTGGCAAAAAGTCATAAAATGGGACAAAGCTCAACAACACACCTTGTCTAGCTCTCTACATGGGGCTACCTCTGAAGAGCATTCGAAAACTGCAAATTGTGCAGAACGCACCCACGCGAGAAGTCATGGGTGTCAATATACAGGTCCTAACAGATCTTTAACTTTCCGTGACAATGGGCTTGCCCAGACATGTACATATCTCTCCAACACTTGGCGAACTGCATTTGCTGCCAATTGGTTTCCGGACACTATTCAAAGTGTCGGTTATGACCTATAAAGCACCACATGGCATCGGGCCAGAATACCTATGGGAACACCTCCTGCCACACAAATACCAGTGACCGGAGAGGTCAAACAGAGTTGGCCTTCTCCAGGTCCCATCAACTAGATGGGTCCTAGGGGAAGATCCTTCTCTGTGGGGGCCCTGGCCCTCTGGAATCAACTCCCCCTGGAGATTCATACTGCCCCCACCCTCTTTGCCTTCCATAAGAGTCTTAAGACTCACTTGTGCTTCCAGGCTTGGGGCTATTAGATTCTTGCCCCCTGGCTAATGAATGTGCTGAGAGAAAGTTGATTGAATGGAAATGACTGCTTTTTATGGCTTGGATTTTTTAGATTTTATACTTAATTAATTGGATCTAAAATGTTATACAATGTATTATTATATGTTGTAAACCACCCTGAGTCCTTGGAGAGGGGCAGCATAAAAGTCTAATAAATAAATAAAATAAATAGATATTTTGGATTTGACTGGGTTGTAAGTTAAAGGCTACTGTGGTTTCAAATGAAATGTAGAACAAAATGGAGCTGTGCTGGTAACAGTGGTTAGAATGCAGTACTGTACAGCAGACTTACTTTGCCCACAGTATGAAGTTCGATCTTGACTAGTTCAAGATTGGCTCAGCCTTCCATCCTTCTGATATGTTGATAAAATGAGGATCCAGATTGTTGCGGGCAGACAGGGCTTGCCGCTCCTGCTGCTACTGGTATGCTGCACACACTGCTTCAGCTCTCTGGCTTGCATGTGCGATCTGGGTGAGATTTTGCTTCTGGGTATGTGCAGGAAGCAAAATCTTCGGAGGGGACATGCAAGTGCGTCAGATTTCAGCAATTTGTTTGCTTTTGGGTACATGCAGAAGCAAAAAATGGCAAAAATCTCACACGCCCGTGTGTCCTCTTGCGAGATTTTGCTTACTGTGCATGTGCAGAAGCAAAGTCTTGCTGGGAGTGCATGCACACACACCAGAGACCCTGATCTGCGCATGCAGCTCCAGTTTTACTACCGGTGCGATGGTGTCATCTGTTCCAGTAGGAACCCAATACTGGTTGTGGGCAATATGCTGACATTTGTAAACCACTCAGAGAATGCTGTACTACATATATGTGGTAGGGATGGTGCTAAAATAAGGACAGGAAATCAAAGGTGGGTTCCTCCCGGTTCAGATTGGTTCTATAGAACTGGTAGTAACTTAGCAGCCTGAGTTGCTGGAACTGGCAGCGACCCAGTCCTGCCATGCCCCCGACCTGGTTTGCTCGACAGCGCTGAAGGGGCCATCTTGTTTTTGCTTCCACACATGAGCGCCGGGGTGTCGCATCTCCGAGCGAACTGGCAGTGAAAAAAAACAGGACCCTTCCCTGATTTGCATGGAAAAATTTGCCCCATCCTTTTATGGTAAAATGGCTATAACCAGCTGACTTAAACTTGACCATAGTCATTTTCCAGGAAGACATCTTTCCCCATGAGCTATGAAAACATTTTCGGGACTGAGACCGGAGTCAGAAGCAAGAAAATCTCCTCTTCAAATCCTCTTCACCTCTCTTATATTTGTGCAGTTTTGTCCTTCTGCCGAAGCACAACATGTGCTTAACATTTCCATGTCTCTTCCTGCTATAATCCCACTGTCTATGGATCCAAATTTACTCAGCAGCTATGAAGGTATTTTCATTTGAGGATGGATTATTGAAAGATATACCTCCACCGTATAATATTCAAAGAAGGCATTATCTGAAGGAACAAATAAGCCTAATACAAGAAAAGAAGATCACCAGGAAATAAAACCATTCCAGGTATATTTAACAACGATCTAGCTTTCTGCAAAAGTAAAGTGCACAAGAATTAGTAATACATTTTTTCACATGCAGCTAAAGAACAGGGTTACGCAAATGAGTTTGAATATTCTTCAAGACCATTCTCACTACGATTAATTCAAGTGGAACTTGGATAGATATTATATTTCTCCAAAATTTGGAGCCTATTTGGGTAATTACATTATAACCTCGTTCTCCTGTTATGTCCTTGTTTATGTGACATGAAATATTTTCCTGTCTAATCTGATGGAAAGAACTCAAATCTGGTTAATTCTACTGGAAGGTTGGAGTTTTCACAACTCATTAGACTTGGCTAAATGGAATAGGAGAGAGATAATTTAGTGTAGTGGTGAAGGCATCGAGCTAGAAACCGGGGGGGGGGACACTCTGAGTTCTAGATCAATCAAAGGCACAGAGCCAGGTGGATGACCTTGGCCTGTCCTTATTTCTCAATCTTAGGAAAAAGCACATGGGAAATCACTTCTGAAATCTTGCTCTGTTGATAATAGACAACACTGACTTGAAAGAGTCAAAACAACAACAACAAAAATAAGTAAGGCTTAGGGTGGGTGAAGTGAAGTGAAGTGTGTGAACATCAATCCAATAATATGGTTTCTTTGCAGGATTGTATATTATGTCAATAAAACAATTGTGGTTTGATAACTTCAGCTGCAACCTCAACAATACACGAAAACACAATAGATACACTGCAAACTCAATTGCAGAAAATACGACTTCAGCAACAGAGTCGTTTATGCCTAGAATGCACTCTGACTCTGTGATTTCTTCCCCAAACCCCAAAAACATTAACCTTAGTTTGTCTACCGTCAATCTGACCCTATTCCTAAGAGATCTTTAAGGGGCATGCGTAAGGGCACCATCATGCCAATGGTCTCTGTCTTACTGTCCTATTATCCTCATTTATCTGTACTTACTTTGCTTTTGTTTATACCTGCTATCTTGTACATGTTTGACAAACAAACAAAATAACCCGGGTTAGGATTTCATTATGTGAACAAGTGTCAAAACCCCTTATGACAGCACACACTCCGGGAAAAAAAGATTTTGGTGGAGTTTTATTGAGAAGGTTTAATCCCAGAAAAATAAAAGAAGTGAAGATGCAGAACCTTGGAAAGAAATGACTTGGAAATATGGAAAGCTCCACACATCACTTATTAGTGAATTCAACAGATGGGACTCTATGAAAGGTTTAATCTTCTTCCTCCTAGTTTGCTTAACTGAAGGGCTAAAGACACTTGCCTAGATGAAATTCCCACTATCTCTTTCTATGCCATATTTTGAGCATTTTGTTTTCTGACACAGACTCTCTTACATCTAACCATTTTGGCAAGTACAACTTCTTAAAATAAGTCTAAATTGAGTTAGGTTTAAACTTCATTTCCTGGAAAAGAAACTACTGCAATAACACTTAAGACATTATTCTCAAATAAAACTTAATGGCTGCAAAGAGCCATGTTCCTCAAGTGAAATTTAGAGACTTCAAATCTAGCATGATGGCATCATTGAATAGCATTCTATTTCCAGACTCATTCTACTTCATCAGACATCCTTCAACTTCACTGGGTAATGATCTAATGCGGAGGTTTTGAACTCTCCTGCTCACCAAACCATGAACCTAGTAACTTCTCATTGTGTTCAGAAGGTGTCTGGAAGAATGTCAGTCATGCTATCCCTCTTGGACATCTGATAACCAAGAGAGTGAGAGATGGGAACAGCAGGAGAAAAGTGGCCAAGGCTATCTATGGGAATCTAGTTTATTTAAACCATTTCAAAATACCATATTTTTGGAGTATAAGACGCATCTGAATACAAAACACACCTTAGTTTTGGGGGAGGAAAACAAGGGGAAAAATCTGTCTCTGACTTGCAGCAATTTGCCAAACAGCAAACAGTACGCCTGATATACACTGTTTGCTGTGCATCTATGCCTGACCCATAGAAATAGCAAAGAAATGGAGAAATGTACATTGTGGCAGTATATTCATGCCAGAAAGTTTTTTTAAATGTAGTCACACTAACTCCTCCCAATTATTTAAATAGATCTACTCCAAATATGACTAAGTCAGGGTTTCACTCAGCTTATCTTAATATTAAATCAGGACACTGTTATACTTCAGAATATACTTGTATGGATTCTGTTATTGGTGTGGCTTTCAGGAAGTATAGTTATTCACTGTTATTTAAAAGAAGACACAATAGCACTAGGCCTCTTCAGATCAAGCATTTATTTTAAAAAGCTTCTTCATTATTTGTCTAGAAAAATAATAAAGCAATCTAATAAGTAATAATTTGAACATTCTATAGATGTTTATAGTTATTGACTTACCTCCTTGCATTACATTCGGCGGAAAATAAAAATCTGCCTCTCCCTTCCAGAAATTTGACTATTTGTAGCTAGTTTCAGTTTAACATGTGGCCGGCTTGCCTGCAGCCTCAAATCAGCTGAGGGTCAGGAAGCTGAGTTGCTTGTCTTAAGGCTCTGTTCTGTTTGCTGCAAGGAGGAAAATTGCTGGGAGGCAGAGGCCAAAGGGTGGAGGTGACTGGGTGGGGCTGCATTCAGTATATAAGACACACCCAAGTTTTCACCCTCTTTTGGAGGGTAAAAAGGTGCATCTTATACTCCAAAAAACATGTTATATACTAAACAGTGCTTTGAAAATGCTGCTGCCTGTGGAAAAAAAATCTAGGGATCATTTAGAATATAGAATGTAGAATAATAAAGTTCTGCGAAGGGACCTTGGAGATCTTCTAGTCCAATTCCCTACTCAAGGAGGAGATCTAGTCCCTTGTCTGTCAGATAATGTGAAAATTCAAGTCTCTTCATGTATATACTGGTCAAAAAAATAAAGGGAACATTTAAACAACAAATATAATTCCAAGTACAGTGGTACCTCTACTTAAGAACACCTCTACTTAAGAACACCTCTACTTAAGAACCCGAGCCCGGAAAAATTTCCCAGGAAATTTTAGAAAGGCACAATCACCCAACCAGTTTCCTGCCATTCCCCCTTTAATCCCGGCCATCTCAGGTTTTTCTGGGCTGCCAGAGGAGCCTTTTGGTGAGGCTTAAGGAATAGGGAATAAACCTATGCCAGCGCCCAAAGAAAAGAAACACTCCCTTCACTCTGGGCAGCCAAGGAGTCACCACAACGAAGGAAAGGCGCTGGCTGAAAAGCGAGCGAGAGGAGAGGGGAGCCCATCAGCATGGGAAGGAAGAGGCAGCAGGTAGCAGCAGCAGCAGCCAGTGTATGGGAGGCAGTGTATGGGAGGCAGCCTAGCACTCGGTGTATTGGAGACACATGCTTCTCCTCACTGCCTTAAAGTTTTGGGTTTTTTTTATTCACCTCACCTTCCTTCCGCGGTGACTCTCCTCCTCCTCTTCTTCCTCCTCCTCCTCCCACCCAAATTCCGAGGTTTTTTATTTCTTTCCTAATGAGTTTGCACGCATTATTTGCTTTTACATTGATTCCTATGGGAAAATTTGCTTCTACTTAAGAACGTTTCTACTTAAGAACCTGGTCATGGAACGAATTACGTTCTTAAGTAGAGGTACAATTGTAAATCAAACTTCTGTGAAATCAAACTGTCCACTTAGGAAGCAACACTGATTGACAATCAATTTCATTTTGTTGTCAGCACTTTCAACTTTGTACAGAACAAAGTATTCAATGAGAATATTTCATTCATTCAGATCTAGAATGTGTTATTCGAGTGTTCCCTTTATTTTTTTGAGCAGTGTACATAGCCAGTGATGGGCTCCTATGGGTACGGTCAGGTATGCAGAACTGGTAGAAAAATTTTGAACGTTTTTCTTTTTTTCCCTTCTGGGTTCTGGCTATGTTTTCCCTATTGCAGTAAATTAGGTTGAATGTGTATAATTTTAGAAGAGCTGTGCATGTGTGCTTGTACATACGCTTTATATAGTAGGTAATGTATATTTTTGTGTGCCTGTGTGTAATATGCATGTACACACATGGCATATATACATAGAATTAAATAGTATATTTTGGATGTTCAGTAATAGTAAGGGAAATTGTATCTCTTTGAGGCGAGGAGAGGCCAGGCACCCTAACCCTAACCCAAAGCTTTGACATGAGTGACATCAAGTTGACCACCTTTAAGCCAATCACATGACCTTTAAGCCACCCCCAGTCGCATGATCATCAAGCCACTCCCACCTGGTCACATGCCTGGCAAGCCACACCCACAAAATAAGCCACACCTGCAGTGTGGTAATAAATGTTTTTGCAGTCCTTCACTGTACATAGCTGATATGTTTCTTTTTCCTTGTGACATTACAGAAGCATTTTCTGCAGAGGCTAATCATAAACTCAAATCTCTCATATCAAGAACCAGTGGTCCTACACACACACACACACACACACACACACACACACACACACACATTCACACATTTTTGAAGAAGATGTAATGTATTCTTCTGGATTCTGGGATGTGTTTGAAAGACCATACCCTTGAACTATAAACTGTCAACTGCACAAATTTCTCTAGAAGTAGGTTTCATGGAATATGAAAGGCTAGATTGAGTGCAAAGGAAGGGCATTGCTTTCAAAAAGTCATATGGTTTCTCTAATCAGATGTTAGTGCTAATAGGGAAGCACATCAAGGCATCAATTATGGGTGTTTATTTTTCAGCATGAATGCACATACTTGTAAGCCAAGCAGTGTTTAAGATGTTGATACACAGTAGAGATCAACGACTGTGCTAAGGATGGCCAAAGAGAAACATTCCATGGATGACATTTCATTCCTAGTTTGAAGAGGCAAGATAAATCGATTAAGGTTTCCCTTTCATTTTTGGTGCTTTTAAACTTCAAGCCAGTGACAAAATGCTCCTGGTTCACTCTTGCCTGTTGGTCATGGGAGACCTGGTCATGAAGGCAGTGTGAGGCTGCACCCACCCATCCGGATGCCGCCATTTGTGCATGAGCAAAGAGTAAAAGAACCCACATGGTAGTGTCCTGGCATGTGGATGGAGCCTCGTGTTATCTTTGCAATTGGCTCTCCAACAACCAACAGGCATGAGCAACTTGGGAGCATTTCACCCCTGCTTCAAGCCTATGCTAACTCATATACAGGAAGAATTATGGTTCACATCCTGCTCATTAGAATTGGCTGTAATGCACTTTGCTTTCCAAAAGAGCAAGTAGGTAAGACCTGGAAATCCCTTTTCTCAAGTTCTAGATATCAATCCCTATACAAGCTACATGAAAAACCTATTCTGGTTTATGGAAGTTTTTTATAGCTTATTTTGGGGACACAATGATTGTTCAGTGGTATTGTTCTGTCCTGGTGCTGGCCCCAATAATTAGATCTACACAAATTGTCTAATTAATAAAAGGATTTAATATATACAAATGTTGTAAAAGTCTTTTAAGAGTCTTTTCAGGGAGAGAAGCAAGCTAGCAAAATGTTATTGGTAGGTTAAAGTTGCAGAGTGAAGATAACCCAATAATAATTACCAGCTTTAGCCAGAGTTCTCAGATGAAGTCCTCAGAAAACAACTAGATGACCGGAGCTCATTAGCAAAGCCAAGAATGTGCCTTTTAAAATCCAAACCAAATGCAAGAGACAAGACAAGATCATTCCTCAATGAATGATGTTGTTTTTCTGCACCAAGTCAGAACATGCCTCACCCTTAAATAGTGTGAGGGTGTGACCCAATTACTCAGCAGCACTACTTATGAGTGACTCTTCTCCTTGCCAACCAGTCGTGTCTTTTCCATGACCTCCAAACTCTAGCATCCAGAAGCGGTTCGTCCTCTTCCCCTAAGCCACTCAGCCCTGGAAATGCTAACTCATTGCTGACAGGAAGTGCTGTTTCACCCCTAACAGGAAGTGCTGAAGACCCTGGCTGTAATTCTGCCTCTGACCCCTCATCACTATCACTGTCACTCTCAGGAGCCAGGAATACAGGATGTCTGCCTCACTCCTCTACCGTGTCTGCATCCTCAGACTCCATAACTATTTGCACAGGATGTGAGTGAACCACTACAGGTATGGAACAAAGGTGATAATGGATTTGGAGGCTAAAGCGTATGATGAACAGTTGAGGGAACTAGACATGTTTAGCCTATCAAGAGAAGGATGGTTTTGGGGAACAACATGATAGCAGACTTCCAAAACTTAAGAAGCTATCACAAAGAAGAGGAGATTAACTTCTTCAAAGCATCAAAGGAAGAACAAGGTGTAATGCATGGAAACTGATTAACAAGAAATCCAGCCTAGGAGGAGACATTTTCTGACAGTGAGAACAATTGATGAATGAAATAACTTGACTTCTAGAGTTGTGGGTGATCTGTCACTGAGGTTTTTTTTAAAAAAAAAAATTGGACTAGTGGACACTGATTTGATTGGGATGATGTAAAACATCTTCCTTGAACAGAAGGTTGGACTAGAACAGGGATCTCCAACCTTGGTAACTTTAAGACTTGTGGACTTCAACTCCCAGAATTCTGAGAGTTGAAGTCCACAAGTCTTAAAGTTGCCAAGGTTGGAGACCCCTGGAATAGAAGAGTGTTGAGGTTCCTTTAACCCCTATGACTCTATGTTCTATGTATCATAGGATGAAAGTCCCAGATTCAAGCCAGAATAATAAGGGAAATACTTAGGTAAAGACCCCGAGTCTGTTTGATAAGTCAACCACTTTAAGATAAGTGGATGCCTTAGTCATAGACTTCCCCCTTACAAACAGGTAACTACCTTGAAAACAAATACTCAATGTTATATATTGCTGAAAATTTATATTAACAGTCATGTAAGTATCCTCACATTTCAACACCCTAAGTAACAGATTTGAAAAGATTTCACCCTTCTCACAGTGGAGAAATGGTTGGCCAAGATGTCGCGGAGATGGCTAAATTAACTTCTTTGATTAGAGAAAAGAATATCTAACTTTATGACTGACTGAAAACCTCTTACTGACTTTGGGTATGAAATAGGAAGAAAATGCATATGATTTGTAGTTTAGATGATTACAAAAAAATGAATGAAAGAAAAAAAGAGAGCCTTTTTATAAGTATTGAGTAAGAGAGAACTTGGTAGTCATATCTGTATTTGCAAAGGAAATCAAAAACCTCTTTATTTTTATACCCTCCATATAAAGTTAATTGTTTTTACAAGCCACCTTGAGCCTGTATGAAGTTGGCAGTATGTGGATTTAATAAGTAATTTTAAAGTTGGGGGTCATCGGAATGTTGGGTCTGAAATGAATTAATCTATTTGATTGTCTCAGAAGAGCTACCATTTGCATTTCACTTTTCTGCAGCTTCTGCAGTAAAGTTCACCCCGGAAAATCTAGGAAGGGAAAGCATATACATAGAGATTTATTTATTTATTTTATTTATTTATTTGATTTGTATGCTGCCCCTCTCCGGAGACTCGGGGTGGCTCACAGCAATAATGAGACAGCGTACAATAATAATCCAATACTAAAAACGATTAAAAACCCATTAATATAAAAACCAAACATATATACAGACATACCATGCATAAAATTGTAAAGGCCTAGGGGGAAAGAGTATCTCAATTCCCCATGCCTGGTGGCAGAGGTGGGTTTTAAGCAGCTTACGAAAGGCAAGGAGGGTGGGGGCAATTCTAATTTCTGGGGAGAGTTGGTTCCAGAGGGCCGCGGCCGCCACAGAGAAGGCTCTTCCCCTGGGTCCCGCCAAGCAGCATTGTTTAGTTGACGGGACCTGGAGAAGACCCACTCTGTGGGACCTAACTGGTCTCTGGGATTCGTGCAGCAGAAGGCGGTCCCTGAGATATTAAGTATGAAGGAAAATTATATCCCAACACAAATTGAGCACAAAAGTATATTTTGTATGTGTGTACAGTATATGTTTTCGTAGATTTTCACGGGTATATGTATGTAGATTGTTCTGAGTTCGGGGTTTTCCCCGTGTAATATTTTGAGTGTCTATGAGACGTTTTGGTGAAATCACATTCACCATCATCAGGCTGAAGTTATAAGCTTTGTGCTTATAAATTTACATATATATATATATATGTAGATTGTTCTGATTTCGGGTTTTGCCCCGTGTAATGTTTTGCGTGTCTATGCAACGTTTCGGTGAAATCACATTCACCATCATCAGGCTGAAGTTTTAAGCTTCGTGCTGTTGTAAATATGGAATGTTTGCAACTGTCATTTGTTCCTTATATATAGTTTTGGGGGTGGAGATTTGGTTTGAATGTAGCAAATAGATTGGGTGACTATGTTTTAGTGATTTGATTGGTTGGTGGAATCACAATTGCTTGAAGGATTGACATGGTGATGATTATGATATGTTTTTTTGTTTAAGGCTGGTTTCCAAATCTCTGGTAGGCGGGACGTGTCATCTCTTTTATTCATGCAGAGGAGGTGTTTTTCTATCTCTATTGCTTCCATAGTAATTCTTCTGTATAAATTTTCTATACACATACGTACATACATACATACATACATACATACATACATACATACATATATACACACACGCATATATATTCTCTCTCCTCTCCTCTGTTCTGTATTGGTTTCTGTTAATTTTTATATTCTCTTTAGAAATGTTAAATATATGTCTCTGTACGTATAATTACACATATGCAGACACCAATAAACAGCAACTGAAATAAAGGAAGGGTCAGAAGTCAAAACCACCTCTATACAGGTCAATAGTTAAGCAAGCCATAACCAGGTCCAGCACATATCCAAGTCAACCAACACCTCACTCCAAATCATCCCCTTAATTTCAACCACTTTTTTTCTCACACACCTTCATCCACCTCCTGTTTTCTGACTGGCTGAGTTTATCCAATACACTTAACTGGCCTGGTTACATGTCTAACAGCTGCCTTTGTACAATACGGTAAGCTTGATTAGCTTCAGACATGTTCGTTATTTTAAGGCTTAATGAGTTATGCAAACCCAGGTTGCTTCGTTCTTTTTATGGTTCGGTGCATTGCACAAGAGAGAAAATTTGGTAACTGAAAGAAACACGTTGCATCCTCTTCCATGCTCCTCTTGATCCTGCAGGCTGCTTGGGACAATATCAGGTCGGCAGATACCTTTGCCATGGCTTTGCATTAAATCATAGCTTTTTTAAAGGAGGAGATGAGTCAGTTTATATTTTCTTTCTTTTCTCTTAAAAAAGAAAACCACCACCAAGGAAACCCACAAAATAATAGCCATCTTCTCTGGGCAGGCTGGCTTTTCACCCTGACCTTCTCCACCTGCCACTGCTCTCTTTCCATAATCTGCTACAGGCAGACTGACTGGGGCTTCTCCATTGCACATGATTAAAACCAGCCCTTTTGCAGCTGGCAATAAAATCCTCTCCACCAGGCCTTCCTTACAACCTCCCCAAATGGGAAGGAGGGGATGGGAAGGGAAAGGCCACCGAAAAGATTTAGAAAATGGGGATGGGGAAAAAAATACCTGATCTCAGCAAAACCCCAATGTAAATGAGCAGTTAAAATTTCCACAAGTTGACACTAGAGTCATAAAAGCAGGACATATGAGACCCATTGTTAAGCACTGAAGACGTCCCCTCACCCCACCAAAGGAAAATGAAGTTTAATACTATTAGAGACCATGATTATCATGGTTGCCTTTCCTTTACTTCCTTCCTTCCTTCCCTTCCTTCCTTCCTTCCTTCCTTCCCTTCCTTCCTTCCCTTCCTTCCTTTCCTTTCCTTACCTCCCTCCCTCCCCCTCCCCTCCTCCTTCCTTTCCTTCTTTTCCTTCCACCATGCCCTGCCTTGCCTTTTTCTTTTCCTTTTTCCTTTCCTTTCGTTTCCTTTCCCTTCCTTTCCTTTTCTTTCCTTCTCAACCCCTCTCCTTCCCTTTCCTCCCTCCCTCCTTCCCCCTCCCCTCCTCCTTTTCTTCCTTTCCTTCTACCCTGCCTTGCCTTTTTTCCTTTTCTTTTTTCCTTTCCTTTCCTTCTCTCCCCTCCCCTTCCTTTCCTCCCTCCCTTCCCTCCCTTTCTTTCATTCCTACAAATTTTGTGTTAGCTTTTAGACTTCCAGTGATTGCTGCTTATTACTCATAGTTTAATGTTGTATTTGTGTATTACAATGTTTCTCAGCCTTGGAAAGTTGAAGATCTGCTGACTTCAACTTGCACTATTATGGCTGGGAATGCTGGCTGGTGAATTCAGAATGTTGAAAGTCACACATTTCCAATCAGTGGTGTAATATGATTACAGATACTTTACTATTTGTTCGCACGGAAAAACGATGCTTTAATTGTTCTTATAAAAAGCCAAGGCGGAGGTAGAGTGCTGTACTGCAGGCCATTGAAGCTGACTGTAGATCTGTAGGTCAGTGGTTCAAATCTCATCACCGGCTCAAGCTTGACTCAGCCTTCCATTCTTCCGAGGTGGGTAAAATGAGGACCCGGATTGTGGGGGCAATATGCTGGCTCTGTTAAAAAGTGCTATTGCTAACATGTTGTAAGCTGCCCTGAGTCTAAGGAGAAGGGCGGAATAAAAATTGAATAAATAAATAAAATAAATAAATCAATAAATAAGCCACCTTGAGCCTGTATGAAGTTGGCAGTATGTGGATTTAATAAGTAATTTTAAAGTTGGGGGTCATTGTAATATTGTGTCTGAAATTAATTAATCTATTTGATAGTCTCAGAAGAGCTACCATTTGCATTTCACTTTTCTACAGTGAAGTTCACCACTGAAAATCTAGGAAGAGAAAGCATATATGTAGGGAAATTATGCATTAAGGAAAATTATATCCAACACATGTATATTAAAATTGAGCACAAAATTATATTTCTCTCTCTCTCTCTGTTTATAAAACCTGCCTGCAGAAGTGAGGTCCTGTGTCACACCCCTCATGGCCACAACTACTATGGCTGCACCTACTATATCCATGCTGAGTCCGTGCCTCCAAGGTCAAACCCAAACCTGATGTGGCCCTCAATAAAATCAAGTTTGACATCCCTGTTCTAATTGTTCCATGTCAGTGAGGAGCAAAGAATTGAATAACCTACTCAAATTACAGAGACAGTGAAAAAAAGGACCATAGGGTTATTCTTGCACTGTTTATTTCCAATAAGAAGCATCTTTTGAAAGCCATGTCTACTTTCAAGTATCCTGTTTCTTCTCTTCCAATTCTCAAATCTTTCTCCAGGTTGCAGCTCTGACAGTGCATCATAGCACCTATGGACATAGAATAGAATAGAATTTTATTCATGTGATTGGACACACAAGGAATTTGTCTTGGTGCATATGCTCTCAGCGTACATAAAATAAAATATACATTTGTCAAGAATCATGTGGTATGACACTTAATTATTGTCATAGGGGTCAAATAAGCAACGAAGAAGCAATATTAATAAAAATCTTAGGATATAAGCAACAAGTTACAGTCATACAGTCAACATGGGAGGAAATGGGTGATATAGAGCAGAGTTCTCCCTTCTTTTCCAATTCTCAGTATTGAAGACTGTTTTTTTTCCCAAGTAGAGGAGCATTGAAAATATTATCGCTAAAAAGGTATGGATGAAGGTGGTGAATAGGACATGGCTTTTTGACAGTGCTAATAAACAGCTTTCTTGAAATCCTGTATGTTGAAATTACTTTCTGTACTTCCAGGGATAGCAGAGACCTTTTGCCCTCTGTTTCCCCAAATCGGGCAAGACTATTAAATGTTTCTCCTGGAACTGAACCAAAGTATTTCTGTCTTTTGTAGTAACTGCCACCCAGAGTGTGCTATCAAGGCAGAGAGATTCTGACCTGGCCTTGGTTGGTGAAAAGTGAAATTGTGACATGTCTCACAGAGGCAATAACAATGCTTTCTGTGGTTGCAGCTCCAAGGGTGGTTGGAAGTAATTTACAGGCCATACATTTTTAGAAATTGGTGTGTGTGTGTGTGAAAAGTTATAATCTTCTTCAAGCTATGCAATGGAAAATTCTGCAGATTTAGATACAAACAATAAACTAAATAAGCCAAAGTTTTAATCTTTATTTGTACCCTGCTTTGGAAAAGAGAGTCGTGATGGTTGCATTCACACAGCATGTTTAATTTGCTTACGGAATTAACTCATTAGCAGGGACTGTGCATTGCACTAAAATATGGGTTGGATTTCTATAATGCCCTGGGTTAGCAGTTATCAATCATCTCCTGTACCCCAGCAGTGGGACAGGGTATTTTGCCATCCCCGGGCTCTGGAGGCCTTCTGGAGGCCAGAAACCGATCTGTTTTTGGCCTTCCCAAACTTCTGGTAGGTCAATTTTTTGCCCCTGCCTCTGGTGCACCCTGCAATTACCTGCATCCAAAATGGGCCACGGGGGGGGGGGGGGGACTCCTGGGAGGGGAGGAGTGGGCGGGGCCAGCCAGGAGTGAGATTTAGGGATACTTCTGGACTGCGAAACATCTTAGCTAGAAGTTCTCCCAAACTCCTGAGAAACACCAACAGCTCAAAGCTGTACATAGTGTCCACGTAGTATGTCTGTATAGTTTAACAAACATATTAAAGTATAATGCACTTCCAAGTAAAAACGTAACCATATTGGTACTCCAAAGCAAAAGAAAAAAACATAAAAAAAACAAAGCAGCATTTCTTACTAGAAGTTAATGTCCGAGATAAAATTCCATCTGTGAGATTTGAAGAACACCTAAAAAATTCTGGAGAGATTTGTCCCTCTTGATTTTCTCTGTAAACTTACTATTTGCCAAACATCCATGTTTTTAGATTTTTTTTGTTTCTCCCAAATTAAATGTGACTGTATTGAACTTCCTTAGCAATTTTCTAGGGCCATGTAATTTAACTTCGAGAGCACTATGGTCAATGGTTCTCATTAATTCAATAGCACACCTTGCTCTTAGTCTTGGCCATCACTCAATGTTGATTCCATGATTAGCTTAGCTGTATGGCACACTTCTTCATGGTATACAGCAGTGTTTCTCAACCCTGACAATTTTAAGAAGAATGGACTCCAACCTAAAGGTGGCTGGGGAATTCTGGAAATTGAAGTCCACACACCTTAAACCTGTCAATGCTGAGAAACACTGTGTCAGCTGCCACCTTATGATGCTTGTGCTTCATTGCTATTGTTTTGACCTAGGCTTCCTGATAAATCATAAAAGAACAAATGTACACCCCCCCCCCAAAAAAACCCCTCTTTTTATTTCAACAGCTGTGAATTATGCTCATCCCCAGTTGTAATAAGTCCCAAACAATGTTAATTAGTCCAACAGAAGGCTGCCAAAGTCTTTTGGAAGAAGGCTGAAAAAGAACCAATCTTTATCTCTCTTGACAGGCTGCCAAAGGCCCAATTGGCAAGGAGTATTTAGTATTTATTAGACTTGTATGCTGCCCCTCTCCAAAGACCTTTGCAAGGCCAAACCGAACACAAAGTCAGAACTGAGCTGCTGACCAGAATTGAACCAAGTTGCTTCCTGCAACGAGCACATCTGTGTGCTTCCCTTTTATGTCCTGTGGGAAGGGCCTTATTCCCAAGTATCCCTAACTGTTCTTTCCTTCTGGCAGCTCTGCACAGGAACACATTGGGAACAGGCTCCCCCTGTTCCTCTGCCTCACTCATGTCAACCTCTGGAGTCAGCCCAGAGCTCCCAGATGGCCCGTGCTGGATTTATGCCTCTGGCATCGTGCCTTCTCCAGACTCCAGGCCCAGCCTCACTGGTCTGACTCTGTTGCCAGCTCCACTGGCCTTTGGCAGATCACAACAGCTATGTAGTGACAGACTGCCATGAATGTTGGGAGGAGGGATACTTGGGGAAATGGAAGTAATAATAAATACCTTATTGTCATTGTATGCATATGCACAGTATATCCATACAACAAAATTCACATGACGCTTAAAGACCAGTTCCAACACACATAACAATCCAAAAAAACATGCCCCATCCACCACAAATTCCCCACCCTGAACCACCCAAATGTCTACACAACAGACCAAGTAATACTGTCCAACAGTTCACTGATGGTGACCCTTTAGTTCATTGTTAAGTGCAAGTATATCTCTGGGATAAAAACTATTCAGAAAACATGTGGTCCAAGTTTTAATAGTTCTGTGTCTTCTGCCAGAAGGCAACAATTCAAAACGGTTGTAAGCAGGATGAGAAGAGTCTCTGAGAATGTTGTGCACCTTCCTAGAACAGCAAGATGCAAATATATCATCCAGGGCAGGTAGCTGGAGCCCAATGTGGTGCTGGACACAGAATAAGAACATGGACACAAGAGCTGGGATAAATGGGTCACTTTATTAAAGTTAAATGAACTTTAACTGATTATCAACTAATAACCAGGACCTGCAGAGGTCACTAAAACTTTAGGGTGGAAGTAATTCACAAAATAACCTTCCTGGGCAACTATGGACATAGCTCCTTGCTGAACCAGGTGAAGGTACCTCACCTTCACTTGGTTCCAGGCCATGCCTTGGCATGTGGGAGGGCTCACTGTACTGCCCCTTCCAGTTATTGGGATAGGTGAGTCCCAAGGGCATTCTGTCTCCAGTTGCCCAGGTCGTGCAATACCATAAGCTCCTGGGGAGAGGCTGCCCATCATCTTTCAAACGATGCCCTAAAGGAGAACACGCAGTTGATACCACTGCCCATTTCCGCCCCTAACCTGCTACCCTAGTGACCAGACATAAAGCCAATAGACCAAATTCTTGACTAAAATATGCTGCACCCCCTAATCAATCCATCCTCATTCCCCAGTGTGGAATAGGTGAAAAAACAGCCGCAGTTAAAGCATTGAAACCACAAAAAATTCCTATTTGGCCCCCTGAAGGACGATTCATTAAGCAAACTGAAAGATAGCGGAGGGCGGGCAGGTGTTCGCTCTTCGGCAGCTGGTGGCCAAAGGAGAAGAGCATGAGGCACAGCCCTTTTATAGGGCTCGCTGGAACCTCCTCTGGCTGGCCACGCGGCAATGCGCAAGGCACAAAATGATCCACCGCAGTCTCGCAATGTCTCACGAGACTGCAGTCGCCCCAACCAAGGCGCGCACCGGGGCTCTGTTTTCCTTGCTCCGGCACAACTTTTGCCTGGTTGTTAATTCAGTCGAGCGTGCAAATATTCTGGGCAGTTTTAATAATTCTCTGTAGAGCTTTTTTATCCACTACAGAGCTGCTGCCATATCATGCAAGAATGCCATATGTCAGGACACTTTCAATGGTGCTGCGATAGTAGGACAGCAGTAGATGCTGAGAGAGATTAATCGTCCTGAGTATTCTTAGGAAGTACAGCCTCTTTTCTGCCTTCTTCACAAGCATGTTGACATTCATAGTCTATGAGAGTTCCTCTGAGATATAAGTACCCAGAAATTTGAAACTACCAACCCTCTCCACCTCCTTGCCATTTACGTGCAATGGTAAATGTACATCTTTTTGCCTCCTGGTCAATAGTTTTTTGGGTGTTAAGTGTAAGATTATTTTCTTTACACCACAATGTCAGCCCTTGTACTTCCTTTCTAGAAGCAGACTCATTGTTCTTATTAATGAGCCTCACCACTGATGTATTGTCTGCAAATTTAATAATTGCGTGGGTGTTATACAGTGGGGTGCAGTCATGTGTATACAAAGAATAAAGGAAGAATAAAGAATAAAGTAGATGCTGTATCTCCCTGAAACACTGCTTCAAGGCCACATAACTGGAAGATTGAGGAAGAGCTGCATATCAAACTATGCTTTGATTGACCCTTATAAAAACACCTTGCCTCAATCTGGTCGGTCACACACAGGTAAATAATGAGACACAACTGAGGGAGGGAAGGTTGAACGTAGTGGCTTTGGTGCACAATTCTCAGTTTTGACTTTGCATTACTGCAATACACTTGACTTCTAATAAAACTATACTTTTCTCAATCAATGGAGCCAGGGATCATTCTATGTAGAGTTTCAAGTTGTAGAAAGTCTGGTGCATACTGAAACAGAACACATATTTACCCAACTAGGGATGAAGATAATCACGTTAATGATAAATTTTGCTAAAATACATCTATTTTTGTTTGTTTTTATTTGCTGCTGTTTTTAGGTTTAGATGGTGCTTAAGTCATTGTCTGACTCTTGACATCTCCTTGAAATCATTCTCTGTCCTGTGGATACTTGAAACTTTGGAGTGAAAGATAATGGCAAGTTACTATCCTTACGTTAATTTGCGGTTCAATATTATTATCCACAATGGCCACGTTACAATAAAATGCTTCAATAAGGCCATTAAATTTGGCAGCTTCATTTGTCAAGGAAGCTTGGCTTTCGATTTAATTAGATGTTTGCAGGTTGCTTGAATTTAGATTACAGGTCAGTTTGTCCACAAATGATACCTATGACATGGGATTTCTTTTCCAAATCTTCCCATCTCAATCAATGAGCTTGAAAAATAGTTCTCTGCCTGATCCTGAGAATGGAAGATGTTCCTCTGGAGCAGAAAAAAAATGTTACTATGTTATAATTGCAATTTGTATTAAATACCTCATTAAGGTTGGCATTAATTCATTAAAATCATGTTTGGTCCATTATGCAATCATTACAGACAGATTTATTTCATTGCACGCACTCCTTTTTATTCAATTTGCTGCTTTCTCTTACATTATTTTGCTGATGGTAATGGCTGCAGTGAGGTTGATTTTTGCTTTGAAATTTGCTGCCGCTGGGTGTTACAATCCCTGCCTCCTCCAAAGTCCTAGGTATATCTGAAAAATAATTTTTGAAGAAGTGCTTTGGCATTTTTGTGCATCCATTGCCTTTCTATTAATAATTAAGATCTCTCTTTGCTTGTTGCAGTCTTCCATCAAAGCCTGTACAAAAGATTTGGCTCCTTTACCTAACTCTTTAGTATTCCTGGAAGGCATTAAGGATGGAGTAGAGTTTCTCAACCTTAGCAAATTCAACACTTCAACTCTTAGAATTTCCCAGCCAGCCATGGGAGTTGAAGCAGTAATGGGCAGCCAAAACTTTTACTGCCACACTGTGGGTGTGGCTTATTTTGTGGATGTGGCTTAATGGTTGTTGTACATACTCTTGATCAGTTGGAGGATGATGAAGATATTGAGGACTCAGATTCAGATAGTGTTTATGAAGTAGTGGGGCCCCCGGGGTTACAGGTAGTAGAACAGGTGGGAGGCCAGCCACAGGATGGGGCTATGAGTTCAGGATTTAGCGAGGGAGAATCAGATTCATGCTGGGTTAATCCTAAATTCAGAAGAATTCAGAAACGTAGAGAGCAAAGGTCTGGAAGAAGATATTAAGGAGAAGAATGGGTTAAATATTGTAGTGAGGTAATTGGCATGTCAGGGGGCGAGTGGAGAAGAAGGGTGGAGTTTCAACGTTGCCGATCAGAAATATGGAGGGGGTTTTTCACCACGATAAAGTAAGCCAAAGTATTTTGTATTGTATTTAGTCAGAGTGGCTGTTTTTTATAGCTATGTAATTAGGAAATAAATCTTGTTTAAGTTAAGCAGGAAAAAGAATGTGAGGAATGCGGCTAGAAGAGAGATAACGGACCGATTGATGTCGGAAATGTGTTGAAGTACAAGAGAGCAGAGAAATAAATGGAATTGCTTTATTTATGAAATGATGCATTTAATGGGAGTTACTTGTAATTACTAAACTTTTACCAGAAACCAGAACAATGGTCATATGACTACGTAGGAGTTGCTTGCCAGCCATGTGATCATTATCGCTCAAGTGAACTGCTAAGTCCTCGACTTACAACCTTACCAGTGTCGTTTACTGGGGTGACAATTTGCTTTGTGTTTCCTGTGCTCTCCTTTCTGGGTTGCCCCCCCCACCTCAGGCTGGGTAGCTAGGCAAATGGGTGCTGCCAGAAGCCTATATGCTGCCAGCACCACTGCCACCCATGTTTTCTGCTTGCATGTCAGGCAGGAGGTGGCCGCATGGGGCTGGAGGGGATCCAGGCAGGAGAGAGGGAAGCTTGTCTGAGGCCAGGAAGAAGGAAAGAGGAAAAGAGCAAGGAGTGCAAACGCAGCAGCAGTAGGGAAAAAAGGGAGAGCCGAGCCAAGACCAGTAATCCAGGAAGTGACAGCCACTGATCAGCTGGTGCTGCGGACGCATCTTCATTTCCGCTGGTGGGACTGCATTCCTCCCCGTCCTGCCTGCTGCCCACCCTGAGTTGAAGTCCATTCTACTTAAAGTTGCTAATGTTGGGAAATATTGATGTGCAGGAAATGCTTTGATGGCTGCTATTTTTCCCCAGAATGCTCCAGAACAATACAAAATCACTGCATTGGATAAACTTGAATCACCTGGGGACCAACTATCCTCATCGTAATTCTACTACAAAAAGTCCTGTTCTAAGCTACATCTCTCTCCATCAAAACTTTTATAATGGTGGAAGAAGCATTAAAAGATCAGGATTTCGCTCAAAGCTTTTAAGCAAACTTACCCGATTTGCTTAAATATCTGAATTAATACATTTCGCAGTGAAATTTGCACTTTTAACAATTTCCTGATGCTCTGCACAACTCCAAAGAGCAAACATACTTGGGAAAAGTGTCCTGAAATATGCATTAAAAGAGGGGAAATTGCTTGGGGGAAAATATGCATAAAATTGTGCACTTTCATAGAAATGCACCCATCAAGTGAAATCTGCTCAAATATGTGTCATTTTTCCCCTCTAAATGTCATGCATTTTTTAAAATGTAGAAAATTGACACATTAAGCAAACAACCTTGAGAGATTCGCCCATTTCTATCTACCACATCCTCTAAATTTGCCCCCACCCACCACAAGTATCCCCCTTGTCCCATAAGAGCTGACTGCCTGCTCCCCAGCCAGCTCTAGACATTCCTGCTTATTCTGATCTGGTACTTGAATTAATGCTGCATGGCACACATTTTGAGACTTATAATTGCTATTTTAGATTGAGTGAATTGTAGAAAGGTAAAGTGTTTGGGATCATATTCTGTGGAGACCTAATAGGAGTGATGCTAACGAAAATGAGTTTGGATGCAAATGCATAGAAACTCCCCCAAGTATCAATGCAGAGTGACATCACAGAAAATGGGATAGAATAGAATTCTAGAGCAATGCTAACCTGAATTATTCTAGACTGACATTCAGTCTGGCAATGGTTTTGGTTTAATCCTAATTCATTTGGAAGCCAAGCTACCTTCAATAAGAGATGATTCTGATGAAATGAGTTGAACGTCTTTCTCATGCACTTAGTTTCACTTAGACTTCTGTAACTGGAAAAAAAACCCAAGCTTTAGTTGCCATTGCAGATAACTGGGAAGCTTCTACTAGAGTTGAATGTGTTTCTACATCTTTTATCACATTGCAGGAATTTGTTTGGGTAAATCACATTGCTTGATAATTTGATTCCAGATGTTTTTATTTTTGAATGGTTGGACCTCAACATCACTTCTTCATGGAAAATCAGAATCTTATGGGCAGAAAAAAGTTTATTAGTTTCTGTGCCCTATCATCTATATTTCACAGAGAGGAGGGGGTGAGGCTGTTTTCCAAGGCACCAGAAGGCCAGATTACATCTGGAACTGCCTTCTACCGCACGAATCCCAGCGGCCGATAAGGTCCCACAGAGTTGGCCTTCTCTGGGTCCCATCGACCAAACAATGTTGTTTGGCGGGCCCCAGGGGAAGAGCCTTCTCTGTGGCAGCCCCGGCCCTCTAGAATCAACTACCCCAGAGATTAGAACGGCCCCCACCTTCCTTGTCTTTCGCAAATTACTCAAGACCCACCTTTGTCGCCAGGCATGGGGGAGTTAAGATATTCCTTCCCCTAGGCCATTACAAGTTATGCATTGTATGTTTGTTTGTGTGTATGTTTGGTTTTTATAATTAGGGTTTTTAGTTGGTTTATTAAATTGGATTGTTACATGTTTTTACCATTGTTGTTAGCCGTCCCGAGTCTGCGGAGAGGGGCGGCATACAAATCCAATAAATGAATGAATGAATGAATGAATGAATGAATGAATGAATGAATGATGGATGGATGGATGGATGGATGGAAGCTGACCAAGGAGAGATTCAACCTGGAAATAAGAAGGAACTTTCTGAGAGTGATAGTGATCAACCAGTGGAACAGCTTGCCTGTGGAGGTTGTGAGAGCTCCAACACTTGAGTCTATCAAAGGGAGACTGAATTGCCATTTGTCCGAAATAATGTAGGGACTCTGCTTGAGCGGGAGATTGGACTAGATGATTTACAAGGTTGCTTCCAACTCTAATAATAGTCTAATCTAATCTTCTTGCTTGGCAATATGGACACGTGGGTGGGTTGGGTTTACAACAGTATTTATTTCCTCCACTTATTTCTTTTACCCTGCAGAGAAAGAAAATCATAGAATCGTCATATGTAGCATTTATTTCCAGAATGTCTTGGAATGAGAATGACAAATGATTTAGCAATTGATAGCCATCTAATCATTCTGTGGATGACTTTTGACTTGAACTTGTAGATCCTGTTTATATATGAAATGTTTGTGTGTGCTTATGTGTGTTTTAGCAATTTTATATCTATCTCTTCTCTTCCCCTACTGTAATTTTTTAAATAAAAGTAATCCTCGCTTAATGACCATTCAAAGTTATGATGGAGTTCTGGTCTTGCAACAGTGCACATCACAATTCAGATGCTTGAGAATCAGTTGGTAAAAGGTCATCATTGTCGGCCATTCAGTTGTGTCTGATCCTCAGCCACTCCATAGATCAACACTCTCCATGCACCTTTTGTCTACATACCATCTCCTTTAGAACCATGTCATCTGCCGTGGTAAGGCCACACTTGGAATACTGCATCCAGTTTTGGTTGACACAATGTAAAAAGGATGTTGAGACTCTAGAAAGAGTGCAGAGAAGAGCAGCAAAGATGATTAGGAGACTGGAGGCTAAAACATATGGAGAACACTTGCAGGAACAGGGTATGTCTAGTATGATGAAAAGGACTAGGGCAGGGGTAGGCAAAGTTGGCTCTTCTATGACTTGTGGACTTCAACTCCCAGAACTCCTGAGCCAATCATGCTAGCTCGGGAATTCTGGGAGTTGAAGTCCACATGTCATAGAAGAGCCAACTTCGCCTACCCCTGGACTAGGGGATACGTGATAGCAATATTCCAATATCTCAGGGGTTGCCACAAAGAAGAGGGAGTCAAGCTATTCTCCAAAGCACCTGAGGGTAGGACAAAAAGCAATGGGTGGAAACTAATCAGGGAGTGAAGTAATTTAGAACTAAGGAGAAATTTCCTGACAGTTAAAACAATTAATCAGTGGAACAGCTTGCCCCCAGAAGTTGTGGATGCTCCAACACTGGATGTTATAAGAAGATGTTGGATAACCATTTTTCTAAAGTAGTGTAGGGTTTCCTGCCGAAGCAGGGTGTTGGACTAGAAGACCTCCAATGTCTCTTCCAACTCTATTGTTGTTGTTGTTTTGTTGTTGTTGTTATTTATCTACTAGGGAGGTTCCATATCCTTTTCATGCTTATCACTCCTAGCATTTGAGTAAGTCAGTTCACATAACATGGCCAAAGTATGGTAACTTTTGTATGGAGTTCTTGGCTTCAAGTGATGTGGTGTTCCACATAACATTTCAGGTGCTTGGTAACTGGCTGGTTGCAGCATTAGAACATTTTTAATCTGCAAACCAACCTTTTCACACATGGGTTGATTTGCTTAAAGCAGAGGCCTTCAAACTTGGCAGCTTTGAGACTTGTGGACTTCAACTCCCAGAATTTTCCAACCAGCATAACTACAAATCTTAAAGTTGCCAAGTGTGTGACATCTGCTTAACAATGACTGCAAAAAAACCTCATAAATTCCGGAACTTGAAGTCCACTCAATGTAAACTTGCTAAGGTTGGGAAATCAGTCCAGTCACATGGTTGCCTTGATTTATGCCTTTTCAAAACTTATAACAGAAATTCCAGGCTTCATTATGATCCCAAGTGAAAAACTATCTGAACTTTCCTCCTTCCCATCTCTTTCATTGTTTATTCTACTCCCATTGTACAAGAAATGCCAATGTGGGGGAAAAAAGGAAGATAACAAAAATTTGCACATAATTTAAAGATGGGAGGAAACTATGGTTTATGTCAATATGCAACTTGGCTGTTTCTACACAGCATTCTGGAAAAAATTAACCTTTATGTACCTTGTTTTCAAGTCCTTGTAGCTTTAGAGAAAAAAATCTGAGGAACACAGGGAATGTTTTTAAACCTCAAGATCTATTCTAGAACAAGGCTATATGGCTATTCCAGCTAGTAGAAGAAGTCCACACACTGCATAAAGAGGACCCTTATTACGTTTTATACAGGAGATAAGCAGACTGTCAGCTAGGCTTCCCTTCAGAGACCAGGAAAGTAAGACTCCAAATCCACAGACTTTTTTTTATTATCATTATTTTTGGAAGCCATCTAGAGTCACACTGAAAGTGAGTGGGCAGCCATATAAATTATCTAAATAAATAAATAGGTAGCCAAGCTTAGTACTTAAAGAACAGTCACATCAGACTAAAAAGAGAGAAATTTATGTCCATCAACCTGGCCACAAAACCACAGAGCAGTTTCTTCTCCCAAGCATCTGCTTCGGAGAACACCTTTAATTGTGATTAAAAGGGACAGCCGGGCTTTGTCTAAACATTTACCTTGTCTCTTTTCCTCATCCTCCTCTGCTAAAGGTCATCCAAGATGAGATAAACAGGCTGTCATCAAGCTGGACCAATTCTGTCTGAGTTTTGAAGGCAATTGTAAGACAAGGGCTTAATGGAGCCAGACACTGCCGGTGAATCGCTGGAGCAGATAAGCCCATCTATAATGCATTCCTTTCTTTGCACCACTTTGCACCAGGAGCCTGCAAACTCCTTTAATTTAAAAAGCTCTGTAATCTATTCCCTTGCTCACTGCTTCTACAGCCTGGGTGAGTTTCCTCCTCTGGGCCATTCAAGCATGTCACTCTTTCCATGTTTTGCTTCTCCTTTTGTCACTCCTCACTTTTCTGTGCAGGTAAGCTCCTCCAAGCTTCTCTGTTCCCTTTCTGTCAAAGCATAGGCAGCCGCCCCCAGTCTCCGTTCCCTGATTCTTCCTTCTTTTCTTAATGCACAGAAGCATGAAATGGGCTTTAGGGGAGGTGAAAAAGAAACGGGATGGTGGTGGTGGAATAAGATATAGTCCAGTGATGGTGAACCTATGGCATGGGTGCCACAGGTGGCACATGGAGCCATATCTGCAGGCAGGTAAGCAGTTGCCCTAGCTCACCTCCAACATGCTTGTGTGTGCGGGCCAGCTGATTTTTGGCATGCACAAAGGCTCTAGGAGGGCGTTTTTGGTTTCCAGAGAGCCTCCCGGGCAGGTGAGTGTGGGTGTTTTTACCTTTCCCTGGCTCCAAGGAAGCCTTTGGAGCCTGGGGAGGGCAAAACACAAGCCTTCTGGGCCCACCAGAAGTTGGGAAACAGGCCATTTCCAGTCTCCAGCGGGCCATCAGGGAGGGGGGTGGAGGAAGCCGTTTCCACCCTACCCAGGCATTGAATTATGGGTACGGGCATTTGCGCATGCATGATAGCACGCACCCATTTATTATTTATTTATTTATTTATTTATTAGATTTGTATGCCGCCCCTCTCCGCAGACTCGGGGCGGCTGACAACAATAAAAAAGACAATATAAACAAATCTAATATTAAAAGTAATTTAAAAAACCCCAATTTAAGAAAAACCAATCATACATACAGATATACCATGCTCTTTCAACACCCAAGAAAAAAAAGGTTCGCCATCACTGATATAGTCCCTCCCAATTCTTCTTCAAGAAATGCTTCCTATAATTCTGCACATCACAACTGTGGGGAGATTAATCTTTTCACATCAATGAAAAAGTGAAAATATTCTAACTGAAAATGAATTATTAGAAAAAAATTATGATCTGTGCAGAAATGGATAAATAAACAATGGAAAGAAAAGATAAAGATGAGTGGGAAAAATACCAAAGCTGGAATAAATGTTACTGTTGGTTAGAAAATCTGGAAAAAATAAAATAAAATAAAGACAACTAATTAAATAGTCAACTAACTTAAATAACAGGGGGGGGGGAGAGTCAGTTGAATATAGGAATAAAAGAGATACCAATGTGAGACCTATGAAAAACAAAAAGTATATAGTATTAGAAATAGTAAATGATTATAATATAGAAATATCATTATGGACAATAAGAAACAGGACTGCCACACATCATCCAATGTTTTAATAATGTTTTGTTTATGTTTGTTTACGTATGTTTATAATAAAATAAAATAAATGTACTTAAAAAAAGAAATAAATTCTTCCTAGAAATAACGGGACTTGCATTAGAGAAGGAACAAAAAGCAACACCTGGCCAATCTTGGCTGATTTAGAAATGGCTAAGAAGGTTCATCCCAGAAGTGTTTTTTCAACAGGCAACTGGATTTTTAAATTCCCTCGAAAACATTTCACTTCTCCTTCTCTCCAACCAGAGGTGGGCTCCTACCAGTTCTAACCGGTTCTTCAGAACCGTTAGTAAACCGGTGGTGACATCTGTCAGTGCTGGTCCATCTTGTTTTGGGTTTCTGTGCATGTGTAGAAGGTGAGTTTTCAGCACTGCACATGAGTTCGTACCCATAAAATGAGCCCGTGCCCATGTGCCATCGCCACATGGCATGCAATGTGCATGCAGCATGGGAGGGAAACATACGAACCTGTGGCGAGGCAAGTTAGAACCAACCTCTGCTTCCACCTCAAGGTCAGAGTTGAAGAAACGTCTTGAATGATAAATGAAATGTCTTTGAAGGAAAAACAAAGTGCAGTTATTTTTTGAAAAAGCACTTTTGGGACAACCATGACCTACATGACTAAGAATGTCCGTAGACCACTGGTTCCCAACATGGGCCCCACGCCCCACAGGGGGGCAATTTGACTGTTAATGGGGGCAATTGGAACCTTGTTTAAACCAAGTTAATGGCCTTCTAATCTTCCTCTGAGTGAGTAGGAGTTCACTTTTTGAACAGTAAGAATTATATGTCACGGAGGGGGGAACCAGAATTTTAGAGATGCTTAGGTGGGGCATGGCCAAAAAAAGGAACCACTTCCGTGGACCCTAAGCAAGGTTAGATCTCCTTATTGCGAAAGTTGGTTTGACATAGTTCAGGTATCAGCCTGAGATTACTCCATCTTGCCTTGCTAAGGACAATAGTAATAATAACAATAACAGAGTTGGAAGGAACCTTGGAGGTCTTCTAGTGCAAACCCCTGTTTAGGCAAGAAGCCCTGCACTACTTCAGACAAATGGATGGCAGAAAACAGGCTCAATGAGCATACTAGAAGTTCATTTCCAAAACTTCCGGTAGGCCCGTTTTTTGCCATCCACAGAGTCTGGAGGCTTCAGTGAGGCCTACTTGTATGCTCAGAGGGGCAGTGGGGGAGGGGTTGTGTATGCATACACAGGGGGAATTAATTGCATTATGGGTGTGGGCACTCATGCATGTACTGTCATGCGCACGTGTACCCTTATGGCACCTGAGCAAAAAAAGGTTCACCATCACATGGATTTTTTTTTTTTATTTATTTATTTATTTATTTATTTATTTACTTACTTACTTACTTACTTACTTACTTACTTACTTACTTACTTACTTACTTACTTACTTACTTACTTACTTACTTATTTATTTATTTATTTATTATTAGAGTTGAAAGGGACCTTACAGGTCATCAAGTTCAACCCCCTGCCTGAGCAGGAAATCCTACAGCACCCCAGCCAAATGGCAGTCCAATCTCCTCTTGAAAATGTCCAAAGTTGGGGAGTGATGACCAATGTTTTTCAACCTCAACAATTTTAATGTGTGGACTTCAGCTCCCAGAATTCTACAGCCAGCATTCTGTAGACTAAAGAAGGAAGTCAGAACAAGATCATGGAGGGCAAAATGCAAAAGCATATTTTCTTTGAACCATTGCTGAGTGATTTTTATGGATTTTTCCCTATAGTCACCATAATTTGATCCACTTTGAAGATTAAAAAAAATCTCTACTTCTGAGTAAAGGCAGACAAGTTAATCATTCTCTCTCTCTCTCTCTCTCTCTCTCACACACACACACACACACACACACACATTTTTTGATGAAATACTGTACATCCAGAGAAGAATCAGAACAGAGCTTGCATCTACATATTGATTTGTAAAATGAAAATTAAGTACATCTGAATGAGAATGAACTAAAGGCAGATCCATATCATACTCTCCACATTGCAGCATACACATGCTCAGGAGATATTTACACGGGCCGGGCGTGTGAAAAAGCATTTCTGCAACCTTCTCCAGCTGGCACCCTTAAGGTGTGTCAGAATGATAACTCTGCTAGCATTGCTATCTGATTATAATCTCACTATACTTCTTTTGAAATCATTGTAAAGAAGACATTTATTGTTGGAGAAAAGCTAGTGAGAATTAATGAGCTCAAGAACAATCCTTGAGATGCCTTGTTTGGAGAGATAACAGTCTACCAAAAGACCCAACAGTCCGGTTGCCAATGAATGCCAGGGTCAAGAAGAAAGACATTCTAGGATGGTGTTGGCAATCAGAGAAGGTGACCACAACATATTCAAAGTTTAGCAGGAATGGAAAACTTTTATATCTGGACCCTAGAACCTATAGGGCAGTGGGGGGTTTCTTTTCTTTTTTTTACTACTGGTTCTGTGGGCATGGCTTGGTGGGCGTGCCGTGGCTTGGTGGGCATGGCAAGGGAAAGATACTGCAAAATCTCCATTCCCTCCCCACTCCAGAAGGTTACTGCAAAATCTCAATTCCCTCCCCACTCCAGGGAAAGGTTACTGCAAAATCCCCATTTCCTCCCAATCAGCTGGGACTCAGAGGCAGAGAATATAGGAGGGCAGGGCCAGTCAGAAATGGTATTTACTGGTTCTCCAAACTACTCAAAATTTCTGCTCCCGGTTCTCCGGAACTGGTCAGACCCTGCTGAAACCCACCTCTGCTTTAGGGTGATAGGATTGTGAATACCTTGCAAAAGCTGATGCTATTCCACATCTACAGGATTTTCATCAATCCTTCTAGACTACATCAGTGCCAATAATATTTGGTGACCAGCCGTTCTTCGGCAGTATACATTTGTTCTTCCCATAAAAAGACCAAATGATAAAACTAGAATTTCCAAGTATGAGATCCAGTAGTTTGCCTGCCATACTGAAGAGAGAACAAGCAGACTGATTCAAGAGAAACGGATTTGCACATTCATGTTCCTTAAATCTTGAAATTAGTCTGTTGAGTTAAAAAGAACAAACCCTGAAACAACCAAATGCAATGATTTTTCTGGCAAGGATTTTTCTTAGGTACACAAGAATCCTGAGTTGCAGCTTAATTCCTCCCATAAAAAAACTTCCATGCATAACTAACAGCAAAAGGCCAAGAAGGAAGAGGTGGCTTTAATTAAAAATTAGACTATAAACCCTCTTCTCTTACTACAGATGACCCAGGCAATATTAAAGGTATTAACTGCTGGGGTGGGCTTTGCAGGTGACTGCTACTTTAATTGTCTTCAATGCCAAGGCAGACAATTGCTTGCCTTTGATGTAGGATATGGAATGAGAGCAGATAAACACTTTTGAGCAAGCTGGAGTTGTTATCCCTCCCCCTCTCCCCCTACATGACAATCTGCAACCATAAAAGGACATCAGAAGAAGATGGAGACCCAAACCAGTCGATCAAGTGTTGGGTTGCCTTGCAAAGTTGTCCTCAATGAGGCATGCTTTGCTTCAAATTGTAAAAGACTCTTTAATTATTTGAAAGAATGGTGGCATTTCAATGTCTTTGACAGGTCCTATTTAGGGCCCCAGATATGCTTCGTTGGAATAGAAGCTGTCGTGTTCAGATATAGAAAGCAACCTTTTTTCTCTAAAGATGGAGCAATCTCTATTTGCCATGCATATGCCGCCCCGAGTTTGCGGAGAGGGGCGGCATATAAATCCAATAAACCTAACCTAACCTAACCATAAGGAAATTAATAGAGGAAAAAAGAGAATCAAATGGGCCAATATGCACATTTGGGTTTGGGGGTATTTGTTTTGGTGGGATTGGCAATGCTTTATTTTTATTCATTGCATTCACCCAACTTGTTTAATTTTATTTATTTATTTTGTCAAGTACATATTGGTAGTATACAAGATATAACACTGTTTATATGATATTGGTACTAATAAGAGGGAAACATTAGGACAGGGAAGGTCGGCATGCTGGTGCACTTATGCATGCCCCTTACTGGCCTCTTAGGAATCGGGTGAGGTCAACAGTGGATAGTCTAAGGGTAAAGTTTTGGGGTTTTGAGGATGTAACTGCAGAATCTGGTAGTGACTTCCATGCATTAATTAATCTGGTCCTTGAATGAACTCTTCCTAAGTTTCCACAACACATTAGACAAGAGTTATCTAAACAATCTGGGTTCAAAACCACAACTTACTCAGAGTTAGAATAAGCCATGCTTAGCATCTAGTAATAATGATGGAAGGGACCTTGGAGATCATCTAGTGAAAGGCCCCACTCTCACGGGAGACATACTATTTCTGACAAATGGCTGTCCAGTCTCTTCTTAAAAGCCTCCAGTGTTGGAGCATCCACAAAAGGCAATTTGATCCACAGTTTAATTGTTCTATTAGGAATTTTCTCCCTATTTCTAAGTTGCTTCTCTCCGTGATTAGTTTCCATCCATTGTTTCTTGTCCTGCCCTCAGGTGATTTGTGAAATAAGCTGAACCCCTTTTCCTTATGGCAGCCCTTCAAGTATCGAAAGACTGTATTTATTTATTTATTTATTTATTTATTTATTTATTTTTTTAGTTAGTTAGTTAGTTAGTTAGTTATTCGTTCGTTCGTTCGTTCGTTTGTTTGATTGATTTCTATGCCACCCTTCTCTGCAGACTCCAGACAGCTCACAGAAAGGATAGATACAAAAATAGAATATATGAGAAATCTAAACTTAAAAATATGATCTAAAATCCCAATTCATTAAAAGCAATCATCCACATTCATCCCATATACATTCACCTCCATCCAGTGAAGGGCTACCAAAAGTTTTACTGCCACGCTATGGGCGTAGCTTATTTTGTGGGTGTGGCTTAATGGTCATGTGACCAGGTGGAAGTAGCTTGACAATCATGAGACTTGACCAAGGATTTTCCAAGAATCTCAAAACAATACTCATATCAATGGACTCAAAACAAGCAGGTCATTGAATTCACCCACATCCTAGAAATGAGTAGCTGTAGAACAGTGAAATGACAGAAACATTTCACTTAGAATTTTGAAAGCACAATTTGAGCATTGTCATAAAGGTGCCTTCATGATTAAAATGGCCATCACAAAATAATCACTTACTCAAAGGCAACAATCTAAAATGTTCCTTGCTACTTTCACAGCCTAAGTGAATATATCAAAATGCTCCATTCCACATAACACTCTTAACCCTCCTTCCTGCAGACTGCTAAACAAAATCAAGGTTTCTGGCAAAACATTAGGTTTCAAGCATTATTCATTTTATTTTCTAGAGCAGGGGACCCCAAACTTGGCAACTTGAAGACTTGTGAATTTCAACTCCCAGAATTCTCCAGCCAGCTATGAAGACCTCTATTCTAGAGAATACTATAGCCATTGTAAAGGAGGGGGAGGCAGAAACCCAGATCACACAGAATTAATTCAAATCTTATCTCCTTATTAGTGTTGGGTGAACCGAACCTGCACAATTCAGGTCCGTACCGAATTTTGTGGTGTTCGGCATGCCAGACCTGAACCCGATTTTTTTAAAAGAACACCGCGAAAGCCACTGCCCGGCTGTCATCTGCTGAGAAGAGGAGGAGGAGGCAGACGCCGGTGGCGGCGGAGGAAGGCGAACACCGGGGAGCAGTTGGCTGGGAGGGAGGATGGGAGGGAGGTACAAAAAGAGCTGGGGAATCCCTCCCACGAAGAGATTCCATGGAATCCAGGAAGTGATCACCTGGGGAGGGATTCCCCAGCTCCTTCAAAGGGAGGTCTTTTGTCGTAAAAATTTAAAAAAAATTACGAAAAAGGAGGGCAGAGGCTCATTGAAAAAAAAGAGGAGAATAGTGTGCAGCAATGACAGAGAGTGGGGTGGAGGGGAATGGAGGGCAGAGGCTCATTGAAGAAAAAAGAGGAGAAAAGTATGTAGGAATAACCGGAGAGTGTGGTGGGGAAAATGGAAGGCAGACGCTCATTGAAGAAAAAGAGAATATTGTGCAGGAATGACAGAGAGTGGGGTGGAGGGGAACGGAGGGCAGAGGCTCATAGAAGAGAAAAGTGTGTAGGAATATCAAATAATGAGGTGGGGAAAATGGAAGTCCTTTTTCGTAAATTTTTTAAAAAAAATTTTACGTGAAAGGGCGCCGCTGCGGCGTCCTTTTTCGTAATTTTTTTTTAAAAAAATTTTACCTCAAAAGATCTCCCTTTGAAGGAGCTGGGGAATCCCTCCCACCAATAGATTCCAGGGGCGGAGCTTTGACATCATGCATACCGGCAGGTTGCTAAGGGCGCCAAGGTGATCACTTCCTGGATTCCATGGAATCCAGGAAGTGATCACCTTGGCATCCTTAGCAACCTGCCGATATACGTGATGTCAAAGCTCCGCCCCCAGAATCTCTTGGTGGGATTCTCCGTTCGGGTTCGGTTCGGGTTCGCCCGAATTTTGCGTGAAGTTTGTCCGAACTTGCTGAACTCGAACACTGTTGGGTTCGCCCATCACTACTCCTTATACTTAGACACTTTTGTTTGTAGCAGAATCGCCGGCTTTGGGGTTTTTAAATGCTTTCAGAAAGAATGAAGAGGCTGCCCAACGAGGACGCCCTGCATTTTCTTTCAACATCTTTCGGTGCAAATTGGGTGCTCTGGGGTGGAGCTCCATTTTTGCTACTCCACTGCATCTCCCCCCCCCCGGTTACGGTAGCAACCCACCCCTGCCTCCATCTTTCTTTTTACTAGACTAGGTATACCCATTTCCTGTAAGTGTTCATCATATGCTTTAGCTTCTACGTGTTGACCCTGAAGATTACATATTTGTAGCCATAATTTCTTGAAGATTTTGTACTCTTTTTCTCTTTGTACTATGCCCCTAATCATTTTTATTTCATCTGATGGAAATACAGCTATAACTGATGTGCCTAGGCATGTTGTGTAATTATACTGGCAAGAAAGTTAATCAGGAACTATAGGAGAAACCCAAGCTAAGCCTGAGGCCAGGGTCAAATGCATCATCAATCTGAAATCCTTATACCTCCTAAAGGGATCTAAATCCAAGCCCCCTTGAATTTAGCACTAATTTACCATGACAATTAGTAGATAAGATTCTTTGTGTATAACATGGAATAAACTTGCAGTGCTTTCAAACTCTATCCTGGCTCCTGGTTTCTTGTGTCTGACAGGAACCTCTTAGATGTAGAGAGAGGGATCTCTTGGGAATATAGGATTGGGACAGTTTGGAGGGTTCCCCCCCCCCTGTAGAACCATGTACTGCAATGTAAATCATTAGCCTATTGCACAAATGTAATCAACTGCCATCAGCTCAATAAATCACTATTAAATAACTCATAGATCAATATATGGCCAACAATTTTTCATACTGAAATATGGTGCAATCTGGAAGAACCCAAGATTATTCTTTAATCACATCCCATAAATGGCCCAAAATTTACTAGTGTTATTATAGGCTACTGGTGTGGCTTGAGTGCTGGGTCAGTTTTGAAATCCAAATATTTTTATTGCCAGTTCTGTGGGCGTGGTTTGGTCGGTGAGGCAGGGGAAGGATACTACAAAATCTCTATTCCCTCCCCATTCCAAGGGAAGGATAATGGCAAATTAAATTACTTTCCTATCTACCTACCTACCTACCTACCAACTTACTTACTTATTTACTTACTTACTTGAATTACTAGGACACCCTTCTCCAAAGGGACTCGGGGCACCATTCCCCATTCCCTCCCCACTCCAGGGGAAGGATACTGCAAAATATCCATTCCCTCCCCACTCTGGAGCCAGCCAGAGGTGATATTTGCCTGTTCTCTGGACTACTCAAAATTTCCGCTACCGGTTCTCCAGAACCTGTCAGAACCTGCTGGATTTCACCCTTGTGCTGGATGTTCTTTGTTCTAGGCAAAGATTAGAATTGCCCCCACCCTCTTTGCCTTTCGTAAGCTGCTTAAAACCCACCTCTGCCGCCAGGCACGGGGGAATTGATACAGTTTCCCCCTAGGCCTTTACAATTTTATGCATGGTATGTCTGTATGTATGATTGGTTTTTATATAATGAGTTTTTTAACTGTTTTTAGTATTGGATTATTGTCATATACTGTTTTATTACTGTTGTTAGCTGCCCTGAATCTGCGGAGAGGGGCGGCATACAAATCCAATAAATGAATGAATGAATGAATGAATGAATGAATGAATGAAGCAAGCATGTAAGCAAGAAGATAGAAAAGCCAGCGATCTCTTCTAAAGGACCCCTGAGAGAAAGTAGATAAGAAGGAACTAATTCATCAAGGAAACAATGGAAAAATATCACCTGAACCAGACAAAGGAAATTTCCCAGAGCACATGAGAAACTTTTCCCCAGATCCATCAACAGCTACGAGCTACTGGTAAATTTACAAGGCAAGAGTCAGTTGTCCATCAACAAAGCCAAGCAAGCAAGGGCTTTGGGGAATAAAATGGGTCCTGAAGCCCAGCTATATTTTGAATCATTTCTGGATCCAGTTTTACTAATGCCTGTCAACCTAGTTGAGGAAGGACATGGGTAAATGTGGCATGTTCATGTGAGAAAGAACTTTTTTTTTGTAATAAATAAAGTTTTGCTATTATTTTGGATTCTCTGGGTCACTATGTATTCTAAAAAACTGGATATGCTTCATTGTTTGATGGAAAGTTATCTAAGTCTGGCTCTTGACTTGGCCTGTGAGTAGTGAGTGAGAGACCATAAGCGGAACACTTCTTGTATGTGTGTAACAGTTCTTTGTTTTAAGCTCAAGTTTCTTCTGCTCTTATAATTGAGGTACAACTACTGTAGCTACGACTATAGGTAGCCCTCTTTATTAACTTTTGCAATCTGCAGTTTCGCTTACCTGCAGTTTGGATTTATAAAATACTTTGGGGTATTTTGGTTTATTTTGCCTATGTTCTATTTACGCCCACCTTCTTTCTGTAGGGAAATTAAGAGCTAGTTGGCTACCACTGTAGCAGGGGGGAAAAGGGATATAGACAAGGAGAGAGTATTTAGTTAGCTTTAAATAAATTCAGATCTCCAAGGCCAGATTAATTTGTTCTAGGTTATTGAAGCAACTAGCAGAGGTGATCAAAAACTATATTAAGTGCAATCTTTGAGAGCTTCTGAGAACTGCTCTGGTCCTGTTGAGAGCTATGGGAAAGGAAAAGTTCTTATCTGAAAATATAAAATTAAAAAAGGGGTAAGAAAGAGGTTCCGGAAAATTGCAGACCTGTCATCTTGACATCTATATTGGATAAGGTCCTTGAGCACATTATAACACAGTATATTTGTGAGCACTTGGAAAGAGATGCACAATAAACAAGAGGCAATATTGGTCACGCATGCCCCAAAAAAGCCATCCAAGCTAACCTTATCTTATTTCTTGACAGAATTACTAGCTTAATAAATTGGAGAAATGGCATGAGGGTACCTTGACCTCAACAAGACACTCAACAAGGTTTCTCATGATATGCCCATTAATCAAAGAATGAAATATAGATAGATGACACAGTGGTTAGACAGAGTCATAATTAATTGAATGACCAAATCCAGTGATTACTAAAAATGGCTTCATATCACCTTGATACTACTAGTAGTGAGATAGTCATGGGCTGTCTAAAACCAACCCCAACACAAAAAGTGTATTATTTAGCTCAGTGATGGCAAATCTATTTTGGTTCGTATGCCAAAAGGGGAGGCGCACAGGGGGGTTGCATGTGCGCATGGCCATACCTATAATTACATGAGTATGTGCGCATGACCCTCCCCCTTGGCCATTTCATGCTCCAGATAGTTCAGGAAAGCTTCCCCAAATCCCTGGAGGCAAAAAAAATCCCCCAAAGGACATATGGAAAGTTTGGAAAAACGCACTTCCATTTTGCTGGTGTACTGTTTTTTGTACTCTGGAGGGAAGCCCTGCAGTGCAAAAAACAGCACAACGCAAAACGAAACTTCTAGTTGCCCTTTGGGGCATTTTCCCCCAGAAAGCTTCAGAAAGGCTTCAGAAAGTCCTGTGCGCATGTGCAGAGGGCAGCACATGGTTGTGTGTGCATGCATGGGGGGGAGGGGTGTGGACACATACACACATGATAGCACATCTTCACACACTCCTTTTGACATGCAGACCAAAAAAAGATTCACCATCACTGGTACAGGTTGGACTAGAAGACCTCCAAGGTCCTTTTCAACTCTGTTCTGATTGATTGATTGATTGATTGATTGATTGATTGGAGATGAGTTGCACTGGAGCAATAGGGGAGCAATCACTTACTGGCAAGTAACTTCCTGATTTTAGAAAAAAAAATCACAAAACCAGTCTGGTATGATTGCTAAAGCAACAGAGGCCAGTTTCAGGATTGCAGGTTCATTTTTCAGGGACTTAAGGAAAAGTAAAAATGGGAAAGAAACAGATTTTTTTCCTCTTGGAGACAAAGCAACAGGCTGAAAAAAATCCCCAGTTGGGAATTTCAAACCCTTTGGAGGAACTCTGTGGGAATTTTAAGGCTTCATGCTCCTGGATCATTCCATGCTCCAATTATCACTCTCAATTTTAGGATAGATGTCCTTCTAAAATTTAGTCATTTTTCCATTAATATTCAGCATCATATTTCTATGGGTGTTGGGAATTGTAAATGATCCACTATATTTTAATTTTGTGCCCTTATGAACTTTATCACTCTGTGTGTACGCATGGACACCCACATATATGCACAATATACTAGATAATCCTGTGTCCTTTTGGTCATCCTTTGAGAGAAAAAGGATGCCATCAGATGTTACCAGAATGAACATTAAATTTTAGATGGGGTCTAATTATGTTGCCTGAAAGCTGTATTGCCCCATGATCATCTAAGAATAAATAACTTTCTGACGGCGAGAGCGATCAACCAGTAGAACAGCTACTAGATGAACAGTAGTTCAACCAGTAGAAGGGTGTGATAACTCCAACACTTGAGACTTTCAAAGGGAGATTGGACTGCCATTTGTTCGAAATGGTGTAGGGCAGAGGTCCCCAACCTTTTTAGCACCAGGGACCGGCTTTAAGTTAGACGAGTTTTCCACGGCCCGGTGGGGGGGGGGCTTTGGTCATATGGGGGTGGGGTTATGGAGGGGTGGAGCTTAGTGACGCAGCCCTCCACACTTCTCCACAGGGCGGGGAGAATGAGGAGGCTCCTTTGGCGGCTGGGGGATGCCTGGCTTTGTGATTTTGGCTGGGGGGGGACTTAGGAAGGTCCTACTTCTCCCCCCCCAGCCAAAAACTCAAAGCCTATCTGCTGGATACGGGCGATGAGTGGGACGAGCGGCGCGGAAGCCTCTTGCAGCAGCTGCCACAGCCACCGGCTTCGGCACCGCTCGTCCCACTCATCGCCCGTATCCAGCAGATAGGCTTTGAGTTTTTGGCTGGGGGGGGGACTTAGGAAGGTCCTACTTCTCCCCCCCCCCAGCCAAAAACTCAAAGCCTATCTGCTGGATACGGGTGATGAGCGGGACGAGCGGCGCCGAAGCCGGTGGCTGTGGCAGCTGCTGCAAGAGGCTCTCCGCTCTCGGGAGAGTTTAACAACAGAGGCTCTTTGCCTGCCCGGGGCGCGCGTGGGCGCACACACGCACACACAAAAACATAACCCCGTAGATGGGAAAAGGCTGGATTCTTTCTCCCCATCTCTTCCATTCAAGGGAGGCTTCAATAGACTCAGCCACCAAACAATAATAATAATAAAATCAGCGAGCGCCAACCATAACCCCCCTTCTTTATTTTTCAAGCTCGAGCGGTTCTTTTTTCCTCGCTCCAGAAACTTGGCGATCGCGCCCCACCGCCGCCGCCGCCGCCTCCGTTTCCCCCAACGGCAAGCAATCTAAACGCGGGAAGGGCATTCCGGCGCTTCCCTTCAGCCTCAGAAGCCCCCTCGACGCTTGGCGGGCTGGCGTAGCTACGAACGGGCATCCCCCCGCGAGCGGGGCGGCTGCTGTTCTCTTTTGACCCTCGCCTGGAGAAAAACATGAAGAGAAAGAATCACTTTTCGGCACGCGTTACGATCCGAGATCTTGCAAGTGGGGGCACCTGCTGCGGATGAACTGTGGCGGCTGGAGGGATGGTTATGAGGGGAGCGAGCGAGGAGAAGAAGACGGGAAAAGGTCTCCGGGTGGCCCCGCTTGGCTACGTCTCCCTCCACGCAGGATGGGCTTTGGGTCTCCGACGCCCTCGCCCGTTCCCTCAGCAGCGATGAGTGGGACGAGCGGCGCGGAAGCCTCTTGCAGCAGCTGCCACAGCCACCGGCTTCGGCGCCGCTCGTCCCGCTCATCGCCCGTATCCAGCAGATAGGCTTTGAGTTTTTGGCTGGGGGGGGAGAGAAGTAGGACCTTCCTAACTCCCCCCCAGCCAAAATCACAAAGCCAGGCAGCCCCCAGCCGCCAAAGGAGCCTCCTGATTCTCCCCGCCCTGCCCGACGCCCCACCCTGTCCTGCATAATGTCCTCTGCCGGGAGGGCAGCGCCGCCACGGACCGGCTGGAAAACCCCAATGGCCCGGTCCCGGTCCGCGGACCGGCAGTTGGGGACCTCTGGTGTAGGGACTTCTGTTAGAGCAGGGGGTTGGACTAGATGACCTACAAAGTCCCTTCCAACTCTAATAATATGTAATCTGTAAAACTGAGCCCAAGGGAGGAGTCATATGTATCAGTAATTATGAGTCCTTTCATGCCCACAAACAATCTAAGTCTGGTCCAATTCCTTTGCATTCCTTGAATTCCTTTGACTCCTATTTGCTTTGGCTGTTAGTACCTCAAATTCTTGTAGCAAACTTAAACTCGCCATAAATTTTTATAACTGTTTCAACAGCCCTGGTTTTCTGATTTCCCTGGTACTTATGTGTATACAGGTAGTTCTCAGTTTGTGACCACAATGCCCATAATTTATATTGTTAAATGAAAAAAAATGTTAAGTGAATTTGCCTCATTTTATGACTTTTCTTGCCACATTTGTTAAGTGAATTGCTGCAGTTGTTATATTCGTAACATGGTCGCTAAATGAATATGGTTTCCCCATGGACTTTGCTTGTCAGAAGGTTGCAAAAAGATGATCCCATTACTCCAAGACACGGCGACCGTCATAAATGTGAGTCAGTTGTCAAGCATCCAAATATAAATCACACAACCATGTGGATAAGTGTGAAAAATAGTCCTAATTTTTTGTTGTAACTTTGAATGACCATTAAGTGAACTGTTGTCAGTGGAGAACTACCAGCATTATAACTGTAACAATAGGAAAAAGTTGATCACTGATGATGATGCTTGTTTGGTAATAAAACATCTGCAAGAAAACAACCAAGTTTAGAGAGCAGCAAGGATCCCACAAATAGAAAAATAATTGTAGTAGCACATGAACTTCAATATTAAGTAAATATTTCCTTTCTTAGAGAAAGAAACAGAATGAACATGGGTATGCAAAGAAGCAGGGAGAGCAGCAGTAATTTCTGGTTTCCCACCGACTTCCCCAATGATCTTGCTTATTCCCAAAGAGCATCAGAAATCATGACAAGTGATGGCCAGGACACTGATGGACACAACTTTGTGAATAAAACAGCCTTCATATTGTGGGAGTAATTATTGCATGTGCTTTAAATTAGCAAACTTTAGACATCCTGATTCAAAAATTATTGCAGTTAAAAACATGTTTTGGGCTATCTGTATAAAGAGAAAAAAACCACAGTGAAAGTTTTAGGACTACATACATATCAGAATAAACACTAAACATTTTGTTCGGTTTTCTTAAAAACAATAACAACAATAACCCATTTCCAGAATGTAAGCCATCCTGGGTTTACAGCCCTGTTGCTTTATAAAAAATATTTTTGTGTTCCATGAAAAAGAAGCAGTACAATGAATTTTATAGTACTCTGAATGATCTCTTCCATTCCCAACAGGACTCTAAGTATCTGTTGCTGCCTAGAGGATTCAGGATGATGAGCTAAATTCTCAACTTAATATGGCCTGTGTCTGGAGGACTAGAATTGAAGTAGAACTTTATTATTTATGTTATTATTATCCCCGACGTGTCTGCGTGTGACTAGAGTCATTAAAGCGATGGCATTATTAAGTGCCTTTAAGTGGGCCAGGCCAATAATACTTGAATTTAATTAGTTACAAGTTCTTCAACACTGGCAGCAAACTGGGATTTTTTAAAGATGTGGAATGCCACATTCCTGGCATGTCGAGGCGGGATAATTATTGGCAGCAGATGCAATATATCACAGGCTGACACAGCCATGATAAAAGCAAAGCCGGTATAAATTCTCCCAGCTTCGTGTCATTTGGATCAAACGACTTTGTTTTATTAGCGCCAGTTGATTCTGAGGGTACTTTTAAAAAAATGTTGGTGTTTTTTTTTTAAAGTAAGACAAAGATCTTGTTTTCCCTCTGCTTTTAGGACCATGACACTTTCTTTGTCTGCCCTTCTAGCAGCCTGCTGGAAAGTTATCCAGATCAATAGGAGTTAACAGAATAACTGACTTGGAAGGCACCTTGGAGGTCTTTTCTATTGTAGAGATATTCAACATTTCAGATCTGAAGCCAGAAGAGTGTAGAGGGGAAGGACTTTTATAAACAAAGCATTGGAATGAAGCCATGTAACGTTTTATTTCATTTTATTTTCCCCTGAGAACGACTCTTGGGGGTTTCTGAGGAAGCAAGAGATGAGCTACACCTCACTAGAGCTGGGAAGAACCTCCTAGGAAATCGACTAGCCCAACTTATCAGGAGGGCTTTAAACTAGATCCGAGAGGGGAGGGCGACCAAACTAAAACACTGAACATGGAACAAAACAAGGAAGGGGAACAAGCCTCCCGATAAATCAAAAGATAAGTTGGCCTTCTCACGGTCCCATCAACCAAACAATGTCGTTTGGCGGGTCCCAGGGGAAAGCCTTCTCTGTGGCGGCCCCGACTCTCTGGAAACAGCTGCCCCCGGAGATTAGAATTGTCCCCACCCTCCTTGCCTTCCGTAAACTCTTTAAAACCCACCTTTGCTGCCAGGCATGGGGGAATTGAGATATCTCCCCCGGACCTATACAATTTATGTATGGTATGTTTGTATGTATGTCTGATTAATAATGGGGTTTTAAAATGTTTTTAAATTATTAGATTTGTTATGAATTGTTCTATTGCTGTTGTGAGCCGCCCCGAGTCTACGGAGAGGGGCGGCATACAAATCCAATCCAATCAATCAATCAATCAATAAACAAGGTGCGCGCCCCCGCGCTAGCACACACAATAATCATCTGCTGCACAGCATTTTCAACTTTACCTAACATAGAAGCTGCAGGAGCCCAAGGCTCTGCGGAGGAGATTCCCCTCCGGCTCCTGACAGAGACTGGTGAGCCTGAACTCACCCTACCCGCCCTTCCACTGAGCAAAGAACCTGCCCTCCCACTGACCAAAGAACTCCAGGGGTCCAAGTGCCTTTTACCCTTTATTAGCTTCCAGATTGCTGCTGCTGCTCCCCACTCACCTCTTTTTTCCCCCAACAGAAACCCCGCCTCTAATACTGAGACTCTTTCCTGTTAGAGGTCCATGGAAGCTCCGCCCATAGGATCACTTTTGTATTCCATTGGTCAAGCCACTCTGTCATTTAACTTTGGTTTCTCCTGAGCTCCTTCATTGGAGGGTTATGAGAGAGGAAGTGGCCCTGGATTGGCAGTCAACCAGAGAAGGGAATGTTTGAATGAAGAGTTCCATTCATTAGTGAAAAGAAACTCCTTAGACCAAGAGTCTCCAACCTTGGCAACTTTAAGACTTGTGGACTTCAACTCCCAGAATTCTGTTGCCAAGGTTGGAGACACCCTGCCTTAGACAGTTACTTTCAGTTTCACTTTCAACCCGGAAGCAGAGTTCTTTATCATCTACTACTGTATATAATTTTGCTCCCTGCAGCTAGACATTACTTAGATAGGCTCAAATTAAATATTTTTGACACTGTGAGGGGAAAAAAGAAGGAAAAACAGGATGATTAGCAACCAAATGCATGGACTCAGTTGCAGCAGTGAAAGGTAAGTTGTTTGAAAATCTAAAGGAATAGGTGGAGAACATCATCCTGGAGAAAACATGTAGTCACTCCAATAAGAGACTTTCCTATTGATTGCTCTTTCTTTTGCCTCTTCTAAATAAGTAATTGTATTTTACCAGTTAGCTCTATAAGAGAGATTTGTTTAAAAGGAAAAGTTCTGTTTGAAATAAGCAAATATATTCTATATGTTATTTAATAGATTTAATAATAATACAATGGTTATGATAACATGATAACAGTATGAATTTTGGTGCTAATGATCTGATTTATTTAATTAATATGGATATTTTTTTGAGAGAGATTGGTTCTTTTTTGTACAAGGTGAATATTACTTTATAGAGGAAAGATTACATGATTAAGGAGGGAGTGATTCCTGATTTGACATTTATTGAGTTATCCAGGACATTAACAACAAGAAGAAAATCAAGAAAACACTCACTACACTAAAAAATGAAGACAGTAATGAAATCACAAACAACAGAGATAAAGCACAGCTGCTCAATGCCTACTTTGCACCAGTCTTCACACAAAAAGGAACCACCAACCTGCAACTTAACTGCAACAAACAGCCCTGGAACTGAACTCAACATAGACAAAGACATAACAAGGGACTACTTGTAGGAGTTAAATGAGTACAAATCACCAGGACCAGACGGACTTCACCCCAGAGTCCTAAAACAACTGGCAGACACCATAGCGGAAACACTTCTCATCTACCAAAAATCCTGGACCACTGTAGACCTACTGGAAGACTGCAAATGAGATGATGTAGTCCCCATCCACAAAAAAGGTAAAAAGACTGACCCAGGCAACTACAGACCTATCAGTCTGATTTATATACAGGAAAAATATTTATTCTTAATTTCAGGATGCTTCTCTCCTTGATTATTGCTTCTTTTCTTGCCTTCTGGTGTTTTGGAGAATAGTTTGGCTCCCTTTTCTTTGTGGCAACCCCTCAAATATTGGAACATTGCTATCATGTCACACCCTGGTCCTTCTTTGCTCTAGACTGGCCGCACACAAAACCTGCAACCATTCTTCAAATATTTTTTGCTTCCAGTATCCTAATAATAAGCTATTCCCTTGGGATGAATCATTTCCCCCCTACTTCTCATCCCTTCCATGGATCTCCCTGATTATGTAAAATCCAGGCATTTAGAAACAATGGACAATTTAATGTGAGGAGGATGAAGCTTGGTAGTGGATTGATTTTCAAAAAGGTAGGAAGGGACTAGGTTTTGTTTTTTGCAAGAGTTTCAGTCTGAATGGAGCATTCATCCACGAATCTATCTGCCAGACAGATATACCCTAGCACAGTGATAGTGAACCTTTTTTGGTTCTTGTGCCAAAAGTGTGTGTGTGCCCATGCTAGCACACACACATAAGTGCACACCCATTCCCTCCACCCACGCAGGCACACTACCCCTGTGCTACCCATGCATATGCACACAGGCCTCACTGAAGGCTGGAACAGTGAAAAAACAGCCCAATGGGTAAACCAGAAGTTCAGAAAAATGGACTTCTGGTTTGCCCCTTGTGCTGCTTTTTGCACTCCAGAAGTCTCCAGAACACCAAAAAACAGCACAACGGGCAAACCAGAAGTTCATTTTTTTGAACTTCTGGTTTGTCTATTAGGCCCTTTTTCACACTTCTGTGAAGGGCTTCTGTGAAGCTTCCCTGAAGTTTCTGGAGGGCAAAATAGCCTTCCCCAAGGCCGAAAATCAGCTTACCAGCACACACATGCATGCTGGAGGTGACATTGGGCAATGTCTCATGTTCCTTGTGCCACCTGTGGTATATGTGCCATAGGTTTGCCATCACTGCTCTAGCATCATTAAGGGAAGCTCCCAGAATCCCAGAGTCCTCCAAGAGTCCTTGGAGAGGGGCGGCATAAAAATCAAATTAATAAATAATAAATCAATCAATTTCTTCTGAATTCATTTGCAGATTAGATAATTGATGTGTTGTCATAGTATAGTATTTCCTTTTTGGTATGGATATTACCAATCTTGTCTTTTGCAAAGCATTGAGCATGCACAAATTACTGCAGAATGTAACTACTAGCTACTACTTGTAATGGCCCACTTTTAGAGATTATGTGGCCATCTGAGCCATATCTGAGCATTGGGACCTGACTGACACTTCCGAAGCTGCCTGGTGCTTTGGAAAACTGAAAAACAGAAAAGATTAGAAAAAAGTAGATCATCCTTGAGGTTCCTTTCAGCTCTTTAGATCTGTGGCAAGTTCCTTCCTGTCATCTCGGTGCTATTGTAACTTCAAATCTTTAAAAGGAACAAGACTTTGTTTTAAATCCCTTGTATTAGATAGTGATGAACTGAGTTCTCTCCAGCCTATTATCCTTTTCACAGCGATGAAAACTGGGTTATCCTTGACATTCTAAAGAAATATCTGTAAGATTTCAAAGAATTCCCCTAACAGTAGAAACAGGCCTTTTAGGGCTGTGCAGTGTTTCAGAAGCAAATTGAAAAAGACATCCAAAATGTTCAAGAGTATGGACATAGCCCTAGTCTGCAGCTCATTAAAGTAGCCCTATTTGTTTCAGTGGTGAGTTTGCTGCAGGTTCGTACCGATTCGTCTGAACCAATGGCGGAAATTTGCACCTGCTTGGCAAGCCGGCAGCGATACGAACCAGTAGGGAAGGTAAGTGGAACCCACCTCTGAATTGTTTCCCAAGTGACAGTTGTGCATCATGATTACAGCCCAGTGCTTCTTTGTTTGTACTTTTTCAAAGAAAGGGGATAAGAATTTCCTCTTTGTTTACATCATGCAGAAAACCTGATACAGGGCATGTTTTTAATGATTTTCAGATCATTGGCTTTTAAGTAGAGCTGGGTGAACATACGCTAATAAAATGTTACAGGCAGCCTTCAGATTAGGAAGAGTCCACTTAAGGACAACCCCTGGCTATGAATGGACTGCCAATTGTACTAAAAATCGCAGATGGCATGCTCCTTCCTTGAGCTGATGTATCGCTTAAGCCACACAATGCTTTCTGGAACCACTGAAATTGTGCCCATTTTCAGTAGTTTCCAGCAGTTCTTAAAAGCACTGCACAACTTCAGCGGCTTGTCAGTTCTAAGGACAATGATGTCCATCATTTTTAACAATGGGCAATCTTTTTGCAAGTAGGAGTTCTGATTTACGTACAAGTCTGAGTTAAGACAGAGTAAGGAATGAAACTTGTTCTAAACTCAGAGATTGCTTGAGGTCGCAGGACAGGCAGAGCCTGAGAGTGGAGTCAAGGGAGTAATCAGCCTAGAATCTTTACATTCCCACAAGCATTTTAAGTCCAATTCCCCTTCAATTCTATTGACTCTTATCTAGCACCGATTTAGTGCTGACTATTAGTTAACTAGTTTCTTGTGTAAAGGCATGAGCAACACTAAATAAGCTTAACTGGATCTTAGCATGTGGCTCTGACTTTTTTTGCACTTGACACCTGATTTATTAAATGTAATTGTCAAATACTAATAACATTGTTATTATTTAAGGTGTTGGTTACCACCTATAAAGCCCTACATGGCTTAGAGCCTCACACTTCCCAGAGGCCAGTTAGAGCCACAGGGTTGGTCTTCTCCAGGTCCCATCAGCCAAACAGTGCCACTTGAGGGGACCACGTAGGAGGGTCTTCTCTGATGACTCCAGCTCTCTGGAACCAGCTACCTCCAGAGTTCCGCACTACCCCCACCCTTCTGGCTTTTAGGAAAGCCTTAAAAACCTGGCTTTGCCAGCAGGCCTAGGCCTATTAAGCAATAGCATCTAACTCCGGCCCAGAAATATGAATGCTTTTATTAATGGGGTTTTAACTGTTTTATATTGTTTTATATTACTTTTACTGTTGTCTGCCACCCAGAGTCTGAAAAAAGTTGGGCAGCTCACAAATCCAATAAATAAAATAAAATTAAGTTTATTATTATTATTCCATGCAGTGGAAATGTACAGCACTTATCTAAATGGTATGCACCAAGTAGGAGTTTTCTCGGGTATGGACAAAAATCAAGATAGCAATAGGGTTGAAACTCCATCTATTTGTGTGGATATTGCACAAGAGATGCGAATGAAACAAAACCCTCCAGAATTCTTAATATACTGCCATGGCTAATCTCTTGACTTGTTGACCAAACTCTGTAGACGCTCTCAATAGGCAGATAAAACTTTGTCCTATATCTGTGATGGTGAACCTAAGGCACATGTGCCACAGCTGGCATGTAGAGCCTTCTCTGCAGGTCCAGGGGCTGCCATCCAGCTCAGTTCCACTGTGCAAATGCATGTGCGTCTCCTGCTGGCCAGCTTATTTTTGGGATATGCGGTTGGTCCCATGTGGAGATGCGCACACATTTGCGGGGGTGCTGGGGATGCAGTGCTCTCCCACACACGGTGGCCCACTTTTGATCCTAGGAGGCTGCAGGGAGGCATGCTAGGCCAAAACCACGGGGCAGGGAGTTGCATGAGCATGCATGGGGATGGAGGAAGTGGAGGGGGTCCCAATCACATGCGCAGGAGTTGGGCGCATTGCATTACGGGTACCGGCATACACATGTATTTTTCTCACACAATGAGAAAAAGGTAATCAATCACTGTCCTATATGCTCATCATGCAATTTTGGCTATGGATGCATTTCTTCTCAGTATTTTTAAAAAAATCTGTTTTTACTAGCCAATGGAAGAGTAAAGTAGGGCCGTGCAAGATTTCCATCAATTTGACTTCCTTGTGTTCAGCAGGCATTGTCCAACCACCATCACCCAACACCGATTGAAATGTGCTTTCTAAAAGCACATGCATACAGACAAGTCTAATTAACTCTCAGGATGCCAGAATTTGCACTAAAATGTCAGGCTGTTATTTATTTATTTATTATTTATTTATTGGATTTATATGCCGCCCCTCTCCGAAGACCCGGGATGGCTAACAGCAATCATAAAACAACATACAATAATAATCCAATACTAAAAACGATTAAAAACCCATTAATATAAAAAACCAAACATACATACAGACATACCATGCATAAAATTGTAAAGGCCTAGGGGGAAAGGGAATCTCAATTCCCCCATGCCTGGCGGCAGAGGTGGGTTTTAAGTACCTTATGAAAGGGAAGGAGGGTGGGGGCAATTCTAATCTCTGGGGGAAGTTGGTTCCAGAGGGCCGGGGCCGCCACAGAGAAGGCTCTTCCCCTGGGTCCTGCTAAGCGGCATTGTTTAGTTCAGCGTTTCCCAACCGGTGTGCCGCGGCACACTGGTGTGCCGCGAGACACCGTCAGGTGTGCCGCGGCGCTCCTAGGAAGCTCCAGCTGGGCGGGGCGCTGCCGGTGCCGGACCGCCGTATCTGGTGTTCTCCTGCTGGGCCCCAAAGAAGGAAGGCGGGAAAAAGGAGGCAGGGGCAGGGAGGTGCGGCAGTAGGAGTAAAGGGAGCCGCGGCTGCCCCTGCCTCCCCACGGTGCCTCCGGCCAAACGCGCCACTGGCTTCTCCGCCCTGCTCCATTGCCCTCCCGATCCACCCACTCTCCTCCGCCGCCGCTGCCGCCGCCGCCGCCTGCCTTGGGGCGAGCAATCTGGGAGTCCGGGACTGTGTGGCTTTGCGCCATGAAGAGAAAACGGCCGACTTTTCCCTGCTGCCGTTTTCTCTTCATGGCACAAAGCCACACAGTCCCGGACTCCCGGATCGCTCGCTTCTCCAGTCAGCAAAGCCATCTGCCCAGGAAAGCGCCGTGCTGGCCGGAGAAGCGAGCGATCCGGGAGTCTGGGACTGTGTGGCTTTGCGCCATGAAGAGAAAACGGCAGCAGGGAAAAGTCGGCCATTTTCATGGCGCAAAGCCACACAGTCCCGGACTCCCGGATTGCTCGCCCCAAGGCAGGAGGCGGCGGCGGCGACGGAGGAGGAGAGTGGGTGGATCGGGCGGGCAATGGAGCAGGGCGGAGAAGCCAGAGGCGCGTTTGGCCGGAGAAGCGAGCGATCCGGGAGTCCGGGACTGTGTGGCTTTGCGCATGAAGAGAAAACGGCAGCAGGGAAAAGTCGGCCGGGCTAACTGGAGGCGGCGCGAGGCCGGGCGCTGGGGACGTCTGGGAGGGCGAGGAGGCTGATGGCTGCTGCGCACTCCACTCTCTCTCCGGCTCTTTCTCGCTCTTTCTTTTTCTCTCTGTTGCTGGGGTGGTGAAAGAGAGAGAGAGAAAAAGGAGGGGAGAGAGAATGAGAGAGAAAGAAAGCAAGAGAAAGAGAGGGAAAGCAAGAGAGAGAGAGAAAGAAAAGGGGGAAGGAGGGAGAGAGAAAGAGAGCAAAAAAGAGAGGAAGAAAGAAAGATAGAGGGATGGAGAGAAAGAAGGGAAGGAAGGACGAGAGAGAAAGAGGGAGGGAGAAATAGAGTGAAATGGAGGAAGAGATTTTTTTTGGTCCAAAGTTTTCTTTAGCCGCCACCCCCCCCACCCCCGTTCAGTGTTCTCCAGAATTTTGAAAACAGGAATAATGTGCCGCAGCTCAAAAAAGGTTGGGAAACACTGGTTTAGTTGACGGGACCTGGAGAAGACCCACTCTGTGGGACCTAACTGGTCACTGGGATTCGTGCACTGTGGAGTGTTGGTGTAACATGGGCATATTTGGGAAAGCCCATGATTGCTCTCACAGCTGCATTCTGCACGATCTGAAGTTTCCAAACATTTTTCAAAGGTAGCCCCATGTAGAGAGCGTTACAGTAGTCGAGCCTCGAGGTGATGAGGGCATGAGTGACTGTGAGCAGTGACTCCCGGTCCAAATAGGGCCGCAACTGGTGCACCAGGTGAACCTGGGCGAATGCCTCCCCATGATCCTACAGGACCAAAACGCAGCATTCACATTACTGGGGTTTGGAATCTTCCTTCAAAGGGTTACACAAGTCAAGCTAATGGATGGAAAATATAGGCGATGCAGAATGGTTATTTCTTCCACTTGAAAAGTCCTTCACCCATCTTTTTTCATAGAGGAGTCAGGCAAGCATGAAAAACTGAGGTTTCTGTCACTGCATCAGCTTCTAACCTCAGGCTGATGGATTGGAGGGAGATGACTGATAGCTTGCATTCAGATTCTCCATTACAGCTTTTCATTGTAATATTCCTACTTGACGCTGTTCAAATGCTCCTCCGCCCTTGATGATTTCTGTAGCATGCCTTTGACCAAAGGGCAAAACTTGAAGTTGCGGGAAAAAAGTTAAAGCTTTTGTATCAAAAGGTTGGGCTAAAAAGCGAGGAAAGTCTACAAGTCTTTGCCCACTAAGAGAGACAAACAGAAGTCCTGCAATCTGAAAGAAGAGCCATCCCCTGCAATTCACGAGATGATATCAACAAGAACAGGGTTTCTGCATATGGAAGTTACCATGGCTACTCACCGCAACAGGCCTAGCCTTCCACAGTGTTATAATTCCCATTTGCAATTTAATGGCCATCAAACCATTGTGCAGCACCATTGTTCAACTCAATCGCGCAATGAACAGAAACACATTTCCTGTTAAAACAAACAGTTACATTCACCTATATATTTTCCCCCCACAACTTTCATTCAATTCGATGAAAAGGTCACTTGGTTTTCAAAATTTTAATTCTCAAAGAAGTGATTGGTGGGGACAGGCATATTTGCATGCATTTGTAGAGAAGGAGCGTAGGTGAAGGTTTTTCTTTCTATAACCGCATTCTCCACTTTGTGGATTCCTTAACAATCCATATTTCAGTTAAACCCCAAGAAAAGTGAAGTTTCCTCGCAGAAATTTCTCCCCTTTGCAGTGGTTCAAATGTCATCAGTTAGAGGGTGTTGCTCCACAACAAGTGATTATACCATTTTTTTTTTAATTCCCCAGGAGAAATTCAGAAATTGGACCGGGAGTCACTCATGCCCTCATCACCTCCCTTTGCCTTCTCCAGGTCCCGTCGACTAAACAATGTCATTTGGCGGGACCCAGGGGAAGAGCCTTCTCTGTGGTGGCCCCGACCCTCTAGAACCAACTCCCCCCAGAGATCAGAATTGCCCCCACCCTCCTCGCCTTTCGCAAGCTCCTTAAAACCTACCTAGGTCGTCAGGCATGGGGGAACTGAGATATGCCCTTCCCCCTAGGCCTATACAATGTAGGCATGGTATGTTTGTGTGTATGTTTGGTTTTTAAAATTAGGGTTTTTAAAATTATTTTAAATATTAGATTTGTTATATGTTGTTTCACTGTTGTTGTTAGCCGCCCCGAGTCTGCGGAGAGGGGCGGCATACAAATCTAATAAATGAATGAATGAATGAATAAATGAATGAATGAATGAATGAATGCCATGTCATCATTTTCACTTACCATGATTTAATAGTAGTATATTGCAGTGTTCCCAACCTTTCCAGCCTTGTGGACCAATGGTAGCAGCAGTAAAAGCAGCGGTTGGCTCCTACGGATATGGTCAGGTACACAATATTGGTAGCAAAAGTTTGGTCAGGTACACATTTCCGGTAGCAAAAGTTTGGGGTTTTTTTCTTTTTTTCCCTTCTGGGCTCTGAGTATATTTTTCCTATCACAGTAAATGAGGTTGAATGTGTATAATTTTAGAAGAGCTGTGCATGTGTGTGTGTGTGTGTGTACGTACACTTTATATAGTAAATAATCAGGGATGGGCTACTGCCCGGATAGGGGGGGACGCAATGGGGTAGCAAAAATGGAGCTCCACCTGAGAACACCTAATTTGCACTGAAAGATGTTGAAACAAAATGCATAAGCCACGCCACAGTGTGGTAGTAAAAATTTTGGTAGCCCATCACTGAGTAGAAGTGAGAGAGGGAATGATTAGGTGCATGCAAGCACATGCAGCTGTATTTGTGAAAATGGTGGGCACCGGTGGTATTTTGCCTGGTTCCAAATGGACCAGGGACCAGGGACTGGGGACCTCTGGCAAATTGTATTTATTCTCCCTGTGGCATCTAATGTGATATCTCAAGCTAATACAATCCTAGGCTGTATAAACAGAGGCACAGAATCAATATAATGTGAAACAGCAATAGCATTTAAACTTATACAGTGTTCCCTCGATTTTCGCGGGGGATGCATTCCTAGACCGCCCGCGAAAGTTGAATTTCCGCGAAGTAGAGATGCGGAAGTAAATACACTATTTTTGGCTATGAACAGTATCACAAGCCTTCCCTTAACACTTTAAACCCCTAAATTGCAATTTCCCATTCCCTTAGCAACCATTTAGATTATTACTCCCCATGTTTCTTTATTAAAGTTTATTAAAAAAAATATTTATTAAAGGTGGACGAAAGTTTGGTGATGACATATGATGTCATCGGGCAGGAAAAACCGTGGTATAGGGGGAAAAACCCGCAAATTATTTTTTAATTAATATTTTTGAAAAACCGTGGTATAGACTTTTCACGAAGTTCGAACCCGCGAAAATCGAGGGAACACTGTATACCACTTCATAGTGCTTTTACAGCCTTCTCTAAGCAATTTACAGAGTCAGCCTCTTGCCCCCAACAATCTGGGCCCTCATTTTACCCACCTTGGAAGGATGGAAGGCTGAGTCAACCTCGAGCCGGTGGTGAGATTTGAACTGCTGATCTACATGTACCAGTTAGCTGAAGTAGCCTGCACTGCTGCACACTGCACCACTCCAGCTCTTCAATAAAAGAAGTATAAGTGCCACTTTATGAAACCCTAGTAAAACCATACCTGGAATACTGCAACCAATTTTGGTCACCATACTACAAAAATATGTGTTGAGACGAACAACTAAGATGGTCAAAGGCCTGGAGACTAAAACGTATGAAGAGTGACTGTAGGTTTTGGGTTGGGCTGATCTAAAGAAAATAAGAATTAGGAGTGACATGATAGCAATATTCCAGTATTTCCAGTATTTGAGGGGCTGCCACAAAGAATTTGTTTATTCTTATTATTCTCCAAAGCAGGACAAGAAATAATGGTTGGACACTAATCAAAGAGAAAAGCAACCTTGAAATAAAGAGAAACTTCCTAATAGGACAATTAACCAGGATAACATTACTGGATGTAATAATAATAATAATAATAATAATAATAATAATAACAACAACAACAACAACAACAACAACAACAACAACAACAGCAACAACAGCAACAACAACAACAGTTTTGGAAAGGACCTTGGAGTTCTTATAGTCCAACCCCCTGCTGATGCAGGAAACCCTACACTACTTCAGAAAAATGGTTATCTAACATCTTCTTAAAAACTTCCAGTGTTGGAGCATTCACAACTTCTGGAGGCAAGCTATTCCACTGATTAATTGTTCTAACTGTCAGGAAATCTCTCCTTAGTTCTAAGTTACTTCTCTCCTTGTTTAGTTTCCACCTATTGCTTCTTCTCCTACCCTGAGGTGTTTTGGAGAATAGCTTCACTCCCTCTTTTTTGTGGCAACCCCTGAGATATTGAAGCACTGCTATCATGTTTCCCCTAGCTCTTCTTTTCATTAAACTAATAAACATACCCAGTTCCTGCAACCATTCTTCATATGTTTTAGCCTCCAGTCCCCTAATCAATTTTGTTGCTCTTCTCTGTATTTTTTCTAGAGTCTCCACATCCTTTTTGCATCATGGCAACCAAAACTGAATGCAGAATTACAAGTGTGGCCTTACCAAGGCATAATAAAGTGGTATTAACACTTCATGTGATCTTGATTCTATTCCTCTGTTATTGCAGTGTTGGCTTTTTAAAAATGTTTTTAATAAGAGATTGGATAACTACTTGTCTCAAGTGGTATAGGTTTTCCTGCTTGAGCAGGGGTTGGACTAAAAGACCTCCAAGGTCCCTTCCCTCTCTATTCTATTCTCTTTTTTTAAAAAAAATGTTCATCTTCTACCATTCAACTTGTCACAATTGTTTCATAATAGATTGTTACTATTTCTGTATACAGTGATCCCTCGATTTTCGCGGGTTCAAACTTTGCGAAATGGCTATACCACGGTTTTAAAAAATATATTAATTAAAAAATACTCCACGGTTCTTTTCTATACCACGGTTTTTCCCACCCGATGATGTCATACGTCATCACCAAGAGTCACTTCTCTCTCTCTTTCTCTCTCTTTCCTGTCATTCTCAGCTTCAATCATTTTCTCATTTCTCTTTTTTCTCCCCTTTTTCTATCATTTTTCTCTCTCTCTCTACCTTCCACTCTCCCCCCTCTTGCTCTCTCTCTCTTTCTCCCTCTCTCTCTCCCTCTCTCTTTTCTATCTTTTTCGGTCTGTTGCTCTCTCTCTGTGATAATGCCTGCCCAGCCTCTCCTGCAGCCCCCTTGCTGACAGCTGGGACGAAAGCACTCTCAGCTAAGGGACTGCGAGAGGGGCAGGGCGGGCATTCTCAAAGCGCTCAGAGCGGCTAGCGGCCGAATGAGGAGGACGAGAAGCCGTAACTGCCAGCGCTGCTGCAGGAGGACCCGTGCCCCAAGAAAGCCAGTGACAGGGGCGGATCGGGTGGGGGGGTAGCGGCGAGGGGGCTGGAGGCACTGGGGGGGCGGGGGGGCGACATTCAAAACAATCTTTGCCGGCCTCCTCACTTTCGTCGCTCCCTGCACCCAACTTCAAGCCCGGCTCCTTGTGCAGCCTTGGAAAAAGCTGCACGGGGGTAGTTTTTGGCTGTCCATAGCCAGAAAATTGTGTTTTTACTTCCGCATCTCTACTTCGCAGAAATTTGACTTTCGCGGGCAGTCTGGGAACGCAACCCCTGTGAAAATCGAGGGATCACTTTATATGGACTGCGGGGATATTTTTGTATACAGTATATAGACTACATGGACTATTTCTCTTTTTCTCATTGCATCTAATTTAGTGGCTCTGCTCAAGTCCCCTTACATCTTTCTGGCAATGAGTTACTACCTCTCTCTCATTACCAACAGCAGCTATGCAAACCAAGCTTTCCCCTCCCACAGTTTATGCTGACTGCAACTTGTTTTGGATCTCCCCAAACAAGCAGAGAAATTTCATGTGCTCATTAAAAGACACCATTCTGAGTATTGTGTGTGAGGCGATTTAACAACCAAGTTGTTAGGAACACATTTTATGATGTATCATTGCTTGTAAAAGTGTTTAGGAGCTGGTTTGTAGGGTTCCCCCCCACCCAGCTAAGTGTACAAATTGGTGTGGAAACAGAGCCAGATAGAACATACAGATGGTAAAATAAGAAATCTGCCAAAAACAAAATAGAATAATTGTATGTCCCTAGCTGTCTTTTTCTCCTTTCCCCCCCCCCAAGCAACATTGCCTGTGGGCTGCCCATGATAACCTTCTCCATGTCTACAATTTGTGCAGATGGTTTTTCCATCACTGACAAGTTTGCTTTGAATTCCTTAAATGCAATTACCATCAAACTCAGCCCAAGTCCGAAAAAAAAATAAAAATTGAGGCGGCTGCTACTTGTACTGAATGTACAATAATGGAATAATCTGAGTCTGTGATAATTGATGTTGCTTTATTCCGAACTTACAAGAACAAATCAAGCTAGTGAGGGCTCTCTTGCACTGTCAGTGACATGGAACATGGAAATTTAATCGCATCAATGCAGGGGGTCAAACATGGTATTTCCATATTTATTGACATACTCAATTTACACCCTGGTTTTTTTGTTATAAGAGGTACTGTGTTTTTTGGAGTATAAGATATACCTTTTCCCCCCATAAAAGAGGCTGAAGATTTTGGCATGTCTTATACTCTGGATGTAGCTTTTACTAAGCTTTTTTTCCAGTTCTAATGAGGTGCTAACTACTGAAGCGATCTTCCATACTTTGCTAGCTAGGCGATCTTCCCTTTGCCTGCTTTTTCCACTGCTGCTCTCTGTTGCCGGCATGTCCCAACTGCCTGTATTTACAGGGTAATTAGTCCACACCACACGATAGAAGGAAAACCAAAAGTCTTTATCAACAGAAAAGCAGAAAAAACTCCCTTTTTAAATGTCAAAGGGATTTTCTGGTACACACAAGGCACAGGTTAAATGCAATCCAATTTCTCACCTAGTAACAGGGAAATTGAGTCCAAATTCCAAGGTCCAGAAAGTCCACACACAGTCTTGAACAGGGAAACAGCAAAACCACGATCTTAACGAACTATGAATCAGATAAACTTCCACAAGGCTAAATCAGCACGCTGCTCTTTTTATCTGTAGCACTAATTACAGCAGCCCCACCCAACCACAGGTGGCCTCACTTATCTCCTGTAATAATTCTTCAGTTGTTCTCTCCTATGCATCACTCTCCGCATGCGTGGGTCTGTCATAAGCTCTTGTTCAGAATCCAGGGATGAGAAGGATGATTGATCTCCTCCTGGGCTGTCTGCCAAATTCCTCTCTTCCCTGTCACTCACGCTTCCTTGGTCAGAGAAGACTTTGTTAGCAGATTCTATTGGGAGCAAAACAGGCCTGTGGCATGTGGATGTTTCCCCCACATCCACCTCCACATTCCTTAGGGCAGGAGCTGAGCCAGAGCTAACCACAACACTCCCAATGACAATCAGATGGACTTTTGGGTTTGGAAGCCTTTTTTCAGCCCTAACACCAGTGAACCACTCTTCTGTACTTTACTAGGAAGCAATCATCCAGCTTTTCTTCCACCCTAATGAGGTGCTAATTAGTAAAGGGACTTTCAATGCTTTAAGCTATCATCCCTTTGCCTGCTTTTTCTCACTGTTTCTCTCTCTGAAGAGAGAAGTGAAGTATTTTAGAAACTGTTTTTTATCCCCAACCAGAGGATAGAAAGCAAGCACGTTAGTGTTCAAAACCAGCAAACTAATGTGCTGATGCTAACCAGACTAATCTGGTAGGCAGATTATTTTTTCCCTATTTTCCTCCCTCAAAACTAAGGTGGGGCAGGAGCTGGGCCAGAGCTAACCACAACATAAATTTATGAAATGAGTGTGAATAATGGGAACAGCAAGACAGGGGCAGTAGGCATGCAAGTATGCTTTTGCACACCCTCTTACAGATCTCTTAGGAATGGGGTAGACAGTTTTAGATTAAAGTTTTTGGGGTTTGAGGATGTATCAATAGAATCAGGTAGTGTATTCCAGGCATTGACCACTCTGTTGTTGAAGTTGTATTTTCTGCAATCGAATTTGGAGCCGTTTAATTTGAGTCTGTATCTACTGTTTGCCCATTTATTATTGTGGTTGAAGCTAAAATAGTCATTAATTGTATTAATATCCATTATACAGTGTGGATTCCAGGCAGATGAGCTGTATTTGAGAATTGGTCTGGCAAAGTTTTTGTATGCCCTGGTTTGTAATACAATGTTACTGGAGAAAAAGCTCTGGCCCAGCTCCTGCCCCAAGGAATGTGGAGGTGGATGTGGGGGAGACATCCACATACCTCAGGCCTGTTTTGCTCCTGATAGAATCTGCCGATGAAGCCTCCTCTGACCAAGGAAGCGTGAGTGACAGGGAAGAGGGGAGTTTGGCAGACTGCCCAGGAGGAGATCAATCATCTGTATCATCCTTCGATTCTGAACAAGAATTAATGACACATCCACGCATGCGCAGAGTGATGCATAGGAGACAACAACTGAAGGATTATTACAAGAGAAAATGAGGCCACCTGTGGTTGGGTGGGGCTGCTGTAATTAGTGCTACAGAGAAAAAGAACAGCATGCTGGTTTAGCCTTGTGGCAGTTTATCTGATTCATTGTTTCATCAAGATTGTGGTTTTTGTGCTGTTCAAGATTGTGTGTGGACTCTCTGGACTTTAGAATTGGACTCAATTTCCCAGTTATTGGGTGAGCAATTGGATTGCATTTAACCTGTGCCTTGTGTGTATCAGAAAATCCCTTTGACATTTAAAAAGGGGGCTGTTTCTGTTTATCTGTTTATAAAAACTTTTGGGTTTTCCTTTTATTGCGTGGTATGTGTCTTCCTGGACTAATTACCCTGTAATTACAGGCAGTTGAAACACACCGGCAGAACAAGTTTATATATTATGTTCATACTTATAATTGTTCGCTCATATATGCTTGACAAACTAAATATATATTGGAAGTTTCTTTTAGTTTTACTGCAGTTGAGTTTAAGACATGTTATTGCCATATGTCCAGTTTGAAATTATACACAGAGCTGAATTGGGATGAGTAAGAATCCTAGACTGGAAAGGCACCCCAGCAAGACCAACTCTCTAATTAGAGCAGGAATCCAAATTAAAGCAGCCCAGCCAGATGGCTGCCTAAGCCTTCAATGGATGACATCCAATAAAGAAAAGCCCACCATCTTTTGAGTAACTGATTCTACTGTCAAACTCTTCTCAGCACCGTGATTTTTTGTTTAAAAAAATATGCAATTTATTTTTTGCTAGCACTGAACTGGATCTCTCCCTTCAATCACTTAAGGGCATTCTTGTGAAGTTTGCATTCTGACCAGTTTTGTTTTGTAACAGACCAGTTTTGTTTTAATTTAAACTGGAACAGGAGCCCTTAAAGCTGTCAGATATTGCTGCTGACAAAAAGACGCCAAAGATGACCGCTAGGAGCTCACCGTAAACAAGAATTTGATTAAAGATGCTGATGAAAATGACAAAATTGGAAAAATAAGACAAGCTCACCCTCTTGATGGATAAGGGGGTAAAGAATCTGTGAGAGGAATAGGCCAAAATAACAATGCACCTCCACTAAAATGGGGGAGATTTCCCAGAAAGGGGAAGAATATTATCCTGGATTTCACCTCCTGAGGGAAAAATGTTGGTTTCAACTTTTCACTCCTTTTTAAACTAAAAGTCTGTGGAGATTCTCAGTCATCCAAGTCATGGTTGTCCCAAAGGTCCTTTTTCAGGAGGCAACTGGACTTTCTTGTTCTTTTTTTTTCTTTGAAGACGTAGAAGAAGCTTCTTGGATGGGAAGTGAATCTTCTGCAAAAAAATAAAATAAAACAAGAAAGTCCAGTTGCCTTCTGAAAATTCACCTTTGGGTCCTTTTTAAACTGCCTTTCAAAGCTTTGGTCACAACATTACAAAAAAAAAATATGTTGGAAAAACTGCAGAGAAGAAAATGATTGAAGGCCTTGGAGACTAAAACATAGGAAGAAAGTTTGCAGGATTTGGGCATGGCCAGTCTAGAGAAAAAAAGGACTAGGGGTGACATGATAGCAATATTTCAATATTTGAGAGGCCGTTACAAAGAAGAAGGGTTCGACTTATTTTCCAAAGCACATGCAGGCAGGAAAAGAAACAATGGATGGAATTAAAGAGACATTTCCTAACAGAGAGAACAATTATTTATTTATTATTTATTACTTTAATTTATGGGTTGCCCAACTCCTTCAGGACTCTGGATGGCTCACAACATCTAAAAAACAATATAAAAGACACTTTAAAACCCAATTAGAAACAATTCATAACATTTTGTGGCCGGATTTATATGGTACCAAATTGTTCATACAGGTCTTCATGGCTTTCTGGAAAGCCAATAGGTTGGGATTAGTACAGATCTCAGGAGGTAGTTGGTTTCAGAGAGCTGGAGCCACCACAGAGAAGGCCCTCCCCTGCGATCCACCAATCAACATTGTCTGATGAACGGGACCCGGAGAGGGCCAGCCCTGTGGGACCTTATTGATTGTTGGGAGCTGTGCAGCAGGAGGAGGTCCTGAAGATAATCTGGCCCTAAGCCAGAATTAACTTGTGGAATGGTTTGTCACCAGAAGTGATGGGTGCTTCATTGCTGGAGGTTTTTAAGAAGAGACTGGACATCCATTTGGCTGGAATGATATAGGGCCCCTTGCTTGAGCAAGATATTGAGCCAGAAGATCTCTAAGGTCCCTTTCAGATCTATTCTGAATTTGAAATTTGACTCTGCAATGAATGGTAAAACAGGCTTGAAGAGACCCAGAAGATCTTTAAAGACTTTCCTCCTTCTTCTAACTGCCCCATACACCTCCCCTTCCCTTGGAATTTGGATGCTGAAATTTGTACTCATTTACCAAACTTTTGATGCTCACTTGGGTGATAATTTGCTAAACTTCAGGTCAACTGACTTCACTGCCTGTTCGCTCCCTCTATTCAAAGAATGGAGAAAACTGTCTTCCACGAAAATCAATCTCGTGGATTGATTTATCTCTTTATCTACACTGTTGCAAATCATGGAGGCATCTGGAAGGAACTTTCATGCAGACCATGGTTATTGTGCAAAGGTTACTCTATATAACGTTTGCCTCTTGTTCCATTTACTCAGGGTTTATTGGCATTGTAACCCCAACAAATCAATTGAGAATAAGACATTCTGCGGTTTGTGAAAGTGGCCCATCAAGAATGGAATTTCCTGCCATTTCATCACTTGTTCCTGATTCATTGAGGAGATGCACAGTTTAGACTAACATCCCATAATAAGCACTCAATTACCTAAGTTCTCCACCTCTGGCTGTGTATTTGAAATATGATAATGATGTACTGTTTACCTTCAGATTTTTTCTTGGACATCCTTGACCAGAGCTTAAGCAAAATGCTGTTACCTTTCCTTTTTCCAGTAATGGGCCCATTGGCAAAAATCTTCAGTTACAAATCTATAATTGATCAACTAGCTAGACTAACACTTCCCATAACTGAAGCATTTGTAGTCAGCCTGTTTGGCTGCTTCTGGTAAATATGAAAATAGGTATTAGCTCACTGCTAATCCTAACAGTGACTCTATCCAGCAAAAGCATGGTCAAATTGATTAAAATGCAGCTGCGAGAGCAATCATGGGCTTCCCAAGGTATGCCCATGTTACACCAACACTCCGCAGTCTGCATTGGTTGCCGATCAATTTCTGGTCACAATTCAAAGTGTTGGTTATGACCTATAAAGCCCTTCATGGCATCGGACCAGAATATCTCCGGGACCGCCTTCCGCCGCATGAATCCCAGCGACCGGTTAGGTCCCACAGAGTTGGCCTTCTCCGGGTCCCGCCGACTAAACAATGTCATTTGGCGGGACCCAGGAGAAGAGCCTTCTCTGTTGCATCCCCAACCCTCTGGAACCAGCTCCCCCCAGATATCAGAGTTGCCCCCACTCTCCTTGCCTTTCGCAAGCTCCTTAAAACCCACCTCTGTCGTCAGGCATGGGGGAATTGAAATTTTCCCTTCCCCCTAGGCTTATAGAATTTATACATGGTATGCTTGTATGTATGATTGGTTCTTTAAATTGGGGTTTTTTATATTATTTTTAATATTAGATTTATTCACATTGTCTTTTTTATTGTTGTTAGCCGCCCCGAGTCTTCGGAGAGGGGCAGCATACAAATCTAATAAATACAAATACAAATACAAATAAAATGAACCAGCTGAAGTTAATTCATGGCTCACTTGCTAAAGTTCCCAAATAGTTTGTTAGCAGGTTAAAGGGCTCTGGTCCTCAAAGGGAAGCTTTCTTTTAGAAGAATTCAACGATTGTGACATGTACTATATACATTTTTGAAGACCAGGAAAACCAGTAAGAAATGCTATTAAGAGAAACCTTATTGAAAAGCCAAAGTTTATATTAAAACCTGCCAACAGTGGACGATGCATACCCTTGAAGGGCCCATTACAATGCTTAACTTAGATCAGAAATAATTTCACATTGCAGATGAAGCTATGATATTGGTTCACTCCTCACAGTGGGATGATGGCAAGGTGTGAGGAAGAAGTGAGTGTATGCACAAGAGGGTTGGCCAAGAAATATATCAAGATGAAATTGTAGATAGGTCACATTTGACTGTGTCCTCTGGCTGTCAAGAGATGCATTAAGTTATCAGCTTCTTATGATTCATCCGATATCAAAATTTAATTGGATCTGATGCTAGGCGAGTCTTGCTACAAAGGTAACCATAACCATTTCCTTTCAAATGTTAGAGCAAAGAGGGTGGGGGTGGGGGGACGACACACATTCTGACATGTAGCTTTGGACTCCCAGAATATGCCAAGAGATATAGTTATGACACATCTTGAGGGAATTCCGAGTCTACGGAAAGGGGCGGCATACAAATCTAATAAATAAAATACATAAATAAATAAAATTCATGTACCATCTAATGTAGGAAAATTGTTTAAATTATTAAAAGAAATACAGTGATCCCTCGATTATCGCGGGGGTTACGTTCCAAGACCTCCCGCGATAATCGATTTTCCGCGGTATAGCGGCGCGGAAGTAAAAATACCATCTGCGCATGCGTGCCCTTTTTCCATGGCCACACAAGGGCTTGCAGGTGGAGGCGGGGGGCGACGAAAGTGCGGAAGCCGACAAAGATTGCTTTGAATGTTGGCTGCCCCTGCCCCCCCAGCACCTGCCCGCCTGCCGTTCACCCGCCCGGCCGCTCGCTCGCCGCTCACCTGTTCACCCGCCCGCCTGGCCGCTCTCTCGCCGCTCGCCCGGCTGCTCGTTCGCCCGCCCTGCCGCTCTCGCTGCTCGCCCGTTCACCCGCCCGCCCGGCCGCTCGCCGCTCGCCCGTTCACCCGCCCGCCCGCCCGCTCGCCCGCCCGCCCGCTCGCTCGCCGCTCGAGAGCAAGAGGGGGAGAGATAGAGAAAGAGAGAGAAGGAAAGAAAGAGATGAGAGAGGGAGGAAGAGAGTGTGAGAGAGGAAGAAGCAAGATAGAGAAAGAGAAAGAAAGAAAGATGAGAAAGGAAGGAAGAGAGAGAGAGAGGAAGAAAGAGAGAGAGAGAAGAGTGGAAGGAAGAGAGAGAGAAATGATAGAAAAAAGGGGAGAAAAAAAGAGAAATGAGAAAATGATTGAAGCAGAAAATGACAGGAAAGAAAGAGAAAGAGACAGAGAAGTGACTCTTGGTGATGACGTATGACATCATCGGGTGGGAAAAACCGTGGTACAGTAATAGCAAACAGTTGGAATATCAGTTGGACCCCATATGGGTTGGGTAGATGAAGTCCCATGATTCCCTGGCCAGATGTAGAACAATAACCTGTAAAGGAGGTTGAGAGATGTGTTTTAAGGAAGATGACCTGTATATTTTGTTATTTAATCTGTTTCATATTATAGTCTAACCCAGGGGTGAAATGCTCCCAGTTCAGGTGTGCCTGCGGGTCGTTGGAGAGCCCATTGTGAAGGCAGAGTGAGGCTCCATCGACCTGCCTGGACACTGCCATTTAGGTTCTTTTACCCTCTGTGCATGCACAAAGGGTTCTGTATATGGCCCTCGGGAACCAACTCCCCCCCAGAGATTAGAATTGCCCCCACCCTCCTTGCCTTTCGTAAGCTTCTTAAAACCCACCTCTGCCGCCAGGAATGGGGGAACTGAGATATTCTTTCCCCCTAGGCTTTACAATTTACGCATGGTATGTTTGTGTGTATGTTTGGTTTTTATAATAAGGGTTTTTTAGTTGTTTTAGTATTGGATTGTTACATGCTGTTTTTATTAATGTTGTTAGCCGCCGAGTCTGCGGAGAGGGGTGGCATACAAATCCAATAAATAAATAAAATATGTGCAGGGGATAAAAGAACCCAAATGGTGGCATCCGGGCCGAACCTCGCAACCGGCTCTCCGATGACTGACAGGCACGCCCAAACTGGAAGCATGTCCTCTTTGTCACCCCTGGACTAGACTATAATACAGAAACAGATTATATAACAAAATATAGGGGTGGTCTTTTTAAAAACACATCTCTCTACCTCATTTACATGTTATTGTTCTACATCTGGCTAGGGGATCATGGGACCTCATTCTACCCAACACATATGGTACAATTGATATTCCAACTGTTTGCTATTATTTCTTTTGCGACCAATTTTCCTACATTAGATGACCTACAGGCACACTCAAACAGGGAACATTTTACCCCTGGTCTAGCCTGTATTTTCTTTTTTCTTTTATCTCCCATGAAAGGTTTCCAAAGATGGACAAAAATGACCAGTTATAGATAAAGTTGTAGAAATTCACCATTCCTGGTTTGTATTTTGTTAATAACAGGCAATGAATCTGATCAAATGAAGGGATTTTATTTCTTCAGTGGCAAGATGTTTCACCAGAAGTTGTACTTTCATTCCTAAAGCAATATGTAATTCAAAATATGAAGCCATTAGTCAAGGCATGTAAACATACATAAATGGATCTACAATGATCCAAAAAGAACTGTGAATGAGGTTGGGTTCATTCAATTTCAATTTGATATTTCATATTAACCAAAGCATTTTAGTTACCATATCTAGAGGGGGTGGGAGAATATCCCCACATACCTACCCCCAACTCAAGGGGCATAATGTTATTTTGGCACTTGAAGCAGAATGTCCAATTTTCATAAGTCAAACAGTCCTAGTAGAAAAAAGTTAAATAACAAAAGAGATTAAATAACACTTTTCTTTCCCAGCAGCCCCCCAAAATAGCATGAAATTGGTTGCTTACCCATCTTAGAAGAAACACTAGCTAGGTTTTGATCTCATCTATGTCCTTCCAGTTAATGGAAAGTACTGTTAGATCCTCCTCCAGATGTATGAAATTCAAACTTCTGGAATTGCTATCAGACCCAGATCAAAGAACACTGTTGCAAAGTATCAGACTTCCTTTTGTAGGATCAACTTCCTAGATGCATTTATGCATTAAGATGCAAGAGATTGTTCTTATTCCACTCCTGTTAAGAGAGAGAGAGAGAGAGATGAGAAAATGCAATTCCCAGTTTTAGCTGTTAGCTTTAGTCTAATTCTTGTGAGGTAATTTTAATTGACACAGGCAAATTTTAATCTATGCTGCTGAGACTTCAGTCTTCATTTCTTTAGTTCCTGAAGATAAATTGAGATTTGGATTGCTACTATAATATGTAATTTGGGTCGGAAAAAAGAAAGAATCCAATTAAAATGGCACTTCTCTCTTCACAATGAGTAGTAGCTATTGTTAAATAGAGTATAAATTACATTTCCCTTAATATCAAAGGGCACCTGTATCAGTATTTTAATAATGTGCAAGTCTGTTTTCATTTAAGAACCCTATTGATCAAGTCTCATTAAACAAGAAAATATGTAACCATTTCAAGTTGTTGGAAAGTACAAAGGTGACTTAAGGCTGTGAAGAATTAAAAATCAGAGAAGGGAAGCTTCCCCAGGCTCACTATGGGCTGAGAATAAAAAAAATAACACAGAAATGGAAAATAGAGACTCACAATTGCTACCTCCAACACTCAGAAGGTGGTTTTCTGCCCTCTTTGCCACCAATCTTATCTAGCCCCCAAAGCAACATCAACTAAATCTCTAATAGCAGCAGAAAGTGATTAAAATGGCGAAGAACTCAGGATTTATAAGTCTTGCCTTTTTATTATCAGTGCATCAAGCTTTGATAATGCTAACCAAAATGTTTTTTAACTCTGAGAAAAGCATCTTGTTTGGGAAGCTTTGCAAGTGGATATGAGTCCTGTTAATTAAGGAAACTCTGGAGATCCAGCTTCATATTTACATATTGTATCAAAATATGCATCAGGACTTGAAAGTTTGAAAAGCCAAGGGAAGCAACAAAACCACAGCACAGATTATTGTGCTATCAGGAACAAGGTAATTCACACAAGCATACACAATTCTCTTGATCATCTTACCCACAAAATAAGGGCAAGAAGATTCCATGCCACCTGTGAGAATTGTTCCAAAGTTCCCTTCTTTGAAGAAGTTTCTAAAGAAAGTTCAAATAAATTGAAGGAAAATATAGAACCCTTTCCCACTCCCAGAAAACACCCATATACAAGAAAATATGCAGCCATTTCAAGTTGTTGGAAAGTAAGAAGGTGACCCAAGATTAGGAAGAATAAAAAAAAATAAAGATGGGAGCTTCCTCGGGCTCCCTTTAGACTGAGAGTCAGAAAATACAGAGAAATGGAGAAAGTTGGTTACAATTGCACAGAGAGCAAGCACGCTGTTGCTTGTTCCCATCACTACTTGGGCTTCTTCTGATGGTAGTGAGAACAGTAGGCTGATGACTATAATTTGAAGATTTTGTCAAAAGCCAGCTGCTAGCCTTGGGGGGTTGCCAAGTTGCAGATAAAACACAAAGTCGTGCTCCCAACCAGTTCTCCTCTGTGTGTTCAGAGGAAACGTATTGTTTCCAGCCACAACCCAAGACTCCCGCTCTCTTGCTTGCTGTGAAGCAGCTGCTTCTGCTTTGCTCACCTGTCGGTTTCAAGGTTAACAGGAGTCTGAATGGCAGATTGCAGCTTTCTTCTTTTTTGGTAAATTGAACTTCAATTCCCAGGCTTGGGAATATGGAGAAAAACTGCATTGGTTGAGAATTCGGGGGTGCTGTGATTCAACATTTCCAAGAGGATGCAGGGTTGAGAAAGCAAAAATGCCTAGCAAAGCTGTTAGAATGTGTTTCATGAGATTTAATAGACAGAAAGCCATCCAAATGGATGCTTATTGATTGTCAATCCTGTTTATGGGTAGTCCTTGACTTATCATGACAACTGAAACCAGACTTTAGTGTCTGAGCAAGGTGGTTGGTTAATTGAGTCATGCTCATTTAGATTAGATTAAATTAGATTTATTGGATTTATATGCCGCCCCTCTCCGCAGACTCGGGGCGGCTCACAACAATGGCAAAAACAGTACAAAGTGACAGATCTAATATTTACCAATCTAATTACAGTTTTAGGTTAAAAAATTCATAAAAACAACCCCAATATATATAAAAACAAGCACACAATCAATCATACACCAAAACAATATGGGCAAGGGGGAGATGTTTCAATTCCCCCATGCCTGACGGCAGAGGTGGGTTTTAAGGAGTTTACGAAAGGCAAGGAGGGTGGGGGCAATCCTAATCTCAGGGGGGAGCTGGTTCCAGAGGGTCGGAGCCACCACAGAGAAGGCTCTTTCCCTGGGTCCCGCCAGACGACATTGTTTAGTCGACGGGACCCAGAGAAGGCCAACTCTGTAGGACCTAACCGGTCGCTGGGATTCGTGTGGCAGAAGGCGGTCCCGGAGATAATCTGGTCCGGTGCCATGAAGGGCTTTATAGGTCATAACCAACACTTTGAATTGTGACCGGAAACTGATCGGCAACCAATGCAGACTGCAGAGTGTTGGAGTAATATGGGCATACTTAGAGACGCCCATGATTGCTCTCGCAGCTGCATTCTGCATGATCTGGAGTTTCCGAACATTCTTCAAAGGCAGCCCCATGTAGAGAGCGTTACAGTATTTATTTTTTGCCATGGCTGTTAAGTGAATCACTGAACTTGCTAAGTGGCTTGTGCAGTCATCAAATGAATCTGGCTTGCTCATTGACTTTGCTTGTTTGAGTTAGCTGGGTTAGTTGCAAATGATGATGCTGTGATCCCTGGATGTTGCAACCATTCTAAATACATCCTGGTTGCCAAGAGCCCAAATTTGGATCAACATATCTGTGTAGATATGATAATTGAAAGTGTGAGGATTGATTGTAGTGAAGGGCTACCAAAATTTTTACTACCATACTGTGGATGTGACTTATTTTGTGGGTGTGACTTGCTGGCCATGTGTCCAGGTAGGAGTGGCTTGACAATCATGTGGCTTGACTAAGGATTTTCCAAGAACCTCAAAATAATACCTATATCAATGGACTCAAAACAAGCAAGTCATCGAATTTACCCTCATCCTAGAAGTGAGCAACAGTGTGATGACAAAAACATTTCACTTAGAATTTTGTAAGCACATTTTGAACATTGTCATAAAGGTGCCTTCGTGATTAAAATGGCCATCACAAAATAATCATTTACTCAAAGGCAACAATTTAAAATGTCCCTTGCTACTTTCACAGCCTAAGTGAATATCCCAAAATGCTCCATTCCACTTAACATTCTTAATCCTCCTTCCTGCAATCAAAACATTAGGTTTGAAGCATTATTCATTTTATTTTCTAGAGCAGGGGACACCAGACATGGTAACCGAGTCTCCGGAAAGGGGCGGCATACAGATCCAATAAATAAATAAATAAACTTTAAGACTTGTGAATTCCAACTCCCAGAATTCTCCAGCCAACCATTCCTATTTTGGGGTTTTGCCTAGAACAGGAGTTGGCAAAATCAAATCTAATTTGTAAATTCGCTCACATATGAATGAGAGGGGTGGCATACAAATATTATTATTATTATTATTATTATTATTATTATTATTATTATTATTATTATTAATAATAATTGAACAGGGCAGGCACCCCTATCCATTATTGACTGTCCTTTTAAGAAACCAGCATGACTGCATAATAATAATAATAATAATAATAATAATAATAATAATAATAATATTAGTAGTAGTAGTAGTAGTAGTAGTAGTAGTAGTAGTAGTAGTAGTATTTACATTTGTATGCCGCTCTTCTCTGAAAACTCGGGGCGGCTCACAAAATGACATCTGGAATTGTATCCAAATGTGTGTTGAAACTGTGGATTTTTACCTGTACCCTAGAGTCACTGAATGAATTGGGCAGCTGTATAAATTACTGTATTTTTGGAGTTTAAGACACATGTTTTTCCTCCTAAAAGAGGCTGAAAATTTGGGTTTGTCTTGTATTCCAAATGCAGCTTTTTCTAAGCGCCCCCCCCAGCCCTAACGAGGTGCTAATAATCTTCCTGGGTTGCAGGATTTTTTTTCATTCCTACTCCCTCTGAATAAGATTTTTTTCCAGACCAAAGTTTTTTCAGGCTTGTTTTCATTGCTACTCCCTCTGAAAAAGGTTTTTTTTCCAGCTCTAACCAGGGGATAAAACCATGTGCTGAAACTGACCAGACTAAGGACACTAGAGGAATACTTGGTCCCCCCCCTCCCCAGTATTTTCCTTTCCCAAAACTAAGGTGCATCTTATACTCTGAAAAATATGGTACTTTAATAAAGTATTAAACCTTGAGAATTTGGAGCTGGGTCATCCCCACTCTAGGTCTCAACCCACCATATAATTTTGAGAATATCTCACAAAAATGTTTTAAAAGATCTTATTCTAATTATTGCATAAGTCACCCAGGGAAGTGTGTTCTTGGGTGGCATACAAATAATACCCATGATGGCACTTGCACCATGCTGGGGACTCAATCATCAACTGTGGCAGACAATTTGTAGCTGCATATTCTTCTAACTTCATTTTTACATTCACTCATCATGTGTTCACTCTCTATACAGCCACCAGCTGTTAGGGCATTTGTCCCTCTCCCTGATTGACAAATCTCCAAGAGACAGGAGTGTTGCTATCAGAAAGGTCAGAGCAAAAGATGCTTGGGCCAAGTATGAATGAGTTGCCAGCCTTAGGGGGTTTTTTTGTTTTCATCTGATGTCTGGAAAAAAGAGATCCAGCTGCCAATCTGGAAAAAGCTGCTGAGGGGCACAAGTCATGTTACAATCTGCCCTAAAATATGGGTTGGTGGGAGAGGAGAATTTTTGCTACGGTAGTAAAAATCCTTGTCATCCAATCGATCATGTTTAGGACTGCTAGTTCTGAGTAGCAAAAATTCAGATGTCCATCAGATTAGATTAGATTAGATTAGATTATTACAGTTGGAAGGGACTTTGTAGGTCATCTAGTCCAACCCCTCACTCTAGCAGGAGTCCCTACATCATTTCAGACATATGGCCGTCCAGTCTCCCTTTGGAAGTCTCAAGTGTCTCAAGTGTTGGAGTTTCTCCTTATTTCCAGGTAGAATCTCTCCTTGGTCAGCTTCCATCGATTATTCCTTGTCCAGCCATCTGGTGCTTTGGTAAACAGCCTGATCCCCTCCTCTCTGTGGCAGCCCCTCAAGTATTAGAAAACTGTGATCATGTCTCCCCTGGTCCTTCTCTTTGCCAGACTGGCCATGTACAACTGTTCTTTGTATGTTTTAGTTTCCAGTCCCCTGATCATCCTGGTTGCTCTATTCTGCACTTTCTCCAGAGTTTCGATGTGTTTTTTGTAGTTTGGTGACCAAAACTGAAAGCAGTACTCTAGGTGTGATCTAATTAAGGCTTTATAGAGTGATATTAGAATTTCAAATGATCCTGATTGTATTCCTCTGTTAATACAAATGCATGGTTGGCCGCTTTAACGGCCAGCCGAAAATTGCTCTGGGACAAATGCAGCTTTGGCAATTTGCCTAATTAGGCATCTGTGATCTTGCAGGGGATCACAAGATCACTGTTGCAGGGATTCGCGTTTCCAGTGCTGCCTGTTGGAACCGGAGGCATGCCTGGACGAGCCCTATAAGTAGGGCTGTGCCACAGCCGTTCTTCCTTCACCCCCGGCTCCTGAAGAAGTAGACACCCACCCACCCGCCCTATCTTAAAGTGTGCCTTGAAGGGGTCACCCACGGGGGCCGAATAGGAATTTTTTGCGTCCTCAGCGTTTTAGTGGCGACCGTTTTTTCACCTATTCCACACTGGGGAGTGAGGATGGCTTGGTTAGAGGGTGTGGCGCATTTAGTCACAATTTGATAATTGGCTTCCCTTTGGTCACTGAGGTTGGCAGGTTAGGGGCGGAAATTGGGCGGTGGTAGCAACTGCTTGTTCTCCTTTGAGCATCTTTAAAGATGATGGGCAGCCTCTCGCCAGGAGCTCATGGTGTCTGTACCAGCCTGGGCAATTGGAGAGGGGCTGCCCTTGGGACTCACCTATCCCAATAACCGGAAGAGGATGGGACAATAAGTCCTCCCACATGCCAGGGCATGGCCAGGAACCAGGTGAAGGCGTGGTACCTTCACCTTGTTCAGCAAGGAGCTATGCCCATAGTTGCCCAGGAAGGTTATTCGTGAATTATTTCCACTCCAAAAAATTTTAGTTGCCTCTGCAGGTCCTGGTTATTGGTCGATAATCAGTTAAAGTTCATTTCACTTTAATAAAGTGATCCATTTAAATCCAGCTCTTGGTGTCCGTGTTTTTATTCCGCCTCCGGTGCAATTTATGGTTGTCTTGGCTTTTTTGGCTGCCACTGCATATTGCTGGCTCATATTTAGTTGGTTGTCCACCAAGACTCCAAGATCCCTGTTGCAGTCACTGTTATTGAGTGTGGTTTCACCCAGTTTATGTTCTGGTCTGGCTGGCTACTCCAAAAATACGATCTTTACAGGCTTGTATTTTCAAAAGAACACTTCTTTATTTACTTTCTTCCACATTGGAATTCGTCAGTATACATCTCCGGCATGCAAAATGCATCCATCATTTCCGGTGAATTCTGGATGCGAGGTAATTAATTAATTTACACACTCTGAATAGCATATTCCAAACCTCTTCCCCCCAAGTTTGTCCCTTCTTTTCTGTGACCTCCTAAATTTGGCATTTAACCAAGGACTATCCTCTACATCCGCATTATCTGAAGAAGTGCTACTATGCTACTATGCATACTATTGTCCAATAGATTTTCTATTAAGTTCTCGTCACCACTATCCTCCTCCACTTCTCTTAAATCAGGGTAATTGGCTTCTAAGTTTTCATCCTCCTCTGAATCTGACATTTCCAAAGGCTGACAGGGAACACTCGCAACAGTTTATATGTATATCTTAGTTTTTTCTTACCTAGGTGTAGGATTTTACTTTCCTCTGCACTGAATTTCATTTTATTTGATTGGATCCAATGTTAGAGCCCTACATGGCATTGGACCAGAATATCTCCGAGACCGCCTCCTGCCGCATGAATCCCAGTGGCCGATTAGATCCCACAGAGTTGGCCTTCTCCGGGTCCCGTCGACCAAGCAATGTCGGCTGGCGGGGCCCAGGGGAAGAGCCTTCTCTGTGGCGGCCCCGGCCCTCTGGAATCAACTCCCTCCAGAGATTCAAATAGCCCCCACCCCTCCTCACCTTCCGTAAAATGCTGAAGACCCACTTTTGTCCCCAGGTGTGGGGATAATTACCATCTTTCCCTCTTTTTTATTATCTTTTTTGGCCTTACTGTATGATAGATTGGGTTGAATGTGTATGACTGCATAGTTTACGGAGAGGGGCAGCATACAAATCTAATAAATAATAATAATAATAATAATAATAATAATAATAATAATAATAGTTAGGATTTTTATTATGTTATTAATGCCTTCTTAAATGGATTTAATTTTTTATTATTAGATTTGTAATGTATTGTATTACTGTTATACTGTGAGCCTCCCCGAGTCTTCGGAGATGGGCGGCATACAAATCTAATAAACTATAAACTACAGCTATAACTAACTGTCAAGATCCATCTGGAACCTGAGCCTGTCCTCTGGGGTATTAGCTATTTCTGCCAGCTTGGTATCATCTGTAAATTTGGTTAGTTCCCTTTCTATTCCCTCATCTAGGTCATTTATGAAGATATTAAAGAGTACTGGGCCTAGGACAAAACCTTGTGATACCCCACTGCGTACTTCTCTCCGTGTGGACCCATTGGGGGCTACTTGTTGGGTATGATCAGCAAAGAGTTCAAAGGCTTGGTACTTCTTTGCTGCCACCTAGAAGTTACCTCAAGGTTTCCTACCCTTGATTTGAAAGTGCTAGGTAAGTTGAAAAAGGATTTCATGGAGAAGTGAATGTTATTCAAGTGATGGACAAGGCTTGGAATCTTGCCATTCTCCATAATGGAGATGCTCTGCCCTAGATGTAGAGTTATGTACAAGGAGGATCAGTCATGTTCTGGAGGCCAAAGAACTAAAAATTGATTTAAAGTGATTTGACTGTCCCTTCTCGTGACAGGATATCAAATCATGCATTATTTGCAGATGGAAAGTCCCATACATAAATCAAAAATCCCATGAAAGGCAACCACAAACCTTTTATTATCACCATATGAACTCTACCAGGCTGGGAGTGATGCTCAAATCTCCACATCTCATTGCACTGCTCCAGAAATAGCCCCAGATCTCCAAGTTCTTTTACTCACATTTATATTCAACAATGAGTCGACTTATTTCTTGCTTTAATTCCATTTGAGGGGATCCTCCTAAACCAGGGGTCAGGAACTCATGGCTATGGAACTGCATGTGGCTCTTTTATCCCTCTACTGCGACTCCCTGTCACTCAAACTGTGTCACTACTGCAAATGTGTGATACCCTGCAACACGCAATTTATTGAGCGTTTTGACCCTTGGCCAAATATGGATAAATCCAAGAAAAGAAAAAATTTAGAAGAAAACAGAATCTTTAATTCAACTATATATGCTAGTTTTGTGGCTGCTCAGGAAATAGTCAGGCATGGGAAGAGTTTTGTGGCTTCTGGGGTTTTCTTTTTTTGTGGGAAATGGATCCAAATGGCTCTCTGAGTGTTTAAGATTACTGACCACTGTCCTAGACTATCAGAGGCCAATTGTGATACCCAACTATTTGGGGAGATCACCTGCTTTGTGGCACAAGGAGGTAGAAGCTCTTGGTAGCAGGCCAAGGATGCAGCAGAAAGCGGCTTAGCTCCAACCTACCATCCAGATCAGTTTGCTTCCCAAAAGGCCTGAATCACTGCATGCAATCTGAAAAGAAACACTTCTGAAAAGTAGATTAATAGCAGATGCATTCCAATATTAGCTCATTCACCATACTAGACGTGCATATAGAAATTGCTTATACTAAAATAGTAAAATACAGGTTCTTCCTTTTCGGATTTCTGTTGTTGTTGCTGTTGCTGTTGTTGTTATTATTATTATCATTATCATTATGCCTTTATTTATTTATTTATTTATTTAACTAATTGATCAATTAATTAATTAATTAATTAATTCTAGTTCTATACCACTCAAGTCCCCAGGGACTCAGGGCCACTCACTATAGAAATAAACATAGATCAATATAAAAATAGTTAAAACAATGAACAGCAAAAACAGTTCCATTTAAACTAGTTACAGCCATCCATATATTCATGGAATATATGCAATACAGATTCCATTTGTCAGTAGCTAAAATAATGTTCTAAATTCAATATAAATTTTTCAGCAACCAAGTTCATTCCAGGCTCCACTGACCCAGAACTGGCATTTCATTCAAAGGTGGTTTATCACAATGCTCCTATCCTCCAGCAGCACCCAGCTAAAACAAGTTGCCAGATTAACTAGACAGACAGAATTCAATTCATTGGCTAAACTGTAAGGCCTCTTTCCTGAATTGACTTTCAGGTAAATCTGGGTCAAAATGAAAAGCATTTATTTCTATGGAAGTGGTTAATTCCTGCAAAAAGGGGATAGGCATGGGTGGATTTTTAAAAAAATTAGCAACAGGTTCTCTACTCGGTTCTTTAGCATGTTCCTACCAGAAGGGTAAAAGACACCACACTAGTAGCAAAAGGTGAGCTGCATGTGCAGCTTTGTGTATCTTGTTGTGTGCATGCATCCCAGCATATTTTTGCTTCTGTGTATGCACAAGAAGCAAAATCTTGTGAGGGGACGCACACACGAGAGAGATTTCAGTATTTTTTGCTTCTGTACATGTGCGGAAACAAAAAAAATAGCTGAAATCTCACACCATTGTGCACATCCCCTGATGAGATTTTGCTTCATGTGCATGCGCAGAAACAAAAGCTTACTGGATGTGTGCATGCACATACAAAACACCCGAAGCTGTGCACGTAGGACACCGGTAGTGACGGTAGGAGCAATCTGCCCCTGATCTGGACCTGGGCTCTGGAGACTTTCATCAAGACTCCATGAGGGGGAAAGCTGTCTCCCTTGGGCTCCAGAGGCCCTCCAGAAGCTGGACATAGGCCCATTTCTGGACTTCTGGAGCCTCTGTGAGGCCCATTTTTCAACCTCCCCAAGCCTCCGCATTTACCTGGCATCCAAAATGGGCTGCATGGAGACTTGTTCTGCCGGGCTCTATGGTATGAGTCTCCTGAAAATTCAAGGGTGCAAATTTTAGACACACACACACTTGAAAGTTCAAAAACAATATTCTTTATCACAAAAATCCAAAAGAAACAAAGCACCCTTTTTGTATTGCAAAGAGCACTCATCCCAAAACAACCCGTACAATCCCCTTAATCAGTCCTTAAGTACCTAGCTAGCAGCTGTGAAGAAACGTCACAGCCCTCCTTCTTCCACAAAGTGAAACACACACACTTTGCTCTACTTTGGTTTCAAAGTCGTGAAAAATCAACAAACAGCAAGGCACAGTCCTGAAGAACAACGATCAGATAATCTTCCACAATGGCCCAAGCCAGTACGCTGCTATTTATATCAGCAGCTCTAATTACTGGAGCCCCACCTAAACACAGGTGGCCTCTCTTATCTCCTGTAATATTTCCTCAATTGGTCTCTTCTATGCATAAGTCTGCGCCTGCGTGGGTCTAACACTTCCTCATCCAAATCAACTGAAGATAATGGAGATTGGCTTCCTGGGCTGTGTGCCAAGCCCCCTCTCCCAAGTCACCCCCACCTTCTTCTTCATCCGAGGAAACTGCACTCCCTGACTCTGTCGGCAATAAAACAGGCCTATGACATGTTGATGTTTCCCCTGCATCCACCTCCACATTCCTTGGGGCAGGAGCTGGGCCAGAGCCAACCACAACAGAGATTCATGGGAGGGGAAGGGTGAGGTGTGAGGGACCAGTCAGGAGTGGGATTTGGGGGTTCACTAAACCATGAAGAGTTTTCACTATTGCCCAAACCTGGGCAAACCCAGAGCAGCCCACTCCTGAGGATAGGGATTGATTTAAGGGGATGGGGAGAAGAATATTAAATTACTTTTGTTAGATGTCTCCTTCCAAAAACCTCACTCCTTACTAACACTGATGATGTTATCTAGTTTGGATAATGAAACATCTGCAAGAAAACAACTAATCTCATAGAGCACCAAGGACCCCTCATTTCAACCCCAAGCCACAAATATTTTCCTTTATTGGTATATTCCCATATTTTCTTGCTCAGAATGAATGCCTTTGTGTGCTCAGTTAAATGAGAGTTATCCTAGCATTCTTTCTTCCATAGTAAACAATGATTACTAACCACTCAGTCTTGTGATAAAATGTTTATTATTTGTTAAGCAATCATTCTCGTCATGTCAATACAGGAATGGCTTACTTTTATGCTGCTGCAATGGGTGCCCAAGATTTTTTTCACCGACTGCTGAGTTTTGAATTTTTTTTGGCTAAAGGAGAATAGGTATGGCGCCACTGCATTGATTGACGTTTGCTCTCTGCGGTATGGTGATAAGCCCCAGTTTCATCTCCTGCCACTATACAGTTGAGAAAAGCCTCACTTTCAATCTTGAAACGGTCAAGAAATTCTCATGTGGCACTCTGTTGATTTTGTGCACCTCAGTAAAGATCTTGAGCATCCATCGCAGCAGCATTCATGCCCTCAGCATTCAGGTAGCATATTGCAGCGCGCACTTCGCACTTGGAGGGAAACGGAATGAGGACGCTCATCTCTAACCTTCACCACAATGCTAGTTGATGATCTACTGACCACTGGCACTGCCCGTTCACCTTTGCTGGCTTCCTGCTATACAATAGTAATACCAACTTCCCCCGCAAACTTTCCCCATGAGAGCTACGTGCCTTGTAACCTTACTTTCTGGATAACCCTCGTATATAAGTCAGGAGGGAGGGAGGGAGGATATTTCTTATTTAGCTTTATAGAAAGACACAAGAGCTAAAAGGGAAGGAATCAGAATTTTGAGAATGTATTTACATTTAATTTTACAAGAAATAAATCTAATGACCATGTACATGATTCAGAATTACATAAGCAATAAAACCATAATTACCTTTGTATTAATGTCTGCAACTCGTGTGGGGCTTTATTCGGCAAAGTAGCTCATTGCTGCCTGACTTGAGTGATAGCAGAGAAAGTGATTAGGATGAGATAATTGCTAACTGAGCGAGATAGGTAGGCATTAATTAATAATTAACTGTCTAAGTAGAAATCTTTAGGAAAAGGTGATTCATTCTCCTTAGGTTTGGAGGGACTGACACTTATTAAAACATCATAAAAGAGGTTTCAAATACCCTGGGGTTCCTTGCATGTGGGCATATTTAAAGAAAATTCTGGAATAAAATCCACTCAGCTGATTACAAGGGTTAGCGGTCGAGGTTAGATTTATTTATACCACCCCCAGAGATTGGCTTGGTGCCAGCTGAATTCAAACAGGAAACAGAATTATGGCAGATTTATTTTCTGTCCTATATCATATTGCTTTTGAGCCCCCATTCACAGAAAGGATTGGCCATGATTGGAACGGTGCACAATACTCTTACTCTACTCCAGGTATGTCAAACACAAATCTGGCCCATGGGGTGCTTAGTCTGGCCCGCTACCTATTAGATTAGATTAGATTAGATTAGATTAGATTAGATTAGATTAGATTTATTGGATTTATATGCCGCCCCTCTCCACAAACTCTGAGCGGCTCACAACAATAATAAAAACAGTACATAATAACAAATCCAATGCCCACCAATCTAATTACAATTTTAAGTTAAGAAATTCATAAAACAATCCTAATATATATAAAAAACAGGCACACAGTCAATCAATCAAATGGCAAAACAACATGGGCAAGGGGGAGATGTTTTAGTTCCCCCATGCCTGATGGCAGAGGTGGGTTTTAAGGAGTTTACGAAAGGCAGGGAGGGTGGGGGCAATCCTAATCTCGGGGGAGCTGGTTCCAGAGGGTCGGAGCCACCACAGAGAAGGCTCTTCCCCTGGGTCCCGCCAGACGACATTGCTTAGTCGACGGGACCCGAAGAAGGCAGACTCTGTTGGATTCCTATTACCGCTGTTACTGGTACACTGCGCACACTGCTATAGTTATCTTGTGTGTGCACACACAGGTCCCATTGTGTTTTTGCTTCTGCGCATGTGCAGAAAGCAAAGTTTTGCAAGGGGCATGCATGCACATGGTTTTGGTGATTTTTTTTTCATTCCACAGAAACAAAAAATCTCATGCGCATGCGTCCCCTCATGACGTTATGCTTCCTGCACATGTGCAGAAACAAAAACATGCTGGGATGCACACACATGCACACAAGATAACTAAAGCTGTGAGCACAGTGCAGCGATTGCTACCAGTGCACTGTTCTTTACCATACTGGTAGCAAACTGCTACTGAACCACCCCGCGCCCCCCAAAAAAGAGTGAGGGACCGGCCTGCAGTGTCTCTGCCATTGAAAACAGGCTTCTAGGCTCCATTTCTGGCTGTGAAGGCCTCCTGCAACGCTTTGCCAGAGAAAATGGAATATTTAATGGAAAAACTAATAGTAATAATAGTAATATAGAAATATTACAATAGGAAATAAGAAGCAGGACTGTCACACATTGCCCAATATTTTTAAATGTTTATCTATATATGTTTATATTGAAATAAATAAAACAGAGGAAATGGAGTTCGGGAGGGCTCTATTTTCACTGGCAGAGCACTGCAGGAGGCCTTCACAGCCTGAAAAGGAGATCAGGGGCCAGTTTTCGCTAGCAGAGCACTTGGACTTCCACAGGCCCCCCCCAACATAAGTGACATCGAGCAAGTCATGCCCATTCTGGCCACAGAGAGAGAGAGACAGAGAGAGACAGAGAGAGAGTGAGTGTGAGAGAGAAACACAACCCTGTAACAGCCCTCAATATAATTGAGTTTGACACCCCTGCTCTAGTCTATCCAGCCCAGAGATGGGTTCCTACTGGTTCAGACTGATTTTACAGAATCAATAGTAACTTGGCAGCCTGTGGTGCTCACTGGAACCGGCAGTGACCCAGGCCTGCCATGCCCCAAGCATGCACAGAAGCCTTTTTCAGTACTGCACATGAACATGCACCTGCAAAGCATAACACACATGTGCACATGCATGAGTGAACCAGCAGTAGAAGAATCCGGAACCTACTCCGGAGTAGAAGAAGTAGAAGAATCTGGAACCCACTCCGGAGTAGAAGAAGTAGAAGAATCTGGAACCCTGTCTTTCCAGAACTGCAAGACCTGAAGCTTTCCAGATGTATTAGAATTTGATTCCTGCCATGTTCAACCAGGTTGGCCAAGGATGCAGATTCACCAAATCTGAGAGACATCAAATTAAGGAAATATCTTCTAGAAAACCTTCTAGAAAACCTTTGTGCAAACTCTGGCTCAGCCTGATTCACTGTCACATCATCTCTGTTGTGATAGCTACGTTCTTTTCTAAACACATCCTTAATTTCCTTCTAGCATTAGGCTAATAATAGGTTTTTATCATTTGAGGTCTTTTTAACACAGGGTGAATATCATTTCATTATTAGTTTCTGTTGATAATAATCACTGGTTATTTTTCACTTTTAGGGAGTTGATGTAATTAATTGGCTTTTATTAGTACAATAATGGCATTATTTTTATCCTGGAGCTTCTGGCCTCTCTCTCTCTCCCGCCCCCTCTCTCTTTCTCTCTCTCTCTGATATTTTATTAAGCAACTAAGATATATAACAAAATAATTAATTTGGGCTGCATTCCGCACCAAATGTTAAACCTAATTAGCTAATGGCCTAGCAGCTACATTTACACAAAATGCAAATGTTGGTTAATGCTCACTTGGTTTATTTTGTGTGTGTGTGTGTGTGTGTGTGTGTGTGTGTGTGTGTGTGTATGCATACACACCCACACATTCACACATACTCTCTATTCCTTTCAGTATAATCAACCTTATATAGCCCATAAAATGAATATGAAATAGTAAACCACACAAATTAAAGCATAACATGGGGGAGGGGGAATTAAAGTCTAGCTAAATCAGATTACATGAACACATTCCCACTTTCTTTTATACTTTTCCTGACATGCCCTACCCATTCTCGCTTCCTAATTCTGAATAGAATAGAATATAATTCTTTGTTGTCCAAGTGTGATTGGAAAACACAATGGATTTGTCTTTGATGCATATGCTCTTAGTGTACATAAAAGAAAAGATACATTTGTCAAGAATACAATGATTGTCATAGAGCAGTGTTTTTCAACCAGTGTGCCGTGGCACACTAGTGTGCCGCGAGACATGGTCAGGTGTGCCGCGAAGCTCAGAGAGAGAAATTTATTTATTTATTCATTCATTCATTCATTCATTCATTTATTAGATTTGTATGCCGCCCCTCTCTGTAGACTTGGGGCGGCTAACAACAATAATGAAACAACATATAACAAATCTAATGTTTAAAATAATTAAAAGACCCTTATTTAAAAAACCGAACATACACACAAACATACCATGCATAAATGGTAGAGGCCTAGGGGGAAGGGAATATCTCAATTCCTCCATGCCTGACGACAGAGGTGGGTTTTAAGAAGCTTACGAAAGGCAAGGAGGGTGGGGGCAATTCTGATCTCTGGGGGGAGTTGGTTCCAGAAAGAAAGCAAGAGAGAGAGAGAAAGAAAGTAAGAGAGAGAAAGAGAGAGAGCGAGAGAAAGAGAACAAGAGGGAGAGAAAGAACAAGAGAAAGAAAGCAAGAGAGAGAGAGCAAGAGAGAGCAAGACATAGAGGGAGGGAGGGAGCGAGAAAGAGAGCAAAAAAGAGAGGAAGGAAGGAAGAGAAAGAAAGAGGGATGGAGAGAGAGAGAAAGAAAGAGGAAGGAAGGGAGAGAAAGAGGGAGAGAGAAATAGAGCGAAAGGGAGGAAGAGAGAGAGAGAGAATTTTTTGGTCCAAACTTTTTTTAACACTCCCCCCCCCACACCCCAGGGTGCCCCAGGGTTTCGTAAATGTAAAAAATATGCCACGGCTCAAAAAAGGTTGAAAATCACTGTCATAGAGTACAAATAAGCAATCAGGAAACAATCAATGTTAATATAAAGCAACAGTCATTTAAAAAAAACCAAGCTGATAAAAAAGGGAACTCCCTAGGGGGAATTCCACATAGGAGAAGCAGTATTCGCTCCGAATATTGCCCCCAACAATTTGGGTCCTCATTTTTCCAACCTCAGAAACATGGAAGGTTGAATCAATCATGAGCCCTTCAGGATTGAACTCCAAGCTGTGGAAAGAGTTTGTCTGCAATGCTGCACTTTAACCACTGTAACCCCAAGGACCCATGGAACCAACAGTCCTGTGTAGGGGGTGGGGGGTATAAAGCACATGTAAGACAGGGCTTAGGTCACTCCTTGACTTTTAGACCCTTCCTGATGCCATTGCCCTTCTGGCAGTTCTTCTTTCAACATTCACTCCTCATGTTCCTCACCCAACAGCCGGAGTGGCGCAGTAGTTAGAGTGCAGCACTGCAGGCTACTTCAGCTCATCATTAACTGTAGTTCAGCAGTTCAGATCTCACCACTGACTCAAGGTTGACTCAGCCTTCCATCATTCCGAAGTGGGTAAAATGAGGGCCCAGATTGTTGGGGGCAATGTGCTGATTCTTTAAACCATTTAGAGAGGGCTATAAAAGCACTATGAAGCAGTATATGAGTCTAAATGCTATTGCTATATTTCCTAACACCCTTCTCCCAGCTTTTTCCATCTCATAGTCTTTCCAGCTTTTTCTCAGCTTTCTAGCTTTCCCGCTATGATAAACACGTTCATTTATTTTGTCACTCTGGGGATAGCTTGCAATCCTTCACTCCATTTTCTCTCTCAAACTTAATGAGATGAAGACTTTATGGGTTATACCCTGAAGCAACTTTGTAGGTTTACTAGTATCAAAGTCGACATCAAGGCAAAAGGGGCACAGTTGGCAGATTAGCTTAAAAGTGGAGAAGCATCCCTGTCTATGTTGAAACCTGGATATTCTGAACGGAGTGTAAGGAGGTGCTGGAATTGCAAAACCTGAATTCCCCCAACAACAACAACAACAACAACCCACCCATACTTTTATCCAAAGCAAGTTGCATTTTTGTTTCCAGATTTTGTTTCCAGATTTTTCAAGTTTCTCCTTTGGTCTATTAGGAATTAGTAGAAAAGCCTCTTTGGTCTTGCTAAGGGACCAGGCTAGAAAAGAGGAGACTGGAAGTTCAAGTCCCACTTTACCCATGAAAGTCACCTGAGTGACTTTACGCATCACTGTAAAGTTACTGCCAATGTAAAAAGGATGTTGAGACTCTAAAGAGAGTGCAGAGAAGAGCAACCAAGATGATGAAGGAACTGGAGGCTAAAACTTATGAAGAAACGCATGCAGGAGCTGGGTATGTCTAGTATGATGAAAAAAAGGACTAGGGGAGACATAATACCAGTGTTCCAATATCTCAGGGGTTGCCACAAAGAAGAGGGAGTCAAACTATTATCCAAAGCACCAGAGAGTGGAAATTAAACAAGGAGAGAAGCAACTTAGAACTAAGGAGAAATTTCCTGACAGTTAGAACAGTTAATCCATGGAACAGCAACAGCTTGCCTCCAGAAGTTGTGAATGCTGCAGGTTTTTAAGAAGATGTTGGATAACCATTTGTCTGAAGTAATATAACAAAGTTGGAAGGGACCTTGTAGGTCATCTAATCCAACACCCTGCCCAAGCAGGAGATCCTACACCAATGATGATGAGTCTTTTTTTCTGTGGGTGCCGAAAGAGTGTGCATGTGCACTATTGCACATGTGTGAATGCCCACACTCATAATTCAATGCTTGGGGAGGACAAAAACAGTTCCCCCCCGGAGGCCCTCTGGAGGCCAGGAACAGCCTGTTTCCCACCTTCTGGTGGACCCAGTAGGTTCATGTTTCACCCTCCCTGTTCAGCTGGGCTCTATGATATGAGCCTCCCAAAAAATTCAGACACACACACACACTTGAAAATTCAAAAACAATGTTTTTTATCACAAAATTCAAAAGAAACAGAGTTCTTTGCAAAGAGCGCTTTCCCAAAACAAACTTGTAGGCTGTAAAAACCCCTTAAACAGTCCTTAAGTACTTAGCTAGCAGCTGTGAAGAAACGTCACAGCCCTCCTTCTTCCACGAGTTGAAACACACACACTTTGCTCTGCCTTGGTTTCAAAGTCTTGAAAAATCAACAGAGTCCTGAAACAGCAAGTTATGGTCCAAACCAGTACGATCCGATAATCTCCACACTGCGAGGCCAGCGCACTGCCAATTTAACAGCAGCCCTAATTACTTGAACCCCACCCAACCACAGGTGGACTCAATTATCTCCTATAATACTTTTGAAGCTGTTCACTCCTATGCATAGCTCTACGCATGCATGGGTCTATCACTATTTCCTCATCCAAATCTAAGGAAGATAAGGATGATTGACTTCTTCTTGGGCTGTCTTCCAAGCGCCCCTCTTCCATCTCACCGTCACTTCCTTCTGCAGAGGATAATTCACCATCTGACTCTGTCGGCAGCAAAACAGGGCTATGACATGTTGATGTTTCCCCCGCATCCACCTCCTCAGTCCTTGGGGCAGGAGCTGGGCCAGAGCTAACCACAGCACTCCCCAGGCTCAAAAGGCTTCCCTGGAGCCAGAGGAGGGTAAAAATGCCCTCTCCCATCCCTCCAGAGGCTCCCTGGAAGCCAAAGACACCCTCCAAGAGCCTCTGTGCAAGCCAAAAATCAGCTGGCCACACACATGCACGTTGGAGCTGAGCTCGGGCAACAGCTCATGTGCTCCTACGGGTATGGTCAGGTGCGCAGTATCGGTAGCAAAATTTTGATATTTTTTTCTCCCCCCACCCCCTTCTGGGTATGTTTTTCCTATCACAGTAAATGAGGTTGAATGTGTATAATTTTAGAAAAGCTGTGCATTTGTGTGTACGTACATATTATGTAGTAGATAATCGGGTGGGCTACTGCCCGGAATGCAGTGGGGTAGCGAAAATGGAGCACCACCCCAGATCATCCAATCTGCACTGAAATATGTTGAAACAAAATGCACAAGCCACACCCACAGTATGGTAGTAAAAATTTTGGTAGCCCATCACTGCCTCAGATATGGCTCCACGTGCCACTTGTGACACCTGTGCCATAAGTTCACCATTGCTTCCCTACACCATTTCTGACAAATGTCAGTCTAATCTCTTCTCGAAAGCCTCCAGTGATGAAGCTGTATTGATAGGAAGGGCAGATAGTACAAAGAGGAAAGCTTGTAAGAAGTCCCCAGGTACACAGTAGTGCACACCTTGGCTTTTGCCACAGTTGGATCCCACAAAGCCCCCTGGGTTGCTCATTTCTGGATTGTGTTTCCATTCCGTAGTCTGAAAACGTGACCCCCACCCCTCCCACCCCCAGAGGAGAAAGCTACCACCAAAAGCCTGAGCTCTCTGCTTGAACAGAATAGATAAATAACCTGCTAAGGATTAATTTTTATTTTAATTGTGTGACAACTTGGGATGAGAGCAAAGGGAAGAAAATGCCAAGCTCTGTGGGCTTTTTGTTTATGCATCTGATGAATGCATGGAATTAGATGTACCTGGGGGAGGCCCGCCTGGGCTTAATTATTTTCTGTTTGCAGAGCTGTTAAGGAGCCTAAGTGGGGAGTGACAGAAGAGAGGAAGGTATTAAGTGACTTTAGAGACGCTGTTGCTCTATTGCCAAGTTCATAATATGGCACAAAATTCAGCTGTGGAGAGAACAAGGAAGGGAGGGTGTTTCAGGAGCAGCCTGTTTTGGAAATGAGAGACATGAAAAGATACAGCCAGTTCAGAAGCGTAAATTTAATATAACCTGTTTTGCTAAGTGTCAGGGCAGTGATCTGGTGCTCAAGCAATTGGTTCTTTTAGGATTGGGGTTTTAATCACATTGTATTTACCAGTTGTGCTGCTACATGTTGCTAAATAATGTCGTCTGGTGGGACCCAGGTGAAGAGTCTTCTCTGCGGCGGCCCCTTCCCTCTGGAATCAACTCCCCCCAGAGATTCGAACTGCCGCCACCCTCCTCGCCTTCCGCAAGATGTTCAAGACCCATTTATGTCACCAGCCATGGGGGGGGGGCTAATCTCCCCCCTTCTGACTTGTAGCATTTGACGGTGGTGTGATTGTGTAGTCTTGATTGATTTTAGTAATAATGGGTTGTAACTTGTCCTTTTTAATATTAGATTTGTATTATATTGTATTGTTATTGTTGCTGTGAGCCACCTTGGCATACAAATTGAATACATTATTATTATTATTATCATTATTATTATTATTATTATTATTATTATTATTATTATTATTATTATTATTATGTCAGTACAACACAGCAAACGAGATCACTATGCTGGATGTCGTATTTCATCACCAGTCGGGCGCTTCCCAAGCACCTAGGACTGCGTGATGTAGCGGCGAATTATGTTTGCCAATCCCAGTAAAGCGGCCTTTTGCAATTGACAGATGGAGATTTTTTCGATTCTGATGATTTTCAAATGTCCGCTGAGATCCTTTGGTACTGCGCCCAGCGTGCCAAGTACCACTGGGACCACTTTCATTGGCTTATGCCAGAGTCGTTGCAGCTCGATTTTTAGATCTTTGTATTTCACTAATTTCTCTAGCTGCTTCTCCTCAATTCTGCTGTCTCCTGGGATTGCAATGTCGACGATCCATATTTTCTTTTTCTCCACAATCACAGTGTCTGGTGTGTTATGCTTCAGAATTTGGTCAGTCGGAAGTCGGAAATCCCACAGTAGTTTTGCTTGCTCATTTTCAACCACTTTTTCGGGCTTATGATCCCACCAGTTCTTTGCCACTGGTAGATGGTAGTTCCGGCACAAGTTCCAATGGCAGCCATTGACAAATGAGCTACAGGAACAAAACAAACAAAGCTTACAAATCAAAAAGCAGCAGAAATTCTCAATGTCAGAGAATCGCACAATCATGAAGTGTTATTATTATTATTATTATTATTATTATTATCATCATCATCATCATCATCATCATCATCATTACATAAAGGCCAGCAATAGGTGGATTTCTTTTTCTTTTTTTAAAGGATTCAAATTAGGATTCAAATTAGGTATGAAATGCCATTGAATGTACACATTGAAGCAAGGAAGTAATATCCATTTCCTACCAGTTCAGTTTGCAAAAGTCAACAGACGTGACTTGAAGGCAACCAATAATTGCACCACACCAGTGTTGGGTTCCTACTGGTACGCACCACACCATAAGTCCAGTAGGGAAAATGGAGCTGTATGTGCATCTCCGTGTCCTCGGCACGTGTGGGCACATGTCCCAAGCGAGATTTTGTTTCTGCGCATGCATGGAAGTTAAAAAAAAATTGCCGAAAACTCGCTCTTGCACAATCACCTTATGACATTTTGCTTCTTGTGCATGCACCTGTAGCGGCGGTAAGTGGAATCCATCCCTGAACCACACCTCTTTTTTCCCAATTCATTGACATTTCCATTGTCTTTAGCAACTAATTAATACAATCAAGAGAATTCAAAAATATTTCATGAGAAGAGTCCTCCACTCCTCTGCTCACAACAGAATACCTAATTGCCAAGTCTGGTCTGCCACCATGCCTTTCCCTAATAGTTACCCATCCAATTTTCAATCAAAATAGGCCATGCTTAGCTTTTTAAAGGATCACCTACGTTTGGCTAGGTCAGAGGTGTCAAATTCGATTTCATTGAAGGCTGCATCAGGGTTGTGTTTTACTATGGGTGGGGGCCCGGGGGGCATGGCCAGGGTGCTTGATGTCACTCATGTCAAGGGCACCTCTGGTGGCCCGAGCACTCTGCCAGAGAAAATGGGCTCCCGCTCTCTGATTTTGGCTGCCGCAGCCTCCTGTAACCCTCTGCCAGTAAAAATGGAGCTTGGGAAGTCTGTATGCAGCCCTCTTGAGTTCTGTTTTCACTGGCAAATTGTTGTAGGAGGCAATGGTCTGGCTGAAGCCATTGTTGACTTGGAGACTTTGGCCTGCCATGCTTTATGCTTTAGAATGTATTCTTGCTGTGGGAACTCGGGAGGGGCTGTTGCATGAAGGATGTGGAGATGAAGCCATAACAAATTCCTTCTAGATTCTCAAGGTCATTCTTGTTCAGTAGTTGCCCAGAATCTGATGGAAGTAGTGGACACATTGCCAAAAGACGACTGGTCAACATGATAAACTTGTGGGTGTGGGAGTAACTTTATACTGGGTTGAGGAATCCTGGCAGCCTTAGATTCGGGTTTCTCACAGAGAAATTAACGTGGCTCTGTTAATAAATTGGAACCTTGAGGAAATCCATGACTCAGACTCTGATTTAATTTTGGACCCTATTGGGAAGACTGACAGCAGGCTTTTGTTGCTTTTGTTGGCAGAAGCACCATGTGCCAGTCCTTCACTCTTTCTAGGGTGCCCACATGGGCCAGATCTAAGTACCTCTCAGGCCAGCTCCAGATCCCGGTCCTTGAGTTTGACACCTCTGGGCTAGATGCTGCGATTGAGTACTGTTCTACCAATACCAGCAATGAACTGAACATGATTTTTGGCAACACTTTCTAGGGCATGCCCTCTGCTCCATTATCTCAAGTGCAAAGCCATATAAACTTGATTTCTGAGCACCTGATTTAATTTTGATACTCCCGGTGCAGAATATTATGATCAGTTTAAGTTCTAATGTGTTTCATTTTAACTTTGGAAGTGAGCTTTAATTGCCCTTTAATCCTTAACTAATCTGGAAGATGTTCTTGTGTATATAATAATAATAATAATTGTTGTTGTTGTTGTTGTTATTATTATTATTATTATTATTATTATTATTATTATTATTATTATTACAGTAGTACCTCTAGATACGAGCTGCTCCATATGCGAGTATTCCAAGATACGAGCCACGAGGGGAGAGAAATTTCTTTTCGAGACCCGAGCTCAAATTCAGGATACGAGCTGAGTGTCCACTAGGTGGCGCAATAATCCTTGCTTCTGGTTATCTTGGAGGGGAAAAACAAAGTCTAAAGCCATTTGTTCCAGATAGGAGTTGTTCGACATACAAGCTCCCTTCTGGAACGAATTGAACTCGTATCTAGAGGTACTACTGTATTATTATTATTATTATTATTATTATTATTATTATTATTATTTATTAGATTTGTATGCCGCCCCTCTCCGAAGACTCGGGGCGGCTCACAACAATAATAAAAACAATATTACAGTGGAACAAATCTAATATTAAAAGAGAAAAAGACATATAAAACCCTATCATTTAAAACCAAACAACACATACATACCAAACATAAAATATAAAAGCCTGGGGAAGGTGTCTCAGTTCCCCCCTGCCTGGCAATATAGGTGGGTCTTGAGTAGCTTACGAAAGACAAGTAGGGTGGGGGCAGTTCTAATCTCCGGGGGGAGTTGATTCCAGAGAGCTGGGGCCACCACAGAGAAGGCTCTTTCCCTGGGGCCCGCCAAACGACATTGTTTAGTCGATATCACGGTAGACCTCCTGGAATTAAAATAGTGTGAAATTTGCTAATAAAAAGCAAAATAAATACAGTACAGAAAATGAATAAGAAGCTATATGCTGGGGAAAGAACAAAATATTCATATATATATATGAATAAGTGGGACAGAAAGAAACTAACTCCGCAGATGCTCCGAAGGAAGCAAAATTGGCCTCCTGCCTCCACATATTATCATGATGAGAAGTGAAACAGCAATATTTAAATAAATTTTGCGGCTCCGGTTTGCACACAATGGAGAGACACTATGGATAGGCATATATGTTACACCAGTTTAGAAAGAACCAAACTCATAATGGAAGAATGGATGAGAGAGAATGGATGAGAGAATTAGTGGAGATGGCAAAACTGACTGCTTTAACTTAAGAAAAGAACCAATCTACTTACATTTCTGTTTGAGAACTTAAAAAAAATGAAATTTTTATTTTAGGTCATGATGATTATAATGCCTTTGTTGTTATAAAAATGCCTTGAAAAGAATAACAAAAAACAGAGTTGTAAGGGACCTTGGAGGTCTCCTAGTCCAACCTCCTGCTCAGGAAAGCTGCTGTCCCACTGCTGAGGAAACCCTATACCCATGATGGTGAACCTGGGGCATGTGTGCCACAGGGGGCACATGGAGCCATATCTGCTGGCATATGAGCTATTGCCCTAGCTCAGCTCCAGTGTGGATGTGCACACTGGCCAGCTGATATTTGGCTCAGACAGATCCTCTGTGTTCTGTCCCAGCACTGAGCCCCTCAAGAATCAGATGCACACCATCAGATTAACTAAGTAATGTTTTACTATGTACAAACGTCTTATGCAATTGAGTCTTTTCGCAAAGAAGTTAAATGCTAGCAAAATCTTCACCACACTGAATTATAAAGTCTTAGCAGCTGGCCAGAGTCCCAGGAATAAATAAAACAACTAACAACTAGATTGCAGTAGGTTTTATTATCATTGACTTACAGAATTTGGCTGGAAGCTTGGAGCTCATCAAGAAAGCCAAGAATGTAGTCCTTTTAAAACAGAAGCCGAAAATACAGGAATAGAAACTAGATTTATAAGATGAACGACATTGTCCTCTGCACTGGAGTGATGCATGACTTCATCTTAAATACCCTGAGGGCATGGCCTAATAGTCAGCAGTGCTACTTACGAGTAAACCTCCTCCTAATTAACCACTCATGCCTCCTAGAGGCTCTTTGAATCCTTGAATCAAGAAGAGGCTCCTCCCTTTCTCCTGAGTCACTCATCTCAGGAGGTGCAGAAGGCCCTGGTTGCTCTTCAGTCTCTAACACCGCGTCCTCTTCACTGTCAGACTCAGGTTCCAGGAATACAGGAGGCCTGTACTGTGCCTCCACTGTCTCTGAATCTTCAGGGTCCATCACTAATTGTGCAGGACACAAACAGGCCACAATACTCTGGTAGGGCGTTTTCTGCCTCTGGGGGGCCTCAGGGATGGGGGAGGCCATTTTTGCCCTCTCCAGGCTCCGTGGAAGTCTCTCGAGCCTGGGGAGGGCAAAAAACAGGCCTACTAGACCCACCGGAAGCCAGGAAACGGTGGAATGGGGATCATGCATACATACACAGGGGAGGGGGCGCAGGGGGGAACATTGAATTATGGGTGTGGGCACATATATGCATGTGATAGCACACACACATGTGCTTTCAGCACCCAAGGGAAAAAGGTTTCACCATCGCTGCCCTGTACCATTTCAAACAAATGGCTGCCCAATCTATTCTTCAACATTTCCAGTGTTGAAGCATTCGCCGTTTCGGGAGGCAAGTTGTTCCACTGATTAATTGTTCTGTTAGGAAATTTTTCCTTAGTTCTAGCTTACTTCTCTCCTTGATTAGTTTCCATCCATGGCTTCTTGTCCTGCCTTCAGGTGCTTTGCAGAATAGCTTGACTTCATTTTCTTTGTGGCAGCCCCTAAGATATTGTACTGCTATCATTTATTTATTTATTAGATTTGTATGCCACCCTTCTCTGTCACTCCTACTCTTTCTTTTAATTACTCTAGACATAACCAATTCCAGCAACCGTTCTTTATATAATTTTTAGAAAAGTAAAGCAAAAGGTTGAGATTGGAACGGGAGAAACACTGAGAAAAATTGAACATCAACACTTCCTCCCTTCTTCTTTCTTCTTGAAGTTCTCCTCTTTTTCTTTTTCTATGTCTTAATTTTTGTTTTTATTTGTATTTTATCTCATAATAAAATTTTAATAAAGAGAGGGGGGGAAAGAGAACCAAATAACTGTTTAGTATAGTGTGATGAACAAATCCAGACAATTCATTTGATTGCAGATTTCACTGCATATGTACTTAGAAAACAATTGATTGAATCAAAAACAGACTCCATAAAAAAATGGTAGCCCCAACCAAGAAGATACACTATCTAAAGGAGATAAATATTTCAATGAAGCTGCCCAACTTATTTGGAAGTAATTCATAACCAGCAGTAACCAGCTGTGTTCTTTTACCCATAGTCTTAAATGTATGAAATTGGAATCAAGTACATTTGCAGTATAAGCTAAGGTTTGCTTACTTATGGACTTAATAAGTTCATTGAGGGCTACTCTTAAGTAAATTTGTGTATAGGTTTGCAGCCTGGATTTAATTATTCCTTTCCCTACTCGGGTGTCAGCATTACTTAAAATTAATTATACCAATACACTATTTATGCCAATCGCCTTCCTTCCACCCTCTTTCCAATTAATCTCCAATTAATTTATTTGAAGCTAATTTGCTCATAGCCAAGTGGGTCCCTGGATGACTCAGCTCAGTAAAAGCAGTAAACTGGATTTGTGTAGATGGCTTGTGGACCACAAACTTGTGCAGTTCAAAAAGCACAACAACCATTCTTTGAACAGGCATTGCAACTGACAGCATAATTTCCCCCACCCCTAAAATCCAGACTTTCTTGTCACCATTCAGAAAATAAATAGAAATCGCAAGAACACTTAAACTTACTATATGTACTGCTTCCTATTGCTTTCACACTGGTTTTACAGAATCAGCTTATTTCACCCCAACAATCTGGGTTCTCATTTTACCCATCTCGGAAGGGTGGAAGATTGAATCAATCTTGGACCAGTCAGGATCGAACTCTTGGCAGTGGGCAGAAATTGTCTGCGTTGTGATCACTGCACTATCGGTTAACATAGGTCAGTCCTTCTCACGTAGTGGGGCGATACCCCCTGGAGGGTGGAGCAATTTCAGGGGATGCCCTGGGGGGGTGGGACCCCCTGGGGCAGCGGTCCCCAAACTACAGCCCGCGGGCCGGATGCGGCTCGCTGAGGCAATTTATCCGGCCCACAGCAGCACACAAGATTTTATCAATAGATATAATAAGCTCCCGAATCTCCTGTCCACTCACCGCAGTCTGCTGCTGAGTGAGGAGGCGGTACAGAGGCAAGGGGCGGGGAGGAAAGCAGGCCTGCAATTGGCCCCTTTCTTTGCCACCTTTAGAGAGAGAAACTGTTGCTGCCCTATGCATAGGGATTTGTTCATAGGTTTTTTTTATAGTCCGGCCCTCCAACAGTCGGAGTGATAGTGAACTGGCCCCCTGTGTAAAAAGATTGGGGACCCCTGCCCTGGGGGGTGGAGCAATGCCAGGGGACGGAGCAATGCCAGGGAATTCTGGGAAACACACATGGTCTTTCTCGATCGATTCCCCCAGATGAGGAATGTTTTCCCAATTGCACGCTGTTCCGAGCCCAGAAAGGAAGGTGGCCAGGTGGGGCAGGGCAGCTGCATCTGTTCTTGTTCTTGGCGGGCGCTGCAGTAGCAATGAACAGCATGGCGAACCTACTTCTAGACAAGTAGGAGCATCCTCTGCAGCTGAGTAAAATCTACAAATGGTACCCTAAATCCTCCTTCCACACCATTCACTGACAGAGGCGGCGTTTATGGGCCAGGACAGTGACTCCAAAACATGGGCTTGATTAAACTGTCCTGACCCTGTGTCACAAGAGGGCCCTAACCATGGTAGCCTATGCTACCACGGTTAGAAACAGGCTCCACTGAGTTTAATGTGACTTACTCCCAGGTAAGTGGGTAGAGCAGCCTTCCTCAGCCAATAGTTTGCTTGCAGCTTATAATAGAAACATAGAAGATTGACGGCAGGAAAAGACCTTATGGTCCATCTAGTCTGCCCTTATGCTATATCCTGTATTTTATCTTAGGATGGATATATGTTTATCCCAGGCATGTTTAAATTCAGTTACTGTGGATTTACCAACCACGTCTGCTGGAAGTTTGTTCCAAGCATCTACTATTCTTTCAGCAAAATAATATTTTCTCATATATTTTCTGCTTCTGATCTTTCCCCCAACTAACCTCAGATAACCTGGAGTACTGTATTCAGTTCTGGTCACCACACTTCAAAAGAGACATTGAAACTCTGGAGAAGATGCAAAAAAGAGCAACCAAGATGATTAAGGGACTGGAAACCAAGACTTACAAGGAGAGACTGAGGGAACTGGGCATGGATAGCCTGGAGAAAAGGAGGGCCAGAGTGGACATGATAGCAGTCTACAAGTATACGAGGGGATGTCACAGAGAGGAGGGGATCACTTTATTCTTCAGGGCACCAGAGGGCCGGAAGAGGAACAACGGCTGGAGGCTGACCAAGGAGAGATTCAACATGGAGATAAGGAGGAACTTCCTGACGGTCAGAGCGATCAACCAATGGAACAACCTACCAGCGGACATTGTGAACTTCAACACTCTGGACATTTTTAAGAGAAGATTGAACTGCCACTTGACTAGTGTGCTATAGGGTTCCTGCTTGGGCAGGGGGTTGAACTTGATGGCCTTCATGGTCCCTTTCAACTCTAACAATACATGAATAAGTAAGTAAGTAAGTAAGTAAGTAAGTAAGTAAGTAAGTAAGTAAGTAAGTAAGTAAGTAAGAAAGAAAGAAAGATAATAAATATTAACACTAAAATTCCATTGGGGTCCAGATCGGAGAGTTAGGGGTGTAAGAAATGTTTACTGTTTCGGAGGGGGGGCATAACAGAAAATAATTGAGAAGCACTGACATATGCAGATCTCAACTTATGATGACCAGTTGTTTAATGAACGCTGACATTTGCAACAGCCTTAGAATGGGTGTTTTATAGCCCAAGAAGAACCTCCTGGCTGTTATAATTGTTTGCCTACACTTCTGTGGTCATATAACCATGTCAGACACTTAGCAACCAATCGCCTTTATGATTTATGATATTTCTTGCTGGTTTCCAGTATTTTTGGCTGGTTTACAACAAACCATATCCATTTGAATAAATGGATTGGTACATGTGACTTCCGTCTTTGCTTAACAACCACTGGAAAAAAAGATCCTAGAATTGCATCCATGGAATTGCATGTAGATGCTTCCACTTACAACTCTAATGGCTTATAATCAGATTTCTGATCCCAATTCCAGTTGTAAGTCGAGGCCTACCTGCAACTTTCTTGTTGTGCAGTGACTGAAATAGCCAGTGAAATACAAAAATCCTTCTCCATATGATATCCCCAACATGAGTGACTGCAAGTCAACAGATAGCTTCAGGTCATCCTTCACAGACCTCTATCAGGTTGGGTATGGGAAGATTTTTTTCCAATTCTTGGTGTGACAGGTGACAAAACTCTCTCTGGGATGTCATTGATAAATTTCTTTCCTGTCTTGCTGAAGAAAAGCTGCCTGTCAAGGTTCCAAACAGCATCCAAAATTAAATCAGAGTCTGAGGCAAAGGATTCATCAAAGTTCCAATTTGTTAATAGAGCCATGTTGGCACATCTGGGTTAAATATGAATCTGAAGTCCTTCAGGTTTCACCACCCAGTTGAAAGTTCAAGTCCTTATCCCTACACCCACAAATCCATTGCGTTGTCCAGTCATCTATTGCCATACTTGCAGAGTCCACCCATCTCCTTCTGGGCAGGTGCAGAGGTGCAGAAACAAAGGATGACCTTGGCTTTCTAGAAATAATTGGTTATGGCTACATGCTAACAACCTCAGACAATTCCCCCTCCCATTTTCCCACAGTAGAAAATGTATAGTGGAATAGTATAAATTGTGGCAGGCCTAAGTTCCTAAATACAATGGCTTCGGCCTGACAAGAGGCCTCAGGAGAAAACTGTAGAAGAGAGAGATAAAATAACATAGGCAGTTAACACAGCATCACTTACTACCTCTCTCCCTCCAGAGGGGGAACCTTTGGCTTATCTGGATATTTATCATGGAATTGTTTCACTAATCTGTCAGCTTTCACATTCCACCTTTTACCCAGATGGCCATAGACAAAGGGAAAACCTTCCTGTGTACTAAATATTTTTTTTAAATTATTATTATTATTATTATTATTATTATTATTATTATTACTATTACTTATTGGATTTGTATGCCGCCCCTCTCCGTAGACTCGGGGCGGCTAACAACAATGATAAAAAACCCAGCATGTAATAATCAAATTAATAAAACAACTAAAAACCCTTATAGTAAAACCAAACATACACAAAAACATACCATGCATAACTTGTAATGGCCTAGGGGGAAAGAATATATTAACTCCCCCATGCTTGGCGATAAAGGTGGGTCTTGAGTAATTTGCGAAAGACAAGGAGGGTGGGGGCCACTCTGGGGGGAGTTGATTCCATAGGGCCGGGGCCGCCACAGAGAAGGCTCTTCCCCTGGGGCCCGCCAAATGACATTGTTTGGTCGACGGTACCCGGAGAAGGCCAACTCTGTGGGACCTTATTGGCTGCTGGGATTCATGCGGTAGAAGGTGGTTACGGATGTATTCTGGCCCAATGCCATTTTAAATGACCCCTATACATTCTGGAGTCTAAAATCTTCTTCACTTTATAATGAGTCTCCCCCATATATTACTACTGGAGGAGGGGGTGGTTGGGTTTGTGGCCATATGCTAGAACAAAATCACAGGCTTTAATAAGCTACAATGAAAGACTGGATGAATCTTTCCCAATATTCTAGGTAATTCAAGCTAAACTGTGAATGGGTTGATAATCTTAACTATTGGGAAACTGGGACCGGACCCAAAAATTTCAGCCCTAGCTTTTCGCTAGGCATTCTCAGCCAGATATATTTGGAAAACGAGAAAACTTTATCCCCCACATTGAAGGGGGGCTGGAGCGATTGGTGCTTGTCAACTTGCTTCTGGTATGTCTCTGCCACTCCAGTTACTGCTTTTGTGGCATTCTCCCACTGCTTTTTCAGTGTCTCCATGAAAGTGGAGGCTTCTGTGGGTAATTAATGCACGAAAACGAATTCCACACTGTGGGTAACCTGAAAAAAAGTTAGTCCAGAGCTGCTATGCACAGTGTTGTTATATGCTACCTCCGCAAATGGTAGCAACTCTGACCAATTGTCCTGCTTGTAAGTCACATAACAACAGATGTATTGTTTGATCATGGTGTTTGTGCGTTCAACTGCCCCACTTGTATTTGGATGAAAAGCCAAGCTGAGTCCTTGTGTGGATCCAATAGCTCTCAGGAACTCTCAGGGGTCTCCAGAACTTGGCCATGAACTGTATGCCTTGGTCAAAGATGACTCTTTATGGCATGCCATGTAGGTGTCAAATGAACTAAATGCTAAAGCACACTGCAACAATATCGCCAAAAAGGCTTCCAGAGTTGTTAACCTGATCTTACATAGCTTCTGCTCTGGCAATCTCTCACTACTGACTAGAGCCTACAAAACCTATGCCAGACCCATTCTCGAATACAGCTCATCTGTCTGGAACCCACACCACATCTCAGACATCAACACTCTCGAAAACATCCAAAGGTATTTCACCAGAAGAGCCCTTCACTCCTCCACTCGAAACAGAATACCTTACGAAAATAGACTAACTATCCTGGATCTTGAAAGCTTAGAACTGCGGCGCCTAAAACACGATGAAACGTCCTTCCAGTCAACGACTACTTCAGCTTCAACAGCAACAACACAAGAGCACGCAACAGATTCAAACTTAATATTAACCGCTCCAAACTTGACTGTAAAAAATATGACTTTAACAATCGAGTTGTCGAAGCGTGGAACTCATTGCCGGACTCAGTGGTGTCAGCCCCCAGCCCACAACATTTCTCCCTTAGGCTCTCCACGATTGACCTCTCCAGGTTCCTAAGAGGCCAGTAAGGGGCATACATAAGTGCACTGGTGTGCCTTTCGTCCCCTGTCCAATTGTCTTTCCTTTCTTTCACCTATCTTATATATTCTCTTCCTGTCATATTTCCTCTCCTCTAAGCCCACTTTCACTCTTTTTATATTATCACATGTCTATTTTCTTCCTATGTACTTGTGTATTGGACAAATGAATAAATAAAATAAATAAATAAATAAAATGTGTTTAAGAAATAGCTTTTGAAATCCACCATTGCTTCTCTGGTTGCTGAGCCCAAGTAGCTGATTCAAGGGTGCTGGATTTCAAAAGCCAAGGAAATGGAACGCAAAATTTCAAAGCAAAGGAGGCGAGAGAGCAAACTGCAGGATAAATTGAAAGTTAAAAGGTGTCTTATGATTAAAATTTCCACCAACTTTCCTAAAGCGACTTGAAACAACTCTGAGCATGGGATGGGTGCTACAATGAAGTTTCTAAACTTTGCATGGTCTCACTCACAAACCTCATTTCCCGGCTTCTCAGCAAGACATCTTGGCTCAGCTGTGCCAGTCTGGCTTGTCTGCACAAGCTCACATCATTCTCCCCTGTGCTGCTTGGTGGCCATGCTCCACCGTATCTTTTTAGCTTTGCTGGTGCAAAATGGCTGGTTACCATGATGATGGGAAATGGGAAAAGGGTCCGGAACTGTGGGTCCTCACAGCCATGTCTGGCATTCTGTGAGATTGGCTGAATTGGGAAGTGAAGCTCTTGCAGAGAATGGGTGAGTGCCACTGCTTTGAAACACAGGGGGTGGGTGGGTTCCCATCAGCCCTGGTTCCCAGCAGGCTTCTCCAACAGGTGCCTCCATTCAAAACCCAGGAAAGAAAACCCCAAACTCAGTAATGGGCAGCCAAAATGTTTGCTGCCACACTGTGGGTGGGGCTTATTTTGTGGGTGTGGCTTAATGGTCATGTGACTGGGTAGGAGTGGCTTGCCAGCCATGTGATCAGGTGGGAGTGGCTTGAACAATCATCAGCGTTCAAGTGAACTGCTAAGTCCCCGACTTACAACCTTATCAGTGTTGCGACAATTTGCATTTCCCGTGCTCATTATTATTATTATTATTATTATTATTATTATTATTATTACTACTATTATTATTACTATTATTATTATTATTATTACCGCCTCTCTCCGTAGACTCGAGGCGGCTCACAACAGTGATAAAAACAATACATGGTAACAAATCTAATAATTAAAATCTAAAATAACAGTTTTACATTAAAAAGTCTAATAAAAAAAGACAAACCCCAATAGATAAAATACATACACACAGTCATATCATGCACAAAATTACATAGGCAAGGGGGGGATGTCTCAGTTCCCCCAAGCCTGACGACAGAGGTGGGTTTTAAGGAGTTTACGAAAGGCAAGGAGGGTGGGGGCAGTCCTAATCTCTGGGGGGAGTTGATTCCAGAGGGTCGGAGCCGCCACAGAGAAGGCTTTTCCCCTGGGTCCCGCCAGATGACATTGTTTAGTCGATGGGACCCGGAGAAGACCAAATCTATGGGACCTAACTGGTTGCTGGCTCTTCCTCCTGGGTCACCACCCCCCACCTCAGGCTGGGTATCTAGGCAAACGGGTGCTGCCAGAAGCATAAACGCTGCCAGCACTTCCATCCTCGCCTTCTGCTTGCACCTCAGGTGCATGAGGCTGGAGGGGAGCCGGGCGGAAGAGAGGGAAGCTCGTCCGAGGGCAGGAAGGAGGAGAGCGGAAAAGAGCAAGGAGCACAGATGCAGCAGCAGCAGCAGCAGCAGCAGGGGAAAAAAGAAGAGCCGAGCCAAGACCAGTAATGCAGGAAGTGACAGCCACTGATCAGCTGGAGCTGCACACACATCTTCATTTCCACCGGTGGAACTGCATTCCACCCCATCCTGCCTGCTGCCCACCCCTGTCCCAACTCCATGATTGTTGAGAAAAGTACTTTTACTGGTTAGAACTGTTAGCCACAAGTTGAAAGCAAGATCTGAGGCTAAAGGGGCAAAAATCACATATAGAAAGCAATCCCAAAACCCTCCCCCCAAAGACCTGGGCTGGCCATCCAATCCTGATGCCCCCAAAATGTCATGTGGGCTGCAACCTCAGGTGAAGCCTTTGTATCGGGCATGCTGAAATCGTTGACCTTGAGTTGGCTGTAAATATGTCCATTCAACACCCCCCCCCCTATTTCTATGGCAGCTGAAGCAAGCAAGCAGTATGGAGGCTGATAGGAGCAGTCATATACCTTTTCCCCCCAGCTCATCTCAAAACAGATTGTGACTTTTCCCTTGTAACCGAGCCCCATTTCCTTCAATCAGGGTGGGAGAAAAGCACTATATGCTCAGAGGCACTGCAGTCTCTAGCGTGCTATTTTTGGTGCTTTGCTTCTTTCCACAATCTTGGAAAACGGGTGCCTGAGTTGATACTTCTGTCTGCCTTTTATCTGCTGCAAGGGAAGATTAATTTTTTAATAGATTAGAAAATAATATGAGGGACTTTTTGAGGAGAAACTTTGTGGTGTTGGAATGGATTATATGTCAAATTCTAGTGACACTATAGATTTTAAATGTTGGAATTAAGCTCTTGGAAACTTTTGGAAGTATTCACTTGTGGTGACAGAGAGCAAAAGGTATTTAATGGTACTATTTAGAAGTACCTTACAATTGAAAACAACTATTTTTGGCATCAATGCTTTATGAAAATAAAAACATTGGACCATGTTTGTACACAGTTACTTTGTACTCCATTTTCCAATTGTTTGTTTAAATATGCTCATGTGTAGTGTTGGGTGAACCGAACCTGCAAAATTCGGGTTCGTACCGAACTTTGCGCGATTCGGCATACCAAACCCGAACCCAAATTTTTGCAAATGTTCGCAAAGGTTCGGGTTTGGGAGAGAGCCAGGAAGCGCCGCCGCCTAGCTGTCACCTTCCGAAACAGCTGGGGAGCTGTCAGCCAGTTGGGAGGCGAAAAAGGAGGTGGGGAATCCCACGAGGAGATTCCAGGGTCGGAGCTTTGACGTCACTGAGACTGAAACAGGGACTCCAGGAAGGACATCTCAGTGACGTCAAAGCTCCACCCCTGGAATTCCCTCGGGGGATTCCCCACCTCTTTTTGCCTCCCGACCGGCCGACAGCTCCCCGGCTGTTCTGGGAAGTGCCACCGCCCAGCTGTCACCTTCGGAAACAGCGGGGTGCTTCTCAGTGGTCTCCCGAACGCTGAACCCGGAAATTCGGCAAAAGTTCGAGTTCGGAAGAGCACCGGAAAGCACCCCGACTGTTTCAGAAGGTGACATCTGGGCAGAGGGGGTTCCTGGCACTTTCCTGAGCGTCGAACTCGAAAGTTCGACAAAAGTTCGGGTTCGGATACCGAACCCGAACTTTTTAAAAAATCCGGGTGCCAAACCCGAACCCGAACTTTGTTGGGTTCGCCCAACACTACTCATGTGTCTTTTTAGCTATGCTAATGAAACTGTTTGTGCTGACTATTTTGATAGGCTCTCTGAATTTGCAGAAAGGATCCTCTGAGAAATAGTAGATTTGCAGCAGTTCTTTTTTAGAAGACGGAGAATGGTGATTTAATGACTGATCTATATGCTCTATCAATTATCTGAGGCCTGTAGTCCTCATTTGTACCACCCAGAGGGCCAATGTATGCCTGTAGATACTTCACTAGTTGCTTGGCAATTTATCTACTCCTTCTGCATTTATATATTCTTCTAAATATGTTTAAACTTTTTTTAAAAAAAAATGTCTGACTTGCCACAAAGCAAAATACCATCCTCCAGAAAAAATCATTTATTTCTTTATTTATGAGCCATCATTATTTTTATAAGTAATTCAAAGCAGCAAACATTCTGAATATCCCCCCTTCCCCTCCTCCTATTTTCCCCACTACAGTGCTGTGAGGTAGGCTGGGCTGAGACAAGGAATGGCTGGCACAAAATCAGCCAGTCGGTTGTTAACCCATTGAAGCATTTCTGAACTTTCCTGCAATGTGAAAAAGAGAGCTATATGCAGCAGACAGCATTTTGTTTAGAAGTGTGTCCACCTGTCTTGAAAAAGCAGAAAAATTATAAGCGTATGGTGGAGAGGGATGCATTTGTCTGCAATTCTTTAATCAAAACATTGCATTTTCTGTGGAAGAAAGGCAGCTGCATAATCCCAGGAAAAAGGAATTTCCAGAAAAGATCATGGAGAATAATAGAGCTAAGAATTTGTGGGAAATCCAGATCCAGAAGGACAGGCGAGCATCTCCAAACTAGACTGCAAAAAATATGATTTCAGCAATAAAGTAGTCAACGCCTGGAATTCACTACCAGGACTCTGTTTTTTCTTCCCCCAATCCCAAAATCTTCAACCTTACATTATCTACAGTAGACCTCTCTCCCCTTTTCTAAGAGGTCTGTAAGGGGCGTGTATAAGTGCACCTTTGTGCCTACCGTTCCTGTCCTAATGTCTTTTTTATCTTTTCTATCTCTACTTTATACTTATATTATGTTAAACATACTACAATACAATACTATATTTGTATGACTAAATAAAATAATAAAATTAAATATAAATTAAATAAATAAATAACTAAAATAAATAAGATAAAATAATAAAATAAAATAAAATAAAATAAAATAATAAAATTAGATAATCAACCAGACACTGTAGTTGTAGACAAATTAATAGACAAAGACCAGAAGAGCTTGGGAGGCCAGGCAAGCGGGACGAGGCAAGGCACCCATTGAACTGAGTGATGTGGAGTTGGCCACGCCCACCCATTCACATGATCGCTAAGCCACACCCACCCAATTACATGTCCACCAAGCTACACTCAACAAATCACCTCCAAGCCATGACCATAGAACCGGTAGTAAAACAATTTGAATCCCACCACTGATTCACCATCCAGATCACTGTGTCCCCCCCACTCTTTGGCAACTCCACTATAAAGTCCATTGTGATTTCCTCCCATGGCCTTGTTGGTTCTGCCACTGGTTGCAGCCATCTGGAGGGTTTTCCTGGTTGACTTTTCATTGTGGCCCAGATGGTGCAACTTTTCACATCTTTCTTTATGCCTGACCACTAGAATTGCTTTGTGCTAAATCATTTATTTATTTTTATTTTTATTTATTTATTTTGTCCAATACATAATAATACACAATGAAGGTTATAGAGGATATAGTAGAGAAGAAATACGAGATATAGGAGAGACTATAGGACAGGGGACGGAAGGCACTCTAGTGCGCTTATGCACGCCCCTTACTGACCTCTTAGGAAAATCATCCCCTATTCATTTCACATTCAGTAATTGCTGCCAGAAACCAAAGCCACTAAGGGTCCAAAGTGTGATCAGAGGATCAACTACTACCAATCATACTACTGTCACCTCATTGGTCTTGGATCTCCTACAGTTTAGAGGAGGCTTCTTCAACTCAGCTTCATGCACCACTGAATGGCTGATTGGAAATATTGCCTCCTATCAGTTCCCCTGATGACCCAATCAGTTGCATGGTTGAGTCCAGCTCCAAAAGGAATAGTGGGGTAATGAACATAGCTCAGGAGATCATTCCAGGAACTTTGTCTCTTGCACTGAGTCACTTGTTAGAGGTGAACCTGACCCACTCCCAATCTTCCTGAATCTTTCATCTGCAAACCATCATCAACTTATTCTGCCAACAACTTCTATGGTCCATCCAGTCTTGGTACCACTACAAAAATAAGAGACATAACTTTCCTAAATGATTACAGTTACAGATTACATTTGAATGTCCCACTTGTAACTCTGTCTCTGTGCTGTTGTTGAAAAGTGAGTATTCTTGGATCTTTCTGAACCTGAGATTTCCTCTCCTTGAATTTGTTTGCTAAAATATCATGTTTTCCCCAAAAATAAGACCCCGACTTATATTTTTTGAACTGTAAAATAAGTGCTTGGCCTTATTTCCATTCACTAAAGAGCCCAATTGGGCTTATTATCAGGAGATATCTTATTTTGGGGGGAAAGGAGTATGTTTTCATTCCTGTTTGCTACATAGAAGGCTTTGATATGTGCACTGCACTTTCTGCTGCATTGATGAAAGATATACGACTGTAATAAATATTTAGAATTCATTATCAGAAGCTGGTCATGTGTGTATAACTGGAGTACAGAACGCTTATTGTACATTTGTTGAATTAGAAAAAGCACATAATGAACTTCAAAGGTTTAAATTATGATAATTTTTTGCATGATATTTATTTATTCATTAAATTTGTATCCCCCCCTCCCAATTCCCAATAAATCTGGGCAGCTCACAAGTAAAAACGTTAAAATAAGAAAACAGTTTCAAGAATAGATAAAAATCAAAGAATAAAAGAAGGCAAGGATATAGAAATAATAATTGGAAAAGAACAAAAGAGAAATGAATCCACATAGTTCAAAGATGACTCCAAGGCCTTATGAAAAGCCAGCAGCCACTGTGGGTGTTCCATCATTTGGGGTTCTCAAAAATAGACTAGATAACTATTTGACCTAGATCTGTGATGGCGAACCCATGGCACACGTGCTACAGGTGGCACACAGAGCCACACCAGAGGGCATGTGAGGCATTGCCCTATGTCAATTCAGCGTGCATGGACATGCTAGTCAGCTGTTTTGCCCTCCAAAGCTTCCTCAAACCGGAAACTCGGAAAAACTGATTTCTGGTTTGCCCATTGTGCTGTGTTTTGCACTCTGGGGCTTCAGGAAACCTTCTCCAAAGGCTCTGGAATGCGAAAAGTAGCACAACAGGCAAATTGTAAGTCTGTTTTTCCAAACTTCCGGTTTGCTCATTTGACCATTTTTTCACTGACCTATGCGCATGTGCGGGAATGGAGGAGGGGGATTATGCTCATGCACAAGGGCAGCATAGGAGGTGCACATGCATGGGGGGAGAGAATGGATATGGGTACATGTGTGCGTGCTTGTACACACACATACATACACTTTTAGCATGCAAACAAAAAAAAAGGTTCATCATCGCTGATCTACGAGTAGATAGCATAAGGTCTACCTTGAGCAGGGAGTTGGATTGGAACATCTTCGACTCTTCCATCCTTATGATTCTATTCTTTGTGTGATAAAAGCTTATATGATGGAAGTAAAACATGTGAAAACAAATGGAATGGTTAGCAAATGGTTCAACACTGAATAAGGATCAAGATTAAGGGGTATGACGCCCTTGTAATTGTTTAATATACACATTAATTTATAACAATTTTTTGTAGTGATTAGAGGGGTATTCGTTGCTGCACGTGTTCCTTAATATGCAGATGATGCCATGTAATTGGTTGAGAACCAAATAAAATTTCAGTAAATGGTGGAAGGTCTTAAACGTAAAACGTATCAGGAAAGACTTAATGAACTCAATCTGTATAGTCTGGAGGACAGAAGGAAAAGGGGGGACATGATCGAAACATTTAAATATATTAAAGGGTTAAATAAGGTCCAAGAGGGAAGTGTTTTTAATAGGAAAGTGAACACAAGAACAAGGGGACACAATCTGAAGTTAGTTGGGGGAAAGATCAAAAGCAACATGAGAAAATATTATTTTACTGAAAGAGTAGTAGATCCTTGGAACAAACTTCCAGCAGACGTGGTAGATAAATCCACAGTAACTGAATTTAAACATGCCTGGGATAAACATATATCCATCCTAAGATAAAATACAGAAAATAGTATAAGGGCAGACTAGATGGACCATGAGGTCTTTTTCTGCCGTCAGACTTCTATGTTTCTATGTTTCTAAATGTTAAACATCTTGCATGATGCAATGAGGAATATCAATCTGAAAACCAGAGTATTGAAAATCAACCTAGGTATATTTGAGAAGGAACAGGGAATGAAGGGTTGCAAGTTATATATAACGAGTGATTAAAATAGAGCAAGTAGATGAATTTGTGTGCCTGGATAGAAGGGAATAGGTTTAAGATGCAATAAAAACAAGTAGAGAGGTAGTGGCTATTATGTGGTATGTTGTGAGGCACGAAGGTCAAAGAAAGCACAATTGTATAGAAGAATATGCAATGATTGTATAGAAGAATGTGCTTCTGCTTACTTTGTTATTTAAATGAAGTATGGAAGATAGTTGAAAGAAGTGAATAAAGAATCTTGCGACCCAAAGATCTGCTAAGGAGATAAAAGAGGAAATAACTTTTAGTTTGGCCTGTTTTAAACTCAGAAATCAGCCTATGGAAAATGGCTGATTAATAAGGAACATACCATTAAAAAAGCCTTTTTATATAGGGTGACATGATTAATAGCTGGGATAAGTGACAGAAATAAAGGGAATATTAATGTATACTTTTTTATTTGATAAAATGAAAGTAACAATGATATATAGATGGAATATTTTAATAATAATAATAATAATAATAATAATAATAATAATAATAATAATAATAATAAAAATAAAAATCTGGTTAGTATAAAAAATAAAAAAATAAAAACTTGGGGGGAGATACATCTTATTCAAAGGTACCGACTCTATGATGAGCTGCAGTTTGTTTCATTACATGTAGATTTCATTACATCAGTAGTGGGTTCCTGCCGGTACAGCTAATTGTGCATAGCTCTGCAGCTCTGGCATATGGACGTGGGTTTGAGTGCAATTTTGCTTCCTGTACCTGTGCAGGTAGCAAAATTACACACGGAGATGCATATGTGCGCATGTTTCAATGAGATTTTTTGCACAGAAGCATACACAGAAGCAAAAAAAACCTCATTGAATCACACCTGCATGTGCGTCCCTGATTCAGCTGATTCAAAAAGACACCCGATAAGCCCAATCAGGCTCTTGAGTACATGGCAATAAGGCCAAACACTTATTTTAGTGTTCAAAAAAATTAAGACAGGCTCCTATTTTCAGGGAATCTCTCTCTCTCTCCCCCCCCCTTCCCTCCTTCCCTTTTTCTCTGTCTCTTCTGTTTCCCCTAAAATAAGACATCCCCTGATAATAAGCTCAATCGGGATTTTGAGTGCTTATTTCATGGTTTTAAAAAATATCCCGAACCTGCAAAGATGAAGGGAGGAAAACTAAAGCTCACAATGAACAAAGGCTTGCAACAAGAGTAAAAAGTAACCAAAAAAAGCTTCTTCCAACATATTAAAAACAAGAAAAAAGTCAAGGAAACAATTGGTCCATTGCAAGGTGAAAGTGGCAAGAAGGAGACAAGCAACAGGGAGAAAGCAGAGCTGCTCAACACGTTTTTTGAATCTCTCTTTATACAAAGGGAAAAAACAATCCAATCTATCAAAACCGGCATCACAAAAAACATATTAGGAACACAAGGTAAAATAGGGAAGAAAATGGTAAAGGAGCATCTGTCTACCCTAGATTAATTCAAATCACCAGAACCAGGTGGACTACATCCCAAGGTTCTGAAGGAACTGGCAGAGGAGATCTCAGAACCACTGAACTATATTTTTCAAAGATCCTGGAGCACCAGAGAAAGAGCTGATATAGTACCCAGCTTCAAGAAGGGGGGAAAAATCCAGGAAACTACAAACCTATCAGCCTGACCTCAAAATCAGGGAAGATTTTAGAAAAGATAATCAAGCAACAAATCAACAAACACATAGAAACAAACAAAGTAATAACAAAAAGCCAACATAGATTTGTCAAAAACAGATCATGTCAGACTAATTTTATAGCATTCTTTGACAAAATGACAAAATTGGTGGACCAAGGGAATGCTGTTGATGTGGTTTACTTGGACTTCAGTAAGGCTTTTGACAAAGTAGACTATAATCTACTTCTAAATAAAGTAGAAAAATGTGGGATGAACAGCAACACCAACAGATGGTTTCAAAACTGGCTAACCAATCACACTCAACATGTAGTGCTCAATGGAACTACATCTAAAATGGAGAGATGTATGCAGTGGAGTACCCCAAGGCTCTATTTTAGGATGAGTATTCTTCAGCATCTTCATCAATGACTTGGAAGCAGATGACACCAATAGCAGGAATAGACAACACTTCAGAAGATAGGTGCAAAATACAGAAGGATCTTGACAAACCTGAGCAATGAGTGCTATCTAATGAAATGAAATTCAATGGGGAAAAAAGTAAGGTTCTACATTTAGGCAACAAAAGCAAAATGCACAAGTACAGTATATGCGGTACATTGCTCAACAGTAGTAATTGTGAGAGGGATCTTGGAATCCTAGTCGACAACCCTTTAAATATCAGCCAGCAGTTTCCATCAGCTGCCAAAATAGCTAACACAGTTCTAGGTTGCATTAACAGAGGGATAGAATCAAGATCACGTGAAGTGTTAATACCACTTTATAAGGCCTTGGTAAGGCCACACTTGGAATACTGCATTCAGTTTTGGTAACCACAATGTAAAAAGGATGTTGAGACTCTAGAAAGAGTGCAGAAAAGAGCAACAAAGATGATTAGGGGACTGGAGGCTAAAACATATGAAGAACGGTTGCAAGAACTGGACATGGTTTGTTTAATGGGAAAAAAAGACTAGGGAGACATGACAGCAGTGTTCCAATATCTGAGGGGTTATCACAGACAAGCTATTTTTCAAAGCACCTGAGGGTAGAACAAGAAGCAATGGGTAGAAACTAATCAAGGAAAGAAACAACACAGAACTAAGGAAAAATTTCCTGACAGAACAATCAGTTGAAGAGTTTGCCTCCAGAAGGTGTTGGGAATGCTCCAACATTGGAAGTTTTAAAGATGTTGGATAACCATTTGTCTGAAGTGGTGTAGGGTTTCCTGCCTAAACAGGGGGTTGGACTAGAACACCTCCAAGGTCCCTTCCAACTCTGTTGTTGTGGTGGTGGTGGTGGTTGTTGTTGTTGTTATTATTTAAAACAGGGTCTTATTTTCAGGGGAATACCATATATCTACATCTATCCTATATATCTATATCTCTTCTATATATCTATATCTATATAATCTTGTGTAGATATATCTATGTATATCTATGTCTGTATCTATATATCTACCCTGTTCCCCCCAAAATACGACATTCCCTGATAATAAACCCAATTGGGCTTTTGAGTGCATGACAATAAGGCCAAGAGTTTATTTCAGGATTCAAAAATAATATGAGACAGGGTCTTATTTTGGAGAAAACATGATATGAGCCAGATTATTTTATCAAAACATTTGGATTCTACCTGGAACAGACAGAATAAATCTCGCCTAAAAGAACCAATGGACACATCAAACACAAGGACAAAGCTAATATTAAAACGTTTCAGCTTTCCAGGATACTTTGTTACTGTCTTCAAAGTTACCATCTTGGGAAAATGAGACTTTAATAGCACTACTGAGTGAAAGATGGATGAATTCACCTATATCAAAAGGCTTCAGGCAACCTCAGAAGATCTCAACAGAACAACTGAGTTTTAAAAGCATCACAATTGTTAGCTGGGAAGATACATTTGTGCAGGTTGGGTGGCCATGTATATTTGTTTAATAAATTTAGGCATCACTAATCTGTCTTCCCTTTCCATTTTCCTAGCCCTATCTCAACCATTAGACTAGAACAGAGTGAAATAGTAAGGTATGGAATTAGCCAAGAGTGATAAGCTCTCTGTATACATACAAACAGCTAAGTGATAAGTCATAGATCATTTGTCTGTCTGTCTGTCTGTCTGTCTGTCTGTCTGTCTGTCTGTCTGTCTGTCTGTCTGTTCATTAGATTTCTCTGCCACCCTATTCCTTGGACTCAGGGTGGCTCATAAATCACAGCTGCAATCATAAATCATAGGATAGAAACAGCAAGTGTTAAATCATAAGATACCAATAGGATGCTATTGATAAGGTAATAATAATAAGGATAAAATACCAATAAAAGATAATAGGATAAGATACCAATAGTAATTTCATGAGCAAAACCAATAATATCAAATATAAATATATCTGATAAGGGGAGCTGAATCTAAAGAAACATGCAATCTTATAATAAAATTTGGTAGCTGGAAAAGATGCTAACAGACTCCTCATTTTTCATCAGCATAGTTAACATCAGTTTCCTGTGCAATCTTCCTCTGCAACTGGTATTTGGAGAAAGATTACTGGAATCTAGAGATAATGCTTGACTCTTTGGATTAGCAGCCCTACTCTCCATGAATTTATCCAGCCTTTCTTTAAAGCCATCTATGTTAGAGGCCATTATGAACATTTTGTGATAATGAAGGCCTCCGGTTAACTTAGTCCTTGGGAATCCCTATTGCTGATTATTTCCCTGGTATATCAGCTCAGTCTATTGAACGGATTTGAGAGATCTGGGAAAAAAATGTTCATTTCTAGAAATAATGAATATGTTCTCCCTGTATTTGTTCCATTGTGGAGGGTTTTCTCTGAAGGCCATGGCATGATAAAGAGGAAAGCCAAATAATATTTTTCGTGTTGCACTAAATGTCCAGTTCTATCCAATTATTCCAAATATCCAAATATACGTACAGGGCGTTTATCTCTCCAAAGAGACCGTGAAAGAGTAGTCCTCAATTTATAACCATTTATTTAGTGACCATTCAAAGTTGCAATGGCATTGGAAAAAGTGACTGATAACCATTTTTCACACATGATCAAAATTTGAACTGGCATATATTTATGACAGTTGCAGTGTCCTAGGATCTTTTGACAAGCAAAGTCAATGTAGAAACCAGATCCACTCTATAACCATGTTGTTGACTTACAGTATTTTTCGTAGTATAAGACGCACCAGAGTATAAGATGCACCTTAGTTTTGGGGGAGGAAATAAAGAAAAAAAATCTATCCACCAGGTAGTCATCTGGCTAATATCCTTAGTCTTGTCAGCTTCAGCACATTATTTTATCCCCTGGTTAGGGCTGAAAAAATCTTCTTTGGAGGGAGAAGCAATGAAAACAAGCCTGCAAAGACTTAGGGCTGCCAAAAAAAATCCCTTCTTCAGAGTAGCAATGAAAACAAGCCTGCAAGCTGGGTAGAAAAGACTGTTAGCACCTTGTTAGGGCTGAAAAAAAATTTTTTGGGGAGGAAGTAGCAATGAAAATAAGCCTGCAAGCCAGGAAGAGCCTGGAAGATTGTTAGTACTGTGTATCATTAGCATTGTGGGGAGGGGGGAACGCTTAAAAGCTATATCCGGAGTATAAGATGCACCCAAATTTTCAGCCTCTTTTTGTGTGTGGGGGGGGTGTAAGGTGCATCTTATTCTCTTAAAAGTACGGTAACAACTGCAGTGATTCTTCAAACAACTGGAGCCCTGGTGGCACAGTGGTTAGAATGCAGTTTTTGTAGGTTAACTCTGCCCACCGCCTGGAGTTTGATCCTAACTGATTCAAGGTTGACTCAGACTTCCATCCTACTGAACTTGGTAAAATGAGGACCCAGATTGTTGGGGGCAGCCTGCTGTTTTTGTAAAACGCTCAGAGTGCTGGAAAGCAGTATGCAGTGGCATGTAAGTCTAAGTGCTATTGCTATCTGTGGCAAGAAAGGGTGTAAACAGAGAAAAAACTCGCTTAACAACTGTCTTGCTTAGCAATGGAGATTCTGTGGCTGTACATTGAGGATTACCTGTATACTGCAATATTATTAGCCATATGACTTTGTACACTTGATGTTGTGAGACAACCTGGAGAAACCAGGTCTGCTGACATGATAAATGTTTCTTCTATTTTTTTCATAATTGCTATTTGTGTGCCAAAGTATTATGGGAAAGATATAAAAAAAGATATAATAATAATAACAACAACAACAACAACAACAAAAATAAAAATAAAAATAAAAATAAAAATAAAAATAAAAACAGTTGGAAGGGACCTTGGAGGTTTTCTAGTCCAACCCCCTGCTTGGGCAGGAGACCCTACACTACTTCAAACAAATGGTTATTCAACATCTTTAAAACTTCCAGTGTTGGAGCATTCATAACTTCTAGAGGCAAACTGTTCCACTGATTTTCTAACTGTCAGGAAGTTTCTCCTTAGTTCTATGTTGTTTCTTTCCTTGATTAGTTTCCACCCATTGCTTTTTGTTCTACCCTCAGATGCTTTGGAGAATAGCTTGTCTGTGACAACCCCTCAGATATTGGAACACTGCTATCATGTCTCCCCAATCTTTTTTTTTCATTATACTAGACATATCCAGTTCCTGCAATCGTTCTTCATATGTTTTAGCCTCCAGTCCCCTAATCATCTTTGTTGCTCTTCTCTGCATTCTTTCTAGAGTCTCAACATCCTTTTTACATTGTGGTAAACAAAACTGGATGCAGTATTCCAAGTGTGGCCTTACCAAGGCCTTATAAAGTGGTATTAACACTTCACGTGGTCTTGATTCTATCCCTCTGTTAATGCAACCTAGAACTGTGTTGGCTTTTTTGGCAGCTGATGGAAACTGCTGGCTGATATTTAAAGGGTTGTCGGGTAGGACTCCAAGATCCATCTCACAGTTACTACTGTTGAGCAAGGTACCACATATACAGTACCTGTGCATTTTGTTTTTGTTGCCTAGCTGTAGGACCTTACTTTTTTCTCCACTGAATTTCATTTTGTTTGATAGCGCCCAATGTTCAAGTCTGTCAAGATCCTTCTGTATCTTGAGCCTATCGTTTGGAGAGTTGGCTATTTCTGCCAGTTTGGTGCCATCTGCAAATTTGATGTTGGCTGGACATCAAAAAAATATTATCAGTAATAGCTATTCAACAACAGTGGTGGTAAGTTCTTCACTGGAGTTTAAACGGCCATCTGTACTGTAGGACACCCGTTAGCAATAGGTTCTTGCACTTAGCAGAAGGAGGGTTTGATGATCTCTAAGGCCCCTTTCAACTCCTCCTTTCTATGATCCTAAATATCTACTAGCACTTCCTCTCCAACCTCGCCTTCAGTGCTCGATTGCTTGAATAGTAGGTAACGATGCAGAAATTGCCTTGGGAAGCAGCATCCTGAAATAGATTTCCCGAGGCTCCTTACTATTAAAATATATTTACCACATCTATAATCTGTTCATCAGCAGATGTTCTGTGGATGGTTTGTGAGACTAACAGGATTATCATCATGGCATGCAGTTCATTTACATGAAGCTTTTTCAGAGTTCTAAAAATAAATAAAGACAGATTCCTGTCCCCAAAACATTTACCATCTTAAAACACAGAGAGGAAGACAAAATGATATAGAACAGATGTGAAGCGATACCATTATTTTTGCTCCCTATAATTGGGGAGGCTATCTCAACATGCAAACCTTGCAGAAAAATGGGTTTGAAGTATGAAGAATGGATAGGTGATGGACAGGAGGAAATGGTCAGACTATAATTCTAGAGTAGACAGCATTCCTAAATAATTTCAGCCTGAAACCCTGGAAAGCCATTTCTAGTTGGAGCACACAGTTCTGAGCAAACACCAATCTTTTGATATTCACTAGGTCAAAAACCAGGAACAACTAGGATCTGAGACTGCTCTCTATTGTTACTGTATTCTAACAGAGTAGCAGACGCTTGAAAGCTTGTGAGATTGTTCACCCCAAGGATAAAACACTCAGACATAAAATGAGCAATGTGGTATATGCAGTAAGACACAGACAGATCTGTTCATTGGGGAAACAAAAAAACCCATTTCACAAATACATGGCACAACATTGGAGAACAAACCAATCAGGACTAGATTCAGTAGTCCATTTGCATTTAAAAGGCAAAGGCTACTCTTTCAAAGACAGCAAAGTCCACATTTTGGACAGAGAAGATTACTGGTTTGAAAGAGGGGTCAAAGAGGACATCTATGACAAAACTGAACAGTAGAGGAGTCACTTCGAGAAGGGCAGCATAGAAGTCAAACAAACAAATAAAATAAAATAAACACAGTCTTTTCAACAATTCCAAGAAAGGTCCACACCTATTTATACTATTCAGGTGACCCTGAGGGCACAAATAACTCTCCAAGTGGCCTCAACAACTCTATAAAAGAATGCAAATGAACAATAAATCAGTGGAACAGCTTGCCTCCAGAAGTTGTGAATGCTTCAACACTGGAAGTTTTTAAGATGTTGGACAACCATCTGTCTGAAGTAGGGTTTCTTACTTAAGCAGGGGGTTGAACTAGAAGACCTCTAAGGTCCCTTCCAACTCTGTTTTTATAATAAATCAAAGTGGATTCACTTCTGCTTCTTTCCAGGGATTGAATAATTTTTCAAAACCTCCTTCCTTTAGTGTCCCAAAGGCACTTTTTCAAAAGGCAATGGGACTTTCTTCATTTTCCCTTGAAGACATTTCGCTTCTCATCCTCATCTCAAAGGATGAGAAGCAAAATGTCTTCAAAGATAAACCAGAAAGTCCAGTTGCCTTTTGAAAAAGCACCTTTGGGACAACCATGACCTGGAGTTCTTTTCCCCATACACAGGATCAGACTGACCTTCCATCATAAGATTAACAATTCCGTAATTCATTTTTTAAATATGTTTCACTGAATTGCTTGACAGAGGATTGTTAGATTTGCACTTAAATGAGAAGGCGAATCACAGGAAGTGTTCAGCACCTTTTACTCAGCTAGTCAGAACTAATATATATGGTATGCTTGTGTGTATGTCTGTTAGTATATGTGGTCTTTCTTAAATCTTTAAATATTTTAAATTGTCAGATTATTTATGATTTGTTTCCACGTGTTGTGAGCCGCCCCGAGTCTTCGGAGAGGGGCGGCATACAAATCTAATAAATAAATAAATAAATAAATAAATAAATAAATAAATAAATAAATAAATAAATAAATAAATAAATAAATAAATAAATAAATAAATAAATAAATAAATAAATAAATAAATAAATAAATAAATAAATAAATAAATAAATAAATAAATAATATGTATCTCAGAGGCCAGTCAGATCTCACAGAGTTGGCCTTCTCTGGGTCTCGCCAGCGAAGCAATGTCGCCTGGCAGGGCCTAGGGGAAGGGCCTTCTGTGTGGCAGCTCCAGTCCTTTGGAATCAACTCCCCCAGGAGATTCACACTGCCCCCACCCTTCTGGCTTTTTAAAAGGTTTTTGAAAGCACACCTTTACCAGCAGGCCTGAGGTTGTTGAGCATTGACATCTTGCTCCAGCTGATAGTATGATTGGAATTGGATGAGTTGGATGAATGGGTTTAATGTTGGAGAATTTAAGACTTTGGTTTTAGGATGAGGGTTTATAACTTATATCTGTAATCGTGTATTGATTTTATGCTGTAAGCTATCCTGAGTCTCCTGGAGAAGGGCAGCCTAGAAATTTGATAATGAATGAATGAATGAATGAATGAATGAATGAATAATATAGAATGCAGACAGGCTGTAGGGACACTACTTTTAAGGGCTTCCCTGGAGCCGTCTAGGCCAGTGTTTTTCAACCAGTGTGCCGTGGCACACTAGTGTGCCGCGAGACATGGTCAGGTGTGCCGCGAAGCTCAGAGAGAAAGAAAGCAAGAGAGAGAAAAAGCAAGAGAGAAAGAAAGCAAAAGAGAGAAAGAAAGAGAGAGAAAGAGCGAGAGAGAGAGAGAACAAGAGAAAGAAAGAGAGAGAAAGAGAGAGAAAGCAAGCAAGAGAGAGAGAGAGAAAGAGAGGGAGGGAAGGAGAGAGAGAGAAAGACATAGAGGGACCTAGGGAGGGAGAAAGAAAGAGAGCAAAAAAGAGGAAGGAAGGAAGAGAAAGAGGGATGGAGAGAGAGAGAGAAAGAAAGAGAAAGGAAGGGAGAGAAAGAGGGAGGGAGAAAGAAATAGA